>NW_027510272.1:967500-1281071 GCF_048772815.1 Callospermophilus lateralis
ACCTCAATTAAACATGAAGAAAGCCACTAAACAAAATAAATGTAAAATGAAGAAACCAAAATTCCAAGTGGCAACTGAGGCACTGAGCAATTCAATGAGACCCCATCTATAAATAAAATATAAAATAAGACTCAGGATGTGCCTCAGTGGTTGAGTGTCCATGAGTTCAATCCCTGGTACCCCCCACCAAAAAAAAATGCCAACTGTAAGGCCATCAGAAGTCACTACTTTAAATAAAATAGGATTAAATTATCCAATCCAAAGGTGCACGATATAGTAATGGTTTAAAAAACAAACAGGATTGAACTAAATGGCCTACAAGGAACTCACTTAAGACTCAAGGATACAAGTACAGGTTGAATGTAAAAGGATAGAAAAAGATAGTTTATGAAATTTGGAGGAGAGTCAGGCATGGTTATTAGTAACAGCAGACAGAAACAGTCTATGCCAAAAATTGTTTCAAGAGGGAAATAACATAATAACATAATCTATTGACCAAAATTATGTAAAAATCATAATAAATATATATGAAGCAAATATCAAACCACTTCAAAATAAATAGAAAAACAGAAATTGAAAATATGAACAGAACAAAAATTTAACATAAATTACACATACCCAAAAGAATGGTCAGAGACTTCAGTAGCACACTTTCAATAGTGGACAGAATATAGTAAGATCAAAATGAATTAAAAGACTTAGCCAATATGATCAACCAGTTAGACATAACAAGATATAGAAAACACTCAGCCTAAAAATAAGCGTATACATTTTTTTCAAATGCACATGCAGCATATTCCAGCACCATAAATCATAAGATAATAATTAATGAATTTTGAAAAACTCAAAGTATCTGTATCATACAAAGTATCTTTTTATCACAATTCAAAGAAAACAAAGGAGTGAAAGAAAACTGGAAAATGTTCAAATATGTGGAAATCAAACAATATACCTTAAAATAAACAACCAATGAGTCAAGGAAGAAATTGCAAAAGAAATATAATGAGATTGATGAAAATAAGAAGATATCATGCGAAAATTTTATACCAAAAGTGCCTGGAAAAAGAACAAATTAAACTAAGAGCTGACAAAATTAAATTGAAATAAAGTGAAGAGATAAAATGTAATTCCCCCTCTCTCTCTAACATGAAAGATATTATGCTGAGTGAAATTTGCCAACCATTCCATGACATATACCATATGATTCTGCTTCTATGTGGTATAAAGAGCAGCCAAATTCATGGAGACAGAAAGAATGATGGTACTCTCAGGAGCTCAGAAAAAAAAGGTCAGTATTGAATGGCCATACATTTTCCCTTTGGGAAAACAAATAGTTCTGAAGATAGATAATGATGATGATGACACAGCAATGAGACTGTATTTAATGCCAATGAACTATTCAGTTAAAATTGGTTTTAAATTGTCAATTATGTGTATTTGACCACCATGAAAAATTAAACAAACAAAAGAATATCTGAAGATTGCCAATGAAGCCAACAGTGATTAGCCAACAGTTTAAAACTTCTGGCATATAAACTTCCTGTGGTGATGGGACCCCATCCACCTGGTCACACAAGTACAGACTTCCTGTGCACTCTGGGATTTTGCCATCTGTCCTCATCCTCATTTGCAGGCCATGAAGACACTTGCCATTGCACTTCATTTGGAGCCATCCAGTGGCAGGACACAAGGCCTCATCCTACTTACCCACCAGGCAATGTGAACAAGAATTTCTCTACCAATAAAAACTTCACACAGTAAGAGTCCCACTATTTAGTCAAAATATTGCCATTACTAATACCTTTCCATCTTAAACTAATGAATACTAAAAGACAAAAAGCACTGGGTACAGTGACACACCCCTCTAATCCCAGTGACTCAGAAGGCTGAGGCAGGAGTATTACAAGTTCAAAGCCAGCCTCAGTAACCTAGTGAGGCCCTGTCTCAAAATAAAATATAAAAAGGGATAAAGATGTAACACAGTGGTAAAATTACCCTGGTACCAAAAAACACAACAACAAAACAAACAAATAAACAAAACCCAGAAAGCTTCACACCCAGGATTCCATTGAGAAGAAAGCCTCCTAGACTATGATTTGAATGCTTACACCAACCAATTACAGTCAGTTGGATTTTGATTGAAAGTACCTCCAACTGAAATCAGGCAATTAAGAGAACACTGAGAGCAGAGTTTTCCCAGGTGATTGCCCTTTAGACTGGATTCCTTGGGAAAAAAATGGAGCTGCCAAATAGGTGAAACAGGTATGAAGACTACAAAGTCAGCCTCTGGCATGCAGAATAAAATGATGTTAATAAGGAAAATAGTACCTGAATAAAGAAATAACTTGGAATAATACAGCTAAAATCAGGAGAAAGAAAACAAAGCAGAAAACAAAAACAAAGCAAGCTCAACTGCAAATTAAGCTTACATGAGAAAATAAATTTGAAATGGAATTTGAGAATGATATAATAAATTATAAATAGATAAGGATCAGTCTAGACATATTCTTTGAGCACCATCTGGGAGGACAAGTGAAATAAGGCTGCAGCAATCAGGTGGAATCCCTCCTCTTCTGGTGGGTTATACCGCTGCAACTTCTCACCTGTATCCTGAATTTATCATTTCTCCCTTTGCTTTGTTGGTTCTTGGCCTGCATCACAAAGAAAGCATTTTGCCCAACACTGAATGCCTCCTTGATGCTGCCTTATGAACTTGGGGAACCATGCCTGTTCTCTGTCTCACCCTTGCTAGGAAGACAGAATCCATATAGGCACCACACAGTTTGGGATCTTTGCTTTCTTGTGAAAATTTGAGAAAAGGTGACAGTCATCTATGAACAGGAGTACAGCAAAATGACATAACTCAGCATCCTCACATGAGCAATGCCCAGGACTCCTCTGGCCACTGTCCTCATGCTTGTGTACTATTGAAATGATTAAAACAAAGCCTGGTACACACTATATTAAATGACACTATTCTTCATCTTGATACAAACTTGGGCTTCCTTTCTGGATCTAATGCCACATATCCCTCAGAGTTGCTGTTCTGTCATGCACACACATTCTGTTTGATGAAGAGTCCAAAGCATTTTGTGATAAATTTCTTATTAACCCCCATATCTTAGTTCTTCCTCCCTTCTAAAAAACAAATCAAACAAAATGAGAAAATGCCTTTTCTCTTAGAAAACTATCACTTATGCCACCTCTGTCTTTCCTGGCTACATTTGCCAAGACTCACCAGAGAAAGAATCAACAGGAGATGCAGACAGATGACAGATATATAAAACAGATAAGACAGATGAATATATATGGAGGCTATTCTAGTAAATGACATACATCATTATAGAAGCCAAGAAGTCTCACAATCTGTTGTGTGCAAGATCTAAGCCTGAAGGTCTATGAAGAAGGAAGCCAAAGGTTTAAGTCCAAGCCTGTGTCTGAAAGGCCTCAGAACCAGGCCTGAATGTCCAAGGGCAGGAGGATACCAATATCTCAGCTCAAACAGGAAGGAAACTTGCTGTTCCTACTACTTTCCATTCTTGGCAGGCCCGAAATAGATTGGATGCGGTTGAGGGCAATCCTCTTTATTTAGTCTACCAATTCAAATGCTAATGTTTTTCAAAAACAACCTCCAGACATACTTAAATAATATTTTGACAACTACCTGGGCATCCCTTAGCCTAGTCAATTTAACACATAAAATTAACCATCACAGTGACCACTATCATGTTGAAATGTTGTCATGTTGTTAAGAATTTGTCTTAATCTATTCTTTTTATTGCTATGACAGAATGTCAAAGACCACATAATTCATAGAGAAAAGAGATTTCATTTTGACTCATAATTCTGAAGGTTAGAAAGTACAAAATAAAGTTATGCTACATTATAACATGCAGGATGGCGTCACTTAGGAGAGTGATGAGTGGGTACATGCAAAAAGGCAAAAAGTTTTGCATAAACTTGCTTTAGAATAAACCCTCTCTCACTGACTAATCCAATCTCATGGGAGCAAGGACTCACTGTTGCAAGACAAGCATTAATTACTCCTAAGGATTTAATCACCTTTTAGGCCTTAAGCCACCACACTGAGGATCAAGTCTCAACAAGAGTTTTTGTGAGGACAAAGTGTATTCAAACCCTAGCAATTCCAGGAATCTTTAAATGTTATCTTATTTGAAAAAATTGTCTTTGCAGATATAATCAGGATGAGGTGACTGGGGGGAGCTCTAATACAGTATAACCAGTACACTTATAAGAAGAGGAAAAACACAAATAGACAGAAAAGAATTCTTATGGTTTAGGAATGAGGTGTCCCCCAAAGGCTCATGTGTGAGACAATAAAGAAAGTTCAGAGGGAAAATAATTAGATTATGAAAGTCTAAACTCAATCAATGAATTAATCCACTGATAGGAATTAACTGGATGGTAACTCTAGACAGGTAGTTAGTGACTGAAGGAAACACTGGGGGGTTTGCCTTTGGAATTTATATTTTGTCCCTTGGGAACAAATCAGAAATACCCACCCCTCTCTATTTCTCCCTTTCCTGGTTATCATAATATGAGTTGTTTCCCTCTCCCATGCCTGTCCACCATAATGTTCTGCCTCACCTCTTGCCTCACCTCTGCCTCACCACTGACTAATCCAATCTCATGAGAGCAAGAACTCACTGTTGTCCAGAGCTATGGAGTTGTCCAATGATGGACTGAATCTCTGAATCCATGAGTCAAAATTAGCTTTTCCTATTCTAAGTAGTTCTTGTCAGATCTTTGGTCACAGTGAAACAAAGCTGACTAAAAGAGAAATCAGTAATGAGAGTGGGGCATTGCTGTGAACCTGTGGTTTACAAAGCTGGTTCACTGGGGGAGTATTTTGAAAAGTTTAGAGACACAAGCTGGAAAAGCTTCAGAATACTGTAAATAGAATTTAATTGGTGATTCTGCTGGGAATTTAAAACACCAGAATGCTGATAGAACTGTGAAAAGTAAAGACTGGGCTCATGAAGTTTCAGTAGAGGAGGATTTTATTGGAAATTTGATTAAGGGCCATTAGTGTTATAGTTTGGCAAAAAACTTGGCTATGTTTTGCCAATGCCTTGAGACTTTCTGAGACACTTAACTTAAATGTGATTAAATTAATCTGGTGGAGGAAATCTCAAAGCAATACACATTCAGGTGGCGGCATGGATACTGCTGGTGGCTTTTAACGAACTTTTATTTTTGTGATAATCAGAAACAGAAAGCGAAGCACACAGATTTCAAAATCATAGACTTTGGCCAGAAAAGTGTGAATAAAACTGGGACTGAGATAGTTGTGATTGTTAAACAGTTTATAGTCACTAAAGAGATGCTAAGGAATTGGCATAGAGAAAACAGGAAGATAGACTGAGGGCACTTTGGAAATTGGAAAGACCATACCCATTTCAGATTCAAGGGTGTAAAACAAAAATTCCATTGAGAAGAAGCCATAAGGGCATCCTGCTTGCATAGGGTGGGGGTCTAAGAAATTTTTTCAGCATGCTCAATTGCCCAGGAACTCAGAGACTGCTTTAGCCAATAGTGTAAGAGGATTGGGTACTGCTCAAGATGATGGCTGACCTTGGCTTCAAGCATGTGGTGCTTTGTTTTTTTGAAGGACTTTAGGATAATGGAGTTAGGGATTCATGGAGGCTTCCACTGGGATTTCTAAGGAAGACCTGGGAGACCAGGCAGAGTGCAGTAGGTTTGGAGTTAGAGGGCTATCCCTGAGAGGATAATACAGGAATATGTGAGAAGGAACCCAAAGCTGCACTGGAGACCATCAAGGGTGTTAGTAACATGGAGCATCTGCTGAGGAAAACTGTAGAAACATATCAGAAAAGGTAAAGAAGAAGTCCATGTGGACTACAAATAGCAAGTCAAGAGGTGACGTTATACAAGCCCTTTGGAAAGAATTGTGGTGCCAGGTGCTCCAGATATTGGACATGGAGCTTCAGAACTTGTTTTCCCAGGTGAATTTAGTTCTTGCTTTGGTCCCAACCCTCTATCTATGTCAAAATAGACTAAGTCTATTTTGCACTGTGAAATAAACATGAGCGTTTGGGGTTTGGGCTGAATGTTATAATTTAGACATGAAGTCAAAAGCTCATTTGTGAGACAATACAAGAATATTCTGATGTAAAATAATTAGATTGTGAGAGCTTTAACTTAATCAGTGGTTTGATCCATTGGTATGGATTAACTGAGTGATAACTGTAGGCACATCAGGATGTGGTTGGAAAAAGTAGGTCACTGGGGGATGTGCCTTTGGAGTGTATATTTTTCCCTGGTGACTAGACCTCTCCCTCTTCTTTCTTATTTCTGTGTCCTGAACTAACATCCTCTGCCACACCTTTGTACCATGTTATCTGACCATGAACTGAGTTATGAGCTATGGAGTTATCTGACCAAGAACTGAGCTTATAAATCCATGAGCCAAAATGAACTCTTCCTCCTTTAAGTTGTTTTTGTCAGGTCGTTTGGTCACAGTGAAGCACAGTTTACTAAAACAATGATGTAACACAAATAGAGTGCCACATGATGACAGATTGGAGTAATGCATCTGCAAACCAAGGAACACCAATAATTGCTGACAGCATTAGAACCTGAGAACAGATATTCCCCTAGAACCTTCAGAGTAACATCCCTGCTTGCACATTGCCTTTGGATATCTAACTCCAGAACCATAAGGTAATAAATTTTTGTCATTCACACCATCCAGTTTCTGGTACTTTGGTACAGGGCAGCTAGGAAACTGAGACAGAACTCTTTTCTTTCATTTTTAAGATTCATTGCTCTGACTGACAGGCAGGTGTATCAATAAAGCCTGGATATTGCTGGAAGCTAATTGAGTGTATACACTTTTGATCTACTTCAAGGATATACAGTTAATTCACCCTTTCTTTCATTACCTAGTGATATACAGATTAAAAAATAGTACCACAGCAATTCTGTATTCACTTCTTTTTATAAAATATTTATTTTTTAGTTATACACAATACCTTTATTTTTGTTTATTAATAATATGTGGTGCTGAGGATCAAACCCAGGGACTCGCTCATGCTAGGTGAACACACTACTGCTGAGCCATAACCCCAGCCCCTGTATTAACTTTTTAGAATCTTTTTTGATAGCTCTAAAACTTTTTTGCAATACATAATTGTATAGAATTCTTAAAATTCAAACTTCTAAAAAGAACAAACAAATATGAAATAGAATACAGGTGCTCAAACCCAAAAAACATGCATTTGCCTGGTGAACAGGAAGTGTGATTTATTTTGAGCATTGCTCAGTGTATTGCAGACATATTTTGAAGACAAGTTCTGGCATTTCTTCTGCCTGCCCTTCTTCTTTGTGCCCTGATGTTTTAATTTTTTTTCAAAGCTGTGCTCTCCCTCAGCTCTTAGCGAGGGAAGACCTGTGTTCTTTCTTGAGGATAAAGTGAAAAAAAGTCTTGTCAATCATAAATCAGGGAGAAGAGAGTACCTTGGATATGAACAGAAGGTGAGCTGCATGCTGCTGTCCTGAAACTGTCTTTGTAAGTATTTAGAAAGACACCATATCAGATGTAATAGCAAGATACATCCCTAGAGGACTTGTCCTTTTATCTTTTAAGCAGAAATATATTTTATTTATATCTGTTAAGACTATTTTTAACAAAACTCTAAGTAAGTAGAAGAAAACCAGTAGAGAAAAAGAAATGGAAGCGAGAAGGGGAGAAAAAGGAGAAGTACTGGGGCCTGAATTGGAACAAATTATACTCATGCTTGTATAATTATGTCAAAATGAACCCCAATTTTATTTATAATGATAATGTACTAATTTATTTTTAAAAAGGGTAGCTGGGCACAGTGGCAAACACCTGTAATTCCAGCAGATCAGGAGGCTAAAGCAGGAGAATCGTGAATTCAAAGCCAGCCTCCGCAAAGGCAAGGTGCTAAGCAATTCTAGAAGACCCTGTCTCTAAATAAAATACAAAACAGTGCTGAGATGTGACTCAGTGGTAGAGTGTCCCTGAGTTCAATCCCTGGTACCATAACAAAAACATTTTTTTTAATGCAGTGGTATTTATTTTTATTTTTTATCAAAGAGGTTGTATTAGGAATATATTCGCGGTAGAGATAAATGATTTAGATTGTATTGATATGAAGGAAACTCAAGACTAAATTATCACTTAAACAATAATTTCAAAAAGCAATGAGTTTTTCAAATGTATCAACTTAATTTAATTTTAATTTATTAAATTTTGCAAAATGATTAGAAATAATGTCTTCTAGCCATTATCATGTATATGTTATATATGACAAACTTTATGTCAAATGTATAATTGAAGGAAGAGATCAACATGGAAGACCAAGAGAAAAAAAAATAACTGAAAGTGCTTTAGATGCAAAATGGAAAGCTTAGGCAGGAAGCTGTAGATCTGCCAATCCAAGAAACTCTCTAGACAGTGGCAAGATTTTAGAAACCATCCCATAACAGAGGAGACTAGGCTCAGTGAAGATCATGTGGATTTTCTGGGCCTCCCTAAGTAATGACCCAGAGTGCAGCATGTGTGCTGGTGCACACAGCAGGGTGCTCCACAGCAGAGGAATGCTGAGCCACAGGAACGACAGCAGCAGCAGGCCTTCCCTTCATCTGAGGGGCAACAGCACCTCACTTCTCAGGACTATTGTTTTAAATACACCTGGCCTGGATAAGCTGAAGCCAGAGACTTGTGTTTCTGGGATATCAACAAGAAAATGCAACAATAAATCAGGGTGCTCAAACCCAAAAAACTTGCATTTGCAGACTTCCTTTCCCTACACATCCTAGGGGTACAATAGTCCCCCTATCCCAAAGGGAGCCAAATTTGGACACCCCAGAGGAGGCCCGATAATGCCAAATCCTAAATATACTATGTTTTGTCAATACATGCACAATTTTGATAAAGTTTAATTTATAAATTAGACACAGTAAGAGATTACCAACAACTGATAATAAAATGGAACAACTATAATGATATGATAAATGTTATTTATATGATTGTGGTATCTCTCTCTTCAAAGAAAAAAGACAAATGTTAGTGTTTTTAAGAAATGGTTGACCATAGTAACAAAACACAGAAAGAGAAACATGGATAAGAAAGAACTACTTACTATATTTCAATGGGTAAAGAAAATGAATGAAAACAATTTTATGGGAAGAGTGCAAAGAAATTACAATCCATATGTGCTGTTGATAAAAGCAAAATAATGCAACCACTATGGAAAACATGAAAGTTTCTCCCAAAAAAGAATTAATGTAATTTTTTAAAAAAATTAATGTAATCCAGCAATCCTACTTCTGAGTGTGTGTATATATATAATATATATATATATATATATATATATATATATATATATATATATATATATATATAATCAAAAACATTGAAATCCAGATATCATAGAAATATTTGTATTGCCATATTCACCAAAGCATTATTTGCAGTAGCAAAGAAGTAGAAACAACCAAAGTATCCATGAACACATTCAATGGATGAAGAAAATGTGGAATGCACATATAGTGGAATATAGGAAGCCTTATAAAAAATGGAAATCCAATCACATGCTGTAACATGGATAAAACTTAAAGACAATATGCTAAGAAAAATCAGTCTGTAATAAGAGGATATACACTGTATAATTTCACTTGGTAGAAAGTATTTAAAATATTCAAAATCATAGAAACAAAGAAGTTGCTTCCAAAAGACAAAGGGATGGAATTAGTGATCAGTGGTACAAAATTTTAGTTTTGCAAGATAAAAAAGTTCCAGGGAGCTGTAGTCTAACAATGTAAGCCTTTTTAAAACAACTGAACTACATACTTTAAAGAAGGTTAAAATAGAAAATTGAATGCTATAATTTTTTAAAATTCTATAAAGTATTTTTTTTTCTTTATTCATTTCAAATCCTAGTATTTAATTGAATAGCAATGCATGTATGTTGTTTAAAACTGGAAATAATTTTATATTCTTTACCTCTACTTCTATACCCAGAAAAAGAAATTCCATTAATATTTTCTTAAGTATTTTTCCAGAAAAACTCCATACATTTATGTGCATGAAAATGTATGTCAATCTCAAGAATATAAAATCGTCACACAATGTAGTATGTCGTATCTCATGACTAAACACTCAGGGTCACTCCAGGTGAACTAAGCTGCATGAAATAACCACACAGAGACAGAAATATACCTTTTTTATTTGGGTCCTGTGATGGCTCCTCTGATCTTAGAGGTCAATGAAAAGAGAGAGAGAGAGAGAGAGAGAGAGAGAGAGAGAGAGAGAGAGAATTGCTGAACCCTTTTATTGGAGAGGACACTTAAATGAGGCAAGGGGTCAGGTTTGAGGGGATTGAATCTAGTCTCATGATGTCTGATGTCAGCAGGTTGACTGACATCTAGGGAGGCCATGTCCATCTTATGAGTGTGTGGGGATTATGGCAGAGCAAGCAAAAAGACCAGAGAACAGAGGGACAACATCAGTTCATTTCACTTTGTGTTCGTTTTTTTTTTCTCCATAATACTAGACAATTTTATTTACTTAGATTTATGGAGAAATCTTTGCTTCCCTCAGGAAGAATATTATGTGAAAATAATCCACTGCAAAATCAAGAAGCATAGCACCATTCCTAACATCCACAGGCCTATCAGGAAAAAAAGATCACAGGGTGCAAATTTGAATTTAAAAAGTAACTAGGAAAAAAATAAAATACAAAAGTGAATGGAGGGAGAATCTTTAAAGGGTTACCAAACAAAGGTAAAACAGAATATACAACTTGATTTTTGTGCCCAAAATGGCTGTCTCCCTTGAAAGTCCAACTTTAGTATGCTTTTTCCTCCCACTACATATGCAAAATAAACTCACTTGTACTAAAAACAGAAAAGTGTTATCACCATTAAGAGGTAAGCCTCATCTTAGGAATCAGATTAAAATATTCTCCTTTCATCTAGTAAAGTGGAAAGAACAAAACAAACTACACAGATACTGTTTCTGGGTTTTAGGCAGTTTGGGTTTTTCTCTTCTCCAGAGGCAAGGGTTCTATCCCTCCCCATTACTGAAGACCCTCTGAAAGTCACAGTGTGATTCTTTGGTAGCAGATAGACAGGAGCTTCACTAACTGCATCCCTGGTAGAGAAAGAAGGCAGAAAAGGGCACAGACATTCATTATTTAGAGTCTGTCGTTAAATTAGCCTCCTTTATCATATGGCAATTCCATTACAGCACACATTATGCAGAGGGCAGGGTGTATAGCATGTGTGGGCAGAGCACAGCAGATCACATTTCGCCAGAACAAGATTTCATCTTTTCAAACACCACCAAAAATTGGCAAATATTTGAAACTGCTATTAAATGCTCAGGGTTAAATGACTGCATAATATCAACAAAAGTTTAGAGAAAATTAATTAGCAGGTCTCTATCTGCTCAGAGGTAAGCTACAAAGAGAAGAGGTTTGAGTATCTCCGTCTGCCCCTACCCAGGCCTGGGGATCTCGCCCTCAAGCTGAGTCTCTAGCAGAGGTATCAGATCTGGTCAGTGCCCAGAAAACAGGGGTGACGACGGGGCCCAACCCTTCCCTTAGTTGGCGCCCATGGGGCCTCCCTGGGCCCTGAACCCTGCCTGGTTCATCAGGCAGACAGGACGGAGACTCGACGGACAGACGGGACGGACAGACACTACAGGACAGACGTGCAGAGAAGCAATGCGTCCTACCCGGAGGGCTCCCTCCCAGGGACGGCAGAGTACCTGCTCCGGTCATCCAGGCTGCGGTTGTCAGCGGCTGCTGCGCGCCAGTCGGGCAGCGTGCTGGCGCACAGCACCACCATGGACACAATCACGAACACCACGGACACGCTGGCCAGGATCTGAGCGGCCAGCGACGACGTGGGCTCCTCAAAAGTCCTCCGCATGCGCTCCAGCCAGCGCCTGGAGGGAGCCGCCTCGGCCCCGCGGGGTCGCACCTCGTCGCCGCCCAGTGCGCCTGGTTCTTCAGCAGAGTAGAAGGTGTAGGTGTCGGACATGCGGTCGTCTAGACGGCGCTGGCAGCAGTACTCAAGGTGCACTCAAGGTGCTCGCCCTCCAGGCCCCAGTAGATCATCTCATTGTAGAAGGAGAGCTCGCACATCCGCGGGGCGAAGCGCAGCTTGCCCTGGCCGCGGCATGTAGAGCAGGATGAAACCGAAGGCCTCCGAGTGCCGGTTGAAAAAGTACTCGTTGCGCTCACGTCGTCGCACACCTGGAGCACGTCGCGTTCCGAGCCACAACCGTGCAGCTGGCTCACCGGGCATAGCGGAAAGTCCTTGAGCAGCTCCTGAGACAGCGAGTACGGGCGCCGCCCATGTTCAGCACCACCAAGGCCGCCCCTGCTGCGCCCGAAGGTCATGGCTGGCTGCCCTGGGGACCCTCAGCTCAAGGGTCGCCCGGCCGCCGCTTGGGGCCTGCCTGGGGCCTGCCTGCCTCGGGCAGACTGGGGAGAGCGCCATCGGGGCCCGCTCTCCCTCAGGGCTCCTCTCTGCCCTGCATGGGTCCGGGTCCACAGCCCCTCGGCTTTAGCCTCCTCTCCTTTAGCTGGGCTTTTAGCAGCCCAGCGTCGCGGCTAGCAGCGCGCCTTCCGCGCGGCAGTACCTGCGGGTGGCGGGGGAGTCCCCTCAGGTGCCAGCGCTGCGCCCCACTGGCTGGGAACGAGTCTGTGTTGGCGCCGCCGCCCCTCGTGCCGGGGATGCCCCCTGCGATGCTGGGGTGCCCTCTCCAAGGCGGCGGCGCCGTCCTCCCTGAGTGGCGCGGGCGCCGAGGGGAGGCGCCATGCGGAAGACTCCGGGTTCCGGGAGGCGCTCCCGCCCGCCGCAGCTCGGGCAGCTGCCTCCTCACTTTGTGTTCTTGATGCCCATAGTTCATACACACATGGACAATGGCTGGCTTGCCACATCTCCATATTCTCATCACTCAAGGCTAATGGGCACTTGTTTCCTGAGTGGCACCTCTCAACAGTAGTACATTGTTTTTCTGTGCTTTACCAAATGTTTCTTAAACCTTGTTTATCAATAAGTATATTTACTTCATTCCTTTAACAGAAAGGGCCTGCATATTCCAGTATTCCATAAAAGGTAGGTGTCATGATGTGTCATGTGTTCATCTATTTACAAGAGCTGGATAATGATTGTTAAGAATGAGGCAATGGGCGGGGGGGGGGGCTGGGGTTGTGGCTCAGTGACAGAGCACTTGCCTAGCATGTGGGTTCAATCCTCAACACCACATACAAACAAATAAATAAAAGGTCCATCAACAACTAAAAAATATTTTAAAAAAGAATGAGTCAATAGGTAGTTTGCGCACAGCATCTGTTCACCTCTGTGTCTCCTTGTGATTAATTTCAAAACAGTGGGTGTGTTATGTGGTGTAGATGGTATCTTTAGGGAACTTAAAGCACTGATCCTGGGGCTGGAAGTATAGCTCAGTGGTACAGTACTTGCCTAGCATGCACAAGGCCTTGCACAGGCCCATAGCCCTGTAAAAAAACAATCCTTTTTGATTCTCATTTCTTGTAGAATTGAAATACAGATGCTTTTAGACACTGACTTAATTTCACAGAAACAAACCTTGAAAGGGTGTAGTCATTTTTATGCACCTGCCTACACTTAGAGAACCTGCTTCCCCTGTGCCCTGAGGAAGAGAATCAACATGCTGAATCATCTTAACTTCACAGTCACAATTGCATCTCTGACCTGAATCCCCCATGCTGGCTGTGACAAGAAAGTTTTTTGTGTAGGCCTGCAGCTGATGGCCTGTGACTTCATAATGATCTGGGTTACACCTGGAGTCCTCTCTCACACAATCTCTTTATTCTTACATAGCAGGGCCCATGTGAGGATTCGGGGAATAAATGTACGTAAAGCACAGAGCATGGTCTCTGGCATTCACCAGGCACTCAGCTACGTTAATTTCTTTTGTTTGTTTCATAATTCTCTTTCTTTATTTTTATGCTCTTGCTATCCTGTGATATCATAGATCTCATATGCTATTTACATTTTAATCTGAAATTTCAAACAAGATGCACAAATTTAAAATGAAAAGCAGTTTTTACTATGGGAAAATACTGTTCTAAGCAATGGTACTGGCAAATATTTTGTGTAGCACACTGTTGTATCTTGCATGTCTTCATGAGTAAGAGGAAATGAACATATTATTAACATATCTCTTTTTTTTCATTTTGTAAACTACCTATTTCTATCACCACAGCTCTCCCACTGCCCACAGCATAGGCTACTTGCCTCCTCTTCACCACCTTCAGCCTCTTCAAAGAAAACTTGGCAGAATAAACAAAACAAAAGCAGCAACAACAAAAACCTATTTATAGAAATAAAAACATGTCCACAGGGCCCCCATTGCACAGAGCAAGATCCTAAAGTCTGGGAGGCTATCTGCCACAGCAACATTTTTCCGCCTGTGTAAAGATCCAATAAGAACATGTGTGAAGTGCCTAATAATTCCCCTCCAGGTACCATAACCTGATGGAAAACAGTCAGGCTGCCTGCAGCAGGTATTGCTGCCCTCATGGCAATTACAGCAAGAGGTCACACCAAGTGCTGCAATCTGTAGCAATTCCATGATTAGTCATCAGTCATCTGACAGTTTTACTACAGGTTCCTCAGGAGGTAACTCAAAAATATTGAATAATTTGGAGAAGAAGATGAGAAAATGAAGAAAACAAAACTAGCCACAATCATGTGAAAAGCTCAGGACTTTCCCTACCTTCATTACTCGGGCCAAAGATGATTACACTGGCCAATGCTTTGGTGGCCCCTGGGAATACACTGCCCTATTGAGTGTCAGCTTTTTAAAGAGAGGAAAATTACTTAGAGATGAAAGGTGAAAATAACTGCATGCCTTCCTCTATTTTTTTTTTTTTTGTCTGTGTGTAAGTACTGGGGTTTGAACCCTGGGCCTTGTGCCTGCAAAGCAAGCACTAACAAGCATAAGAGCACAGATAAATTAAAAGATTTGCCCAACTTCAGGGCATCCAGATTTCACTCAAATACATGCTAAATTGGAATTGTAGCCAAGGTATGTTTTCCCCCACTGTTAACATTGTTTCTAATTGCATTGGAACCAGCTCTGTATCTTTCCTCACTTAACTGCATCTGAATTCGCAGGTGTCTCATTTGGGTTTCTAGATAACCAGTGCGAGTTGGAGGGCAGAGAACAGGCAGTGTTCACAGGAAGATGCACGCAGCTGGATGCATGGTACTTGCTCACTCTCTCAGAGATCTCTGGGCTTTACACCTGAGGTTTTGCACATGACCCTGGAAAATACAAAAGTATTTACTTTAGCTTTCATTCCTTAGTGAACAATTCCAGTTATCTACATGCATGTTTTCTGGCTACCAGGTTGTAGAAAATGCAGAATCTTATCTCTAGATCCATCTAGCTGTGCTCTGATTCCCTTCTCCATGTTTCTTGCAATTTTCCAGAAACCTGAGCTGGTGTGCAATTTCCCAAAAAGTACATCCATAATTTAAAAAATCACACTCAAAAACCTAATGGTAAAACTGTTTCTCATGAAGTGCATACATACTCTACAGTGGCTCTGCAAATAAGCAACTCAAAAATAAATTGAAAATAAGTTTATATTGATCAATCTGAGATGTTCATTAAATGTCAGAAATACTGAGGCAAAAAAGTACATTTAAAACCAAACCCTTGCTAGATGGGCCACAATCATCCCTTGGGCATGTAGTAAAAGAACGACCTACAATGGTAAATATGTATCTTCTGTAGCTCAAAGGCTCCATCAAGGTCAACCTCCTATTCCCCACTCAGGTAATTCTCAAGAACTTAACCATCAGAAGAATTTGTCTCCCAAGTATCCAAGGGAAAAAAGAACCCTAAATTTGACAATTACTAGCCTACAGCAAACACAGCTGGCCTACTCTCACTTAAACTAATCAAGCCTTTGTACTTCTCTGACTCTGAGGCCCTATACTCCCTGCTTAGTTACTTCTTTTAGTTACCTTTAAAAATCACTAACTCTAAAGGTCATTCAGTTTAGCAAAATAATATTAGTCTCCTACTAGCCTTGCTGCAGCCAGCACCTCTGACACAGGTGTTACAATGATAATGGTTACCAAGATTATATTTCAGGCATGAGAAGGCTGTTTTTAATTTTGTTTTATTTTTTGTTTGTTTTTTAAAAAGGACTCTTCCCATGGGCCTGTTCAGGTATGCAACGGGTGTCCTATTGATGTCAAAAGGCCAAACCTCCACTCTCATATCATGCTAATGATGACATTTTCTGAACACACAACCCAGGAAGAGCCATGAAGATTGATTACACCTATAAAAACCACTGATTACCTCACCTCCAATTATGCCCACATCTTAAATACCCTGTTTCCAAATCCCATTAATGTCCCCAAACTCTATTCCCAGGAGGTCATAAGACTTATGCTTCCCATCTTCATGCTTGGCCAACTTGTGGATAAACTCTTGCTCCTTTACGAAACTCATTTCAGTGACTGGCATGCTGTTATGTGGGCAAAAGGAGCCTGGTTTGGGAACACATCATGAAAGGTCACCACTAGCTTCCTGAAGTTTTGTTTGTACCATCCCCAGCAACAACTTTCAGTGCCTTTTGGCATTTGATATGCACTTCTGTTGCTCTTCCTACATAAACAAAAATCTACCAATATTGTGTGTTACTCTTTTTTTTCATGTGCACAGTCTCCTGGACAAGTTGAAAAGGAAGAAGCCAGAGAGGCACCATGACATTTTGAAGATCTGTGTTTATCTGGTGCTTTCAGGTCTTAGTTGTTGGAAGTTCTTTACTGACAAATTCTAAAACAGTTCTGCTAACTTTTCACATTAAAAATAAAACTAGAATTGCCTAGAAAGCCTATTAACAATCTAAATATATACAGTATCTAATTTATGCATGAATAAGGTATACCACCAAGCTAATTTTCTCATGTAAAATCCTCACATTTATGAGGTGTTGTTTAAAGATCTGATCAGGGTCAATGAAAACATCTCTGTGCATCTTCCAGAGGTCCCCTGAGTTACTTCAATACATAAGATTTCAGATTGCCACACAGGAGGTCAGAACAGTAGTATGTCCCTTTGATATCCTCATAACAATTGGGAGTCTGCCCAGCAAGCAGGAGGCCAGGTACCCCAAATCTGAGAGCTTTTTGTTACTATTCCTAAGGAAGTTAGTTAGTCACTGTTTTTTTTTTTTTCAAAAATTAAATGTAGTATACATCCATGGCAGGAAATTCAATGGTGAGGCCCTCAGAAATAATTCCATGAGAACTAAATACAATGGTATGGTCTGCCAAATGATTCTGGGAAAGAAATCCTATTGATGGAAAGACATTTTCTCTAAGGATACTATGATATGTTAATTCACTGCAACTTTTAAATGTGCTGTGAGGGTCTTGGGAGAGAAGAGGCACAAGTAGATTCCCTGTCATAGGATATATATATATATATATATATATATATATATATATATATATATATATATATAATACACATGAGGTCCAAGAGGAGGTCCTAGAGGTGGTATAATAGAGGAGGTCCAAGCTTCACAAATGGTGAATTCCACTCATAAAGAACATTCCAAGAGGGGGCATGTGTCCCCATAGTTTAGACATTTGAACTTATTTCCATGGAGCAACATCATAGGAGTCAAACTTCAAGGATTATGGGGAAGAGAGGTGAGGGAGTCCCAGAAACAGTCTTATAGTCAACCCTTACTCAGAAAGGTCTCCACTAACATTCAGCAAAATGAGACATTCCATTAGTCTGGAGCAATTTCTATGCTACAAATTAGACCTGCTGTTTAGGAATCCCTTGTGCTTTCATTTAGAAAGGATCCATGCACTGTAGTGATCCCAACTGCCTCATAAAAGGTCGCTAATTCAACCTCAGCCTTTGGCTAGGAATGAAGGCTCCCTTTGTTGGTAGACCTTTTACCAGGATCTCTGAATGTGGAAAACTGAAATTTCTCATTCCCCAGAAGAGGCAATGCAGCTGTTTGTGCATGGATGAGAAGCCATGGAAAATATGGCAAGCCATGGGTAAAATACACCTCAATAGGGACAAGCATTTCATTCATAAACAGGTTAAGTAAACAAAGGCATCTTGGTTATATAAAGAGCACACACTAATATTCTCATTGTACTGCAGTGTATCATGAGTAATATAAGAAGCTAAAAAATAAGAATAGTTATATTGCAGAAGAAAAGAAAAAGAATTTGCTACCCAACTAGGTTAGAATTTGGTTGGTCCCAAGAGGCCTCCCAACACTATTTGGGAAGGTACCAAGTGAGCATTAGGTACTACTTATTCTCAAATGATTGGAAATTTTTCATGAAAAAATTGTGGTCTACATGATACACTAAACACACAGATCATATACACAAAAATAATTTTGAAATAAGTTACTTTAGTTGTCATTCCTCACCTTTAGTTATTGCTGTTTGCCAGGGATCATTATACTTTTAAGTCCCAGAGAATCCAGGGAGAGTAAGAACAATTCAGAAAAGAGGAAAGTAGGATGTGATGACTTTTGGTTGCTCAGGAGGAAGAACTAGCTAACACATGGTGGGACAGTAATCCACACTCCTTTCTCAGGGACAAAGGCCCAGAGGATCAGAAAAGTCAGAGGAAAAGTACAGGCAGTCTTTTGCTTTGTTTCCCTGTGGAATTTAGGGATATGATTTTGTAGGTCAAAGTGGTCATTTGCCTTTACCACCCTTTTCCAAATACTGTATTCATTCACTTTATATGGCATTAAAACAGGTAAACCCATCATTTAAAAATATTGAAAATGGAAAAAATGTATTAAATACACCTAACCTACCAAATACACAATATTCTATAGAGTACAGGTTGTTCAACCTTAGTATTAGATCATGTGGCCCAAGAAATGTTCAAATACAAAATTCAAAGTACAATTTATACAGAATGCATATCACTATCACACCATGGTAAAGCTGAAAAATCACATGTTGGACCATGCCAAGTCAGAGACAGTCTGCAGTTCCTGGTTTTACACTCCGTGGCAATGTAAAGCTTTTATTTTCCATGCCCTCTGTGGTTTCATAGGGCAAAGTTATTAGCTGTTGCAGCTGAGCTGATAGGTCATTTCTGAGCCTAACCTGCCAGGACAAAACCCATCAATACTTTTTTCCACTGGCTCAGAGTGACCCAGAATTCCCATCAAAAGGAGGCAAAGAAGTAAGCTGAGTCTAACAGAATCTAAACAGAAGATCAACATGACAGGGGCAAAATAAACATAATCCAGGCCCTGACTTTCTGCTCCAGCCATAAATGAGACTCACATACTTCAGGGAGGCCCCACCATCATCAAGAAACCAAATGACATGGGACACATTCAGCACAGGATGATGACTGCTCCCTGGAAACACTTAGAAAGTCCACCACAGGCTTCAGGAGAAGATGTAACATGTCTTCAGGGTTAAGGCCAGGCAAAATCCCTCAGCATCAGGAAGAGCCAAGGACCAGCATGAAGAGTTGACATATACCATGATGTCTCCTATCATGCACTTCCCCAAGTGCAGGAGACTGTCCTGTGCATCCAAATACCATATTGGAAGGAAGGAACAACACTAATAAATCTAAGCATTCCTGGAAATTGTTCAACCATTCAAACCAGGCAACTGAGTCAAGCAGAGCCCAGATTCTGAGGGTAATTCTATAATTTGATGTAGTTGGAGACAAAGTCACACCTCTCTGAAGGCTGCTGACTACAACAAACCTGGCCGATTTATTCTGTTTGTCTCATATGGTAACTTCAACTCTATGGAGAATATGGAAGCTCTTAAACTAGAGGAAGAGCAGGAAAGAACCAGAGCAGATCAATGTTTACCTTCCATATAATGACTCCAGGGCAGATTCTGTCCAAACCTTGTTGTTTCAAGGTGCTTCACCAATACTACCGTTTTGAAGTCTGTAAAAGCTGAATAAATAAAGCTATGTAGTTGCCAAGACAGGATTGTGTGCTACTATATGGAAATATTGAAAACACAAATTTTTACCTTTGGCCTGTCCACAGCACTTCACACTCACAGTGCATCTTGCAGGGTTTAAAAAAAAATTTCCCCCTCAGGACAAAAATAATGGTAGCTTAAAAACAGAAAATTTCTTGGCCCTCATAGGTCTAAAATTTTTAGAAAAAATAAATCGAATTAAATATCTGATGTGCAAAGGCAAAATCATCCCTGTATTTCATTCACCTTTATAGAAATCTGGTTTGCAAGTCCCTTTGCTGTGATTTGAATTGACCTACTTGATGGAACATAGACAAATTCCATTAGGCATCTGCCTGTTTATAATGATGAATATACAAAAACAAAACATAGCAAAACAAAAAAACAAACCTAGGTTCTATGGAAAAAAATATGAGGTAAGACTCACATTGAATATTTAGTAATATTTTGATTTGTATCAGAGATTGACATATTTTCAGATATTTTAAATTATCGTTTACTCTTTCAAGTTTTTAAGAAACATTCCTTGGATTAAAAGCCAATAAATTTTATATCATATGCTATTTGGAAAATTTCAGAATTCAAATAGTCAATCCTCATGTTGTAAGAATCTATTTAGTATCTTATGGACAAATTTAAATAATTTCCCTTATCTAATCATTTTATTTTTAAATTTATCTTCCTGATGCTCATAACATAAATGTATATACTATTAACTCTATGGAAGTGAGAAATAAGTATCTTAGTGTTAACAAGAGTTTCTAAAATGCTCAGCAATGACTAGTATTGGAAGTATTAGGAAAATATTTTCCTGGCTCCACCAACAGATGAGGTATAAACGTTAAAATACAAAATTCAAAGTACAGTTTCCACAGAACGCATATCACAGATTAGCTCATGCTAACTCACAATGGGGTAGGGGGAGAATAGAATTACTTTGGATTAGATAAAGGGGAATGAAGGCAGATGAGTGCAGTCCATGTTCTGTGGAAACATATTCAATGGCATTGGTAAGGCCAAGAATTACAAGGAAAAAAGAAACAATCAAATCAGTTCCATTTGTCTCCATGTTCTTTTGTTATGAAAAAAAAATGATACTTCATTCTCACTGCCACTTTTGATACAGTTGCAATAAAAGCAGTTTACAATTTCCACTATCTTCAATGTGATCACCCATGCAGGTGGCCACTTTCAGCTTTAGAGCTCACAAACTCAGCATCTGAGTTATGAACAAAGCAATCCTTTCCTGAAAAGGAGCATTTATGCAAGCACTTGGGGAAGTAGAAAAAAACTGATATGATTTGCTAGTCAATTTAACCACCTCTGCCAAGACCATGGCTCTGGTCTGGAGGTCTGCACCTATAGCCCCCATTACTGACAGAATGAGAAGGTGCCAATGAGGCTGGAAGGCAGAAGCATCTGAATGCTATGAGTCAGCTTTATCAATGGTCACTAGACTCCATGAACAAGCAAACTGTGAAGTGAAAGCTCACATGAAGATAGTTCTTTGGGTGTTTTTTTTTTTTATTTTTTAACATTTAACTGGATAAATGTGGAGTACAAAGATTCTTAAGAAAGTTTTTGAAAAGTAAAAGTGAAAATTAGTATTATAGCATGTTCTTATTTAGAAGGCATATTCAGCAATCTACTTTTATATGAGACATACTCTTAATTTTAGAAAATACAAATTTAATTTTGATGGCAACAAAGTAAACAGTCAAATCCAATTTTGTTAGAAATTTCACCTCTATCAATTGCATGAAAGGTGGAAAAAGACCCTCGTCATTATACAAAATACATCGATGATTATGTGAGGGGGGGGAAGAGAAATGTGTCACATTTGATTGTGTGGAGAAAGGTGATGGGAGGAGAGGGGAGGGGAAGGGGGCGATAATAAGGGCAGCAGAATAAAGTAGACACTAGTGTTGCTGTATGTATATACGTGGCCGTATAACCAATATGATACTGCAACCTGTACACTTGGAAAAATGAGAAATCAAACCCCATTTGATTAAAATGTATGATATGCCAAGATCATTGTATTGAGAGCAACTAATAAAAAAATTTAATAGATAATTTTAAAAATTGCAAGAATATAATTATTGTTGGACCATGTCAGTCAAAATACATCTCAGTAACAATGCATTAGATATGCACTTCTGGTCAAAAGCTAAAATTGAGAGTACTTCTTTAATGGACAATTCAAATAAGTAAACTTATAACCCCTAATTAAAGAGGAAAATATTTTGGTGCAAAAAGATGGCCATGTTCAAGGCTTTAAAATTGAACTGATATTTAATTGTAAATTAAACTTGTGCTGAAAGTAAACACCAATAAAAAGTGTCTTTAAAAAAAAAGAAATTTTACCTGTATCTAATGACATGAATTTTCTTAATTGGGAATAAGTTTTACTTCTTAAAATCTATCAATTTGGGGGCTGGGGTTGTGGCTCAGTGGTAGAGCGCTTGCCTCACATGTGTGAGGCACTGGGTTCAATCCTCAGCACCATATAAAAATAAATAAACAAAATGAAGGGTTTTTTTTAAATCTATCAATTTAAAAAAATTAGTGGAGACATTGTGAGATGTTAACTTTTAAACAGTTATATTTCTTGAAATAAAAAGTTAAGGCATATCATTTCAGGGCCACTCTATTAAATGTATACCTGGAATTTATTCTCAGGATTTAAATGGGAATTCCAGAAAAACCACCACAAGCAGAGCTTTGAAAACTAAACTCTTAAAATGTAGTATGTATACACAATGGAATATTACTCAGCCATAAAGAGAAATAAAATTATGGCACTAGCCAGTATATGGATGGAACTAGAGACTATCATGCTAAGTGAAATAAGCCAATCCCCAAAAAACAAAGGCCAAATGTTCTCTCTTATATGTGGATGCTAACTCATATTAGGGTAGGGGAAGAATAGAAGTACTTTGGATTAGATAAAGGGGAATGAAGAGAAAGAAGCGGGGATGGGAATAGAGAAGATAGTAGGATGAATCTGACATTACTTTCCTATGTTCAAAGATGAATACACGACAAATGTAATTCCACATCATGTACAACCAAAAGAATGGGAAGTTGTACTCTATTTTTATATGTTAAAATATATTCTACTATCATGTATAAATAAAAAAATGAACTCAAAAAGCATTTAGTTCTATGTTTAATGATAATACAAATCCATTACTATCGCTACAATAATTTTTCTCTTCCAGTAAGAAACTCAAAAAAAAAAAAAATCACTGACTCTAACATGGCCACAAGATCACTTACCATGATGCTCAGCCCCTTGGGAACTACCTCTCTGTCTTTGGTCACTGGAAACACCTGAACCTGCCCAGACTTCTCTACTCAGCCTTCTCAGTACAGTTCATAAGACAACTTTCCTTTATTTGTCACAAAAGTGTTGCTAAGAAATAATTTATTACTTTTCATAAATCAATAGAAAACAACACAAATACAGAAATAAATAAAATGCATGAGTATAAAAGGAAAATCATACACATAAAACTGAAAACACATAAGCACTCCTTCAGAAAAAGTATTGATGCATTAAGTTTTGTAAATCACACTTTAGGAATAAGCATGAAGTTTGGCAGCAATATCAAGGAATATTTATTGAAACACACATTACATGCAATCAGAGTTGCATCCATAAACAGTAAACCTATTCAGCTGAATGCCACTCTCTCAGGAAAAATTAACTTAAATATGCAGTGTAATCTAAATATACATGGTGAATTTAGTACTACCATTTTTTAATGACTGCTTATCATATTCTGAGCTGTTAACTTTTTAACATGATATATAATGGAAAAGAGTAGATTTGAAACTAGAAGACTTTTTCCTCTGTATGTTTATAACCTCCAAAGTACCTACTGCAGGGAAGCCTGAATCATAACAGGTTTGTGCCTTTGCAGATCAAAAACACAACATGCAAGCCCACTGGGCTTCTTTAAAATAATTGAATTGACCCTTCAGTAAATGAAAGGACAAAACAATGTGGCATATATACACAATGGGATATTACTCAGCATTAAGACAATAAAATCATAGCATTTGCAGGTAAATGGATGGTGTTGGAGAAGATAATGCTAGTGAAGTTAGCCAATCCTCCCAAAACAAATGCCAAATGTTTTCTCTGATATAAAAAGGCTGATTCATAGTTGCGTAGGGATGGGGAGCATGGGAGGAATAGATGAACTCTAGATAGGACAGTGGGGTAGGAGAAGAAGGGATGGTGCCACAGTTTGGCTGACTGGGCAAAATAGCCCTGGGGGAGTGACAAGCAACTTGTGAAGATTGATTCAGTGCAAGCCGCTTTATT
Organism: Callospermophilus lateralis; assembly: GCF_048772815.1. Lineage (NCBI taxonomy): Eukaryota > Metazoa > Chordata > Mammalia > Rodentia > Sciuridae > Callospermophilus > Callospermophilus lateralis. Next base: position 991,883 of record NW_027510272.1, read on the forward strand.
GTAGGACAGTAGAGGTATATATACCTAACTCATTATACACAGCTTATTTCAATTAACATCAGCCATCAAGGAATCCTCATCATCTTAATTACACACAGCTTAACTCAATTAACATAAACTAGATACAGCAGTCAGTCATTAAGGTATCTCCACACTTAATGGCTCGCTGGCACTGGCATTACTTCACAAACCACTCCCTCTGGCAAAATGCCAAGCACCATCTTGACTTATCTGTGACTCTCAACAGGAGGGGGGTTAGCAAGGATGGTGGAATGTGATGGACATCATTATAAAAAGTACATGTGTGAAGACACAAATTAGTGTGAACATACTTTATATACAATCTGAGATATGAAAAATTGTTCTGTATATGTGCAATAAGAATTGTAATACTTTCCGCTATCATTTATTAAAAAAATAAATTTTAAAAATTTTAAAAATAAAATTTAAAAAAATTGAGTGCTTACTTAGTTATTATAATCTTTGCAACCACTGAAAATTTAGATGTTAACATGGTATTAATCACCAGATAAAAATTAATTTGGTAATTTGTTAATTTGATAATGTAAATAATAGTTGAACTCTGGTTTCAATGACAATATATTTTACAATATATTGAATGAGATTTGAAGTTTTATTCTCAGGCCACAGGATGCTCCTGCACATTATTTTTAAAGGGAGAGAGATAGAGAGAGAGAGAGAGAGAGAGAGAGAGAGAGAGAGAGAGAGAGAATTTTAATATTTATTTTTTAGTTTTCAGGGGACACAACATCTTTGTATGTGATGCTGAGGATCGAACCCGGGCCGCACACATGCCAGGCGAGCACGCTACCACTTGAGGCACATCCCCAGCTCTGCTCAAGCACATTTAAAAAAATGAGAGAGGATAATCATGGGCAATTTAAATATTTTATATTTAAGTATCACTTTCTGGATTTTTCTCTTGTATCGACTCTTTCCTATCAATGTATCTGATAACTAAGCATCATGCTTGATTTTAAATGGATAAAGAAACTCAAGCTATACTAAAACCAGATCTCTGGAATATTACATAAAGAAAGCACATACTCAACTCCAGGCTACATCACCAATACTTACAAGGATGTACTTAGAAGTGGCAGAGCTCATTTTAAATTGTATTTCCTGAATGAATTAGCTCACCTTTCACAGAAAAATCAGTCTACCTTTTTAGAATTTCTTAGAGAGATTTATTTTAATTGTATTAACTTATTTAATCCTCTGAACTACTATTTGTGCAACAGAAAAAGTAATTTACTCAGTGACACTGGAGTCCTAAGATGGAATGATTCATCTCCAAAAAGCAAGTCCACAGCTTCCTTCATACTACCTGGGAAGGAAATCCCTACTATCAGTACAGCCTTCCCCTGGCTTCCTCTCATATGATGTCCCAGGATGATGCTCATTGTCCATCAGGCAGCCCTGGACTCTTTCCATCACAGAGACACTGTGTGGTGGCCTGCTGACTAATCCCATTGGCTCTGATGTTGGCTCTTTTATAATATTGATATATTTCAGTTTTTCATGATCAGCTCACTTTTCATAGTCTATTGTTATACTAAAAAGATTTGGTATAACTGGAAATAATGAATAGCTCCAATAATTCCATTCTGACTTAATTTTGTTTAGGAGAATTTATTGGCAACTAATAAGGATGAAATTTATCCAAAGAAAATAAAAATACATTTAAAATACAAAGAAAGAGAACATGAAAAGTCTAAATTCTTCAATTTCATTAAAATGAAAATAATTAATTTTTGAACTACAGAAACAAAAATAAAGATGCAAGCTCTCTCTGAGGAAGGAGCAGAGACAACGGCTGACTCATCATCTCTCTGATTTAGACTTGCAAAGCCAAGGCCATGGCTCCTGGACAGCTCTGAAGAGCTGCTGAATGACACCCAAAGCACGGCAGAGGCCAGCAGAGCATCACAGATATCTGCAGAGAAAAGCAACATATGAAGGTTAGCACACTGGGAGAAGCTCTGCTTTCTCCTCTTTTTTTCCTTCTCTCCTTTCTTTTTTAGTTAAGAGTTTAGAATTTGCACAATTGTGGTCATAAGCATATTAGTCTATGCCTGAAAACAGACTAATAAGGAAAATAAAAGCCCTAGTTTCCAGTCTTTGTCATTATCCTATTATAATTATTCCAATCATGGCCACGTCAAAGACTTCAGTGTGATGTGACTGGAAGGCATGCAATCACTCACCACGGAACACTTCCATCTCGCAGACACAGAAGACATATAAACAGCCTGAAATGCAGGGATCATAGCAAGACACCACAAAAAAAGCAGAAGAGGTGAGTTTTGATCACTGATTACCTGTATTTTTAATATGATTGGCTTAGTTTCACATATCCATAATTTAATTTTACTTTTTTTCCCACAGATTCTATCAAGAATAATTTTATTATACATGTATCATATGCACACTTTGCTTTGAGGAATATTTACATGCAGGGAGTTGAATTCTAGACCTCCATTTCATCCATATCAAATATAACACACATTCATCTTACAGTGAATGAGCCTCACAGGAACAAGATGTGAAGCTATTGCTTTTTGAACAGAGAGCCCTGATTAAATAGAATCTTCCAAACTAAGAACAAATCTCTCTATCTTCTTACTTCTTCATATCCTGTGTACAGATTAATAAAATTGAAACACATGTTATGAATTATCCCACCACCATTAAAAGTTAATATTAAAATCGAATCCTGTTTCTCAAAAACTTGTAAGAAATGCACCAGTATTTACAGATCCCATTAAACTTTGCATAAATAAAGTCTGTATACTAAGCACACTGTTTCTCAAAATACAGAGCCTCCACAGGGGCTTGAGGGATGACAGGCAGCAGCAGATGCTTACTGCCCACCATTTACAAGTTTACTTGAAAAATAAAGATCTAAAATAAACATGCAAACAAAACTTTCAGTTCCTTACAGGAACGTGTCATTCCAAAGAGTCACCCATTTAAAGAGTTAACTTTCAAAGTTAAAAAAAAAGAGACAAAAGAAAAAATGAAATGTCAGCAGGAATTGTTTCTACAAGTTTCCTACAGTAGACGACCCCTCTGAGCACCGGGTTTGCATCAAGGTAGCATCTGTTCACTGGCAGCAGAGCACATGGTACCTTTCCCTCCTCCTGGAGGGCACCATCACTGAAGTAGGTAGATAATCTGAATATCATCAATCTGAACTTTCAACAGCTAGGCACATGACTTCTTGTCTGCCCCTGGGACCTTAGGAGAAGGTTCTAAAACTCTGTAGCACAACTTTAAGAGGAAGGAGAGATGGGGTGCCAAAAAATAAATGCTGAACCAGTAAAAACAAAACAAAAACCAGTACTTGTCACCTTGAGATCATGTGTCCAAGGAAAGACACTGCAGTGCTAGAGAAGCTGCAGGGATTCTGGAGGACAGGTAAAGATCCTGCATGCCTCAAGTGACAGAGGACTTTGGATCCTTTGGGTAAGAGAGGTTGGAAACTCCTCCCCCAGAAAGAGTGCCTCCAGTCTGTTCCAGTGGAGATGGATTCCTCTGTCCTTTCCCTTCCCACCATGTGCTCACCCCCATTTTACTTCCTGTGCTTCTCCATTTTCTCCAGGGTCTTATTAGAATCTGCTGGATTCTGGTCTTCAGGGTTCGTAGAGGATTTGTCTATGACAATCAGGGCTTCTTTGATGCAGTTCTGCACCCCACACACAGGGGGACAGATGGCCTGGCTGCTGAACCTGTGGGTAATCAGGCTAAAATGAGACAAGTGGTTGTGTTTGTAGGTTTCTAAGACCAGGAAGGGCCTGTTGTTGCTGTTGGGTGTTCTGTCTTGATTGGGGAGGTCCGTGAATTCTTTACACACTTACCGAGCCACCCACAGCATTATTCTTCCTTGTTAACATCTTGGTTTACCTCCCTAGGTGAGGCCTGGTTAAATATTTGGCCACTGGCCTACTAGAAAACTCCAGTTCACAGCCATATTCAAAGTATCAAGCCAAGTGAACAGCATTTTCTTCCACCAAGGATGTCATGAGTGTCACAAGAGCAGTTTTCTGTCTTCCAGGTGGAAGATTCAGCCCAGTCTTGTCCAACTTTTCCCACAACAATCAGCCATTTTTGGACTCTGATTTCCTGAGAACACCTCCCAGCAGCAAGGCATTTAAGCATTCAGAAGGTGACAATTGCCTCTGCACTTCAGCCACAGTCACTTATATTTGGATGTCGAGCTGAAGAGAGACAGTCTTCCCAGAACCGAGCAGAAGACTTCATGGGATCCATCAGGGCTACCACCAGCTCCTTCTGACAGGGGAGACCCAGGGGGTTCTTAGCCATGGAAAATGGGACTTTTGCAGATTACAGTCTGGTCAGGCCCAAGCAGATGTGGGTTGATGTTCTGCACCTCTTCCATCTGGTGATTCATGTCATGGAGCCCCAGGTACTTTGACAGGCCTGCAGCATCCAGGGCATGCCGTGGGGTAACAGTACATCTGAGCAGCTGTAAGCATCCCCAAGGGTGCCCACAGCACCTCCTTCTATCCTACAGAGTGGGGAAGCAGGCCAGCCAGGCACCCTAGGTGAAAAGGCAAGGCAGCCCCCTCCTGGCTCTGGCGGCCAGGCCAGGACTGTTGCTGGCTGCTGGTGGCCGCAGGCTGGTGCAGGGGGCTAATGGCTGCAACATAGGCTTTGCTCAGATGTGAATAGGGATCCACCGACTGAGTGTAAGCCAACTGCTGATAGGGTGGCGGAATGTAGGATGGTGGTTGGTATTCAGGGACTCCAGTGTGGGACAGCAGCCAGGCGGAGATGTGAAGATGCTGCCCTGCAGTTAGATGGAAGATACATGGGTGGGGGCGGGGATGAGTCCTCAAAGCCCTGTGAGAAGATCTGGGCGCTGGGTTCCCAGGGCATTCAGAAGCAACATCTCAGGACATCCGGTCCCAAGCCAGATAAGTCCAAGCCTGAGCTCCAGAGGTAAGTCAGCTTGCAGCAAACACACTGTCGAACGTGCTCACTCATCAGCCCCAAATGTTGGAGTTATAATTTAATTTTAAATAATGACTACATTTTAACACTGATTTGTAAAACTCATGAAAAGTTAATGGTTGGCTCTTGTTAGCTGCTGAAAATTGGTGCTAGAACATGACTCAATGTGGACATATTAGAAGGATTTTATTTAAAATCAGGAAGACGACTCACTGATATCACTGCTTCTGTTATCATTGTACCAAAAGTACTATCAGTAAACAGAAAAAAAACGTAAAAATGAAGACCATATAAACTGGAAAGAAGAAAAAGCAACTGTTAGAACTTCCAGATGATGTGACTGCATAGATAGAAAATTAAAAAATAAAATGATCACTTAGCTATTAGCTCAATATTCAAAAACTAATGCTATATGGGAACACTAGATATACTTAAAAAACAAGAGAGAATATCAAATGGTAACAAAATACACTGGCTTCTAAGAGTGCATCCTACAAAATAATGCAAGTGTTTATGGGGATCATTATAAAAACTGTGTTGGGAAATGGGGGTGGGCTACCTAAATGCACTCTGCAAGAACCACAAGCAGGAAGACTCCATATTTTTAAGGTATCATTTTCCCTAACTTGATTTCACTAGAAGCCCAATTGAAAGCCCAGGAGGTTGTTCATGAGACTTGAAGGAGTGCCCCACATGGCTTAGGGTTCTTAATCCAGGGGAATGAAGGGAAGGAGCTATGCAAACATGAGTAAAAAGCAATTACATCTTTGTTTTCACTAACCTCTAACTAAACTCAACATTTACTTCAATGACGGAAGTAATTAGGCTACATAGGTCCAGCATGCCCTGTGCATTTGTTATCAATATAAATTACATATTTTTTTTGGTAATCACTGCATGGTTGGAAATGTTTGTTTCTCTCATCTCTTCAAAGTAATAGTAGTTTTTAAGTTCACCACCAGATTTTGTTCTTTTACATGTTAATTAATAGCCAAGGATGCCTATCATATTAACACTTCTAGTATTCTCATTACTGCACTTTAAAATTTCTTTTGTCTGTAATTCCAGTTGCAAATGTTCTGCATCTACTAGCATTACTCTGAGAAGATGGTCATTGGCTTCAGCAAACTGCAGAATTGATTTGTTCTTGGTGCAACCACACACACACACACACACACACACACACACACACACACAAAAGTTTAAGAAGCCCCAAAGTGGTTGGGATGTTAATGGAACATTATATTACTGTGGTATTATGAGCATTTCAATGAATTCTCTTTGGGATTTTCTACCTGGAATGTTACCATGGCAAATTTTCCAATGCCAAAAATTTAGCAGTTCAGTCAGAGTTATTCATATTTTATGCAAAGGGGATTCCCCATTGGTGGGGGTCAAGTGAGTATTTACCCATGAACTGCTTAACATGAGGGCCTGCTTCCTTTCCCAGTTGCAAATGTTCTTGCATCTACTAGCATTACTCTGAGAAGCAGGTTGGGGTGGGGATGAGTCCCAACAGGCCTTCATTTATGAGTGTCCATTGACCATCATGGCCCATGATTCTCACTGTAGTCACTTCTGCACACATTTTTTTCCTCACCACTATGGTGTCTCCCTCTCCCTCCTCCCCAAACGCAAACCTTAGCTTGTTGAGGACCAAGCACAGATTTGAGAAGCAGAGCAATCAGGGAGCATGTACCAGTCGACTAATCTTGGGATGTTCCTCTGCCTCAGCCTTCTCACCTATACAGTGGAGATCACACAACCAACAGGGTTGCTGCTAGGATGAAAAGCATTTGTGTAATTTTCTTAATGGGGAAAAAAGTTATCACATATTAAGACCCTAAAAATAATCCTGTGAGGACAGTTTCCTCAGGTAATGAGTATTTATTATTTTTGTAACCTCCACATCCAATTTGAAATACTAGAGTAGGAGAGAGGAATTCACAGTGCCAAACAACAAATTCATTCATACCCCAAAGCTTATTATTAAGAAGAAAAAGAAAAAAATGGGCACAGTAGTGCATGGGATTATGAGTTCAAAGTTAGCTTTAGCAACTTCGCAAAAACTTAACCCTCTTATCAAGACCCTGTCTCTAAATAAAAAAAATGAAAAGGGCTGGGAATGTGGTTCACTTAACCACAGTGCCCCTGGGTTCAATTCATGGTATCAATAATAATAACAATAATATTTTTTAATATATTTATTTATTTATTTTTATGTGGTGCTGAGGATTGAACTCAGGGCCTCACATGTGCTAGGTGAGCACTCTACCACTGAGCCACAACCTCAGCCCAAATAACAATATTTTAAAAAAGAAAAAAGAAGTAACAACTTTTATAGTATAATCTTTCCTTGGGAAGAACAATTTGATACTTTCTAAAACATGATCATTTTCTTTATAAACCTTACTGGAAGGCCTTAAAATCAGCTATTTCAGTTGATTCCTGAGGTCACTGTGAAATCCTAAGATCAAAACAAGGTGCCCTGATGCCTCTGACCCACTTGGACCACTGAACTTAAGGTTGCTAATGTGAATTTCCAGGAATACCAAATAAAACACAGACACATACTCTACGTTTAAACAAGCTTCAGGATGGCTCCACCGCTCTCAGCCTCAAGCTCGCCAAATGGGAGAGCAAGGGAAAGTCAGGAGAGGCTGGCCAGAGAGAGGGAGCATTTTTGGAAGTGGACTTTTATTGGGAGGACCTTCATTCTTAGAAAGTCCATTAAAAAAAAAAAAGGTCAGGAAGGGCAGGGTTACATAGATCATTTGGGCGTAACTCTACCCAAGAGGCTGCAGGGTGACATTTCTGTGTCTGAAGACACAACCTCAACTTCAGGGACCAGGGCAATATCCAGGTCACTACTAGATGTACTGATGGTCAAAGCCTCTCTGCTCAGGAATGTAAAACACAAATCATTCAGAGTAACCTCCCACAGTGCCCACCTCCTGTGAAGACCTGGGACAGGAGCATCTCTCTACCAAAGCACTGGGACAGTGCATTTCCTGCACTTCTGCAACTTTCAGCTAATTGACATACACACAAGGTGCAGTCTCAAATACCGTCAAAAATCTTCACTCCTTGCTGTTTTCAATATGGACTGTTCTTTATTTTATACTATGATGCCTGAAGAAAAAGTTGGTAGGATCAGATGTCATTTTGATTCTCTGACATCATTATAAAATATGCATTTTCCTTAACTGAATATTATTCTTATAAATAATCTGATAAATAATGTGTCTATAAGAAACAGATAAATCTTGAAATGCTTCAAAGCTACAAAAATTTTTCAAAGTAATTTTTAATAGGTGAGATGATAAAATAATTGTGAAAAACTATAACTTAGAAAAAAAACAAGCTGAGGACAAATAGTAAGCTTATAAGAATGAACATAAGAGAAAAGAAAATACTGTAGTTAGGCCAAAGCAAATTTATTTCTTTGCATAATAGTCACTCATATACATGAGAATGATTCTGCAAAGTTATCTCATCTTTTGAATGCATTTATTCCTTCATAGGTATGACATACTCAAGGTTGTATTTCTAAAAGAAGCTCAAAAATTGGGCTGGGGCATAGGTCAATGGTAGAGTGCTTATCCAGCATGAGCAAGATGATGGGTTCCATCTCTAGCACCACAAAAGAAAAATGTTTAGTTGTGATGTGTTTTATAGAAAAACTAAAGACATCACAAATGTACACAATTGACTCTGACTCAGATCAGATTGCTAGGGATATCCTCTTAGACAGTCTGATGCAACAAATTCATATTTATGAAACACTTAAACCATATTGAAAAGCCACTTTAATCAATAGGCTATTGTTTGTCATGCTATAATAACAACCTTACACTGAGATAATAAAATAATACTTCAGCTTCTAATTTTAAAACTTAAGACACACTCATTCTTATGATTTGGATAAGCTCATATAAAATGAAGGAATGTTCACAGGTGAAATAATTAATTATGAGAGCCATAAACTAATTGGTAGATTAATCTATTTGAAAGACTAATGATTTAAATAGACTACTGGGTGGTAACTATCAGAGGTGGGGCAACAGGGAAATAAGCAGGTCACTTGAACAAGCCCTTGGGAATTATATTTTTGACCTGGCTCCTCGATGTCTGTCTGCTACCCCTATAATGTGAGGTAAACAACTTTTCTCTGCCACACCCTTCTGCCATGGCAATGTCCTGCACCACCTCAGGCCTACAGCAATGAATGAATGAGGCTGACTCTGGAACTCTGAAACTTTGAGCCCAGAATAAACTTTTTCCCTTCTAAGTTATTCTTTTCAGCAACACAAAGCTGACTAGTATACACACATACAAAATTATATATATTTTTCCCCAGTTGAATTTAGAAATATGGAACCTCTTACAGTTGGGCAAAATATAACTGACTCCTCCCAATCTAAATGAACAATATTACAGTTTTCTAGGCCATTTACCTCTTTCTAAAACTATTTAATCTATTCTTTCCTTCAAATGAAAAACAACTTCACACTTCTTTGTTTAACTACAGCCCCTCGGTAATACATTTGCTCTTACTTTCTTCATCACTTTCCAAATTCTATGCAAACACAATTGCATATAAGTGATGTATTTTGGGGATGAATTATCTTCTGAGCTAGATTAAATATTCTTCAAAGGAGAATATGTTTTTTATTCCTCAACAAATCATAATGGAACCTATACCCTGGACGGTAAAGGAGAATGTATAAAAACTCCCCTGGAGGTGGACTTTGACTCTACTTGGTCCTTACACATTAACTGCTGGGATGTCAGGAGGTTCCAATGCTTAAGACCCACAGACACACAATGACTCCCCTCTAACTCTGGACTTGGGCCAATGTTTGGATTCAAAGAACCTATAAATATCTGGGATCATTTCTCTGTTGATAAGAGTGATGTCTGAAACTTTTCTTTGGATCCAGGATCCCCTATTCCTAGTGCCTACACATTAAGGCCTCTAAGAATTTGTGAACATCAGGGTCCACCTACTCATCCTTCCCAAGTTTGTACTCACTCTTCTCAGGTTGCACTCACCCCACAAAGCTGGTCCTTAATCCATCATCATGAAGATTCCCATGGTGTCTTTGCTAGCTTATACCTAGTTATGAACTTTACCAAGTGTACTGGAGTACTAGACCATTTTTAACCCCCAAATATACAAAGTAGAGAGAGTGCAGATACCCCTTAAAACTCACAGTGCATTCCAAGCTCAGAAACTTTGCATGTAGAATCCTTGAATGCCTAATTAATTCCCAAACTCACCACATACCCATCTAACTGTTCCCTCATTTGCTTCTAAACATGTCAGCAATGGTTCCAATTTTTCTCTGTCAGCAACCACTCTACCTGGGTGTATGTCTGTCACCATTTTGCATACCATGAGCTTCAACAGCTCTGCCATATTGCTTAACTCCATGACCCTCAAAGCCCAGCCCAAAGAAATATGAAAATAGGGAAGGAGAACAGGGGTGATTTGGTATCTTTTCTGCTTTCTGTTAAAATGAACATGGATATATCTTTGACAGAACAAAGAAAAGGCACACTGCCTAATTTATTTATTTTACACATACGAAGGGTTTCTAGCTAGTAGCAGCATCCTAATTTAAGCTCTTTTGTTTTTACTTCTGCACTCCTTTTTCCTATTATAACAATATATTCATGAATTATTTCATAGGTTTGCTTTATGCCCATTACATTAACCCACAGATGTGTCATGAATCACTATGTTGCCTGTGAAATTATTCCTCACTGTTTGAAAATTTACTTGTAAATTTAAATCTAGTGGTAACATTTCAAGAACAATTTCCATTCAGTTTAGGGTTGCAATACAGTCAATAAGTACCCATCAATTAAAACTATTATTAAGCTCCATTTGGTATAAATGAAAACAATAATAATAGTGTTTTTAGATCACAGTATTTGTGAGAAGCCTTACATAATTATTATAAAAAGATTGAATTATAAAAGTAGTGTCTTCCAAATACTGAAATTTTAATAGCAGAGGACATTTATTTGGACGGGTACTTGCTACTAAAAAGAGTTTCCTGTGTAATAGCTGGTTTTAACCTTCCAGAAAATCTGGGAGAACACACAAAACCTGCTTTTAAAAAGGCTTCCTTTTTATGTACAGACCTATTAATTCAGTTAAAAATGAAGACTCTGATTTTAACCACTTTACATGAAATAAAACATTAAAACTTCTCTTCAACCAGCTGACATGGTTTTGCAGTTGTTTTTCTAGCTGTGTGGTAAGAGCGTATTGGGTCGAGCAACAGAAAGAATCAAGCCTGTTGCTTCATGGTTTTAAAATTGTAATAAATCTACAGAACCTTTATGGAACTGAACCTATGTTTTAAGACATATTCCTAGTTCTTACTGAGTATTCTGCTTGGTGCCCTAAAAATAAAATGATTTAGATTTTCCAGAAAGCCAATTTTTTAATAGTAGGAATTGAACCTAGAGGTGCTCAACCACTGAGCCTTGTCTTTAGCACTTTTTATTTCTTATTTTGAGACAGGGTCTACGTTTCTAAGTTTCTTAGGGCCTCGCTAAGTGCTGAGGCTGGCCTTGGAACTTGTGATACTGCTCCAGGGGACAGTTGGGGCAAGGCACTGAAAATAGCAGGAAACAGTTTTATTTGGCTGCAGCTAGGTTCAGAGGGCACAGTTTTCCTGTAATCAATTAATTAATCAATTAATCCCCCGAGTTCAGGCAATTTCAGAACTTTATACCCAAAGTGTAAGGGAAGGGGCTCAGAAGTTCACAGTCTGCAGAATTTTACACAAAAGCAACTTTTTCTTTCACTGTTCTAGGCAAGTTAATCCTTCAAGGAGAACATCTGAGAAGGAGAGAGCTTCTTCTCCCCTTTCTTCCCTCCCACTTCCAGATGTTACCATGGAACCCAATTAGTAACCCCTTCTCTTATGTTTGAAATGTAGATATCTCTGTGAAGTTGCATCTCAAGGTCAGAGGCCTAGTTAAAACAATCTGTTTTTCTTATCACACTCTGCATTTGCAAGCACACTTCTACAAACTATTATATATGTTGTTATTTACATTATACAGTCCATCAATGTTTGTGAAAAACTAGTAAAGGGGTATACAGCACCTGGAGCACTGACCTTTTCTAGGCAGTGGCCAAGAAGGACAGAGCAACAGGAAATAGGAAGTTTAATTTCATTGAACTCTTTTGTAGAGCTGCTTTTTCGGATAATCCTAAAATTCAATTATAGTGAAGATTTTTGGAGAAGCTAATTAGTACTTTCTATGGAGAAGGGGGTACCACCACAATACTCCTTCCTCAGCCTTCCAAGTTGCTAGCATTACAGGAGAACACCACCACACCCAGATTTTACAAAGCCAAATTTAATAATCATCCCAGTTATTATTCTCACCTGGCCATGGGAAAAAAAACATGAATTTAGCAAAATTAACATATTCTAAATAATCAGAGTGGTTCTAAAATTTTAACCAATGTTTCTTATATAGGCATATATATCTTACAGGATTAGCACATTTTTATAAAACTAGTATTTATCTTCACTTTCTCTGCATTCATCATCATATCAAATGTAGGCATTTGATAAATATTTCCTAAATTAAACTGACCACAAATTGGAGAACTCTTGTACAACATTCTAAAATCTATCTAAGTTATACTTTAACTCTGACATATATTGAACTCAAAGCATTTAAGAACCAATTTATCAGACCAACTTGGGACCAATGCCTGTAATTCCAGTGACTCAGGAAGCTGAGGCAGAGTATCTCAAATTCCAAAGCAAGCCTAAGCAACCTAATGAGGTCCTCAGCAATTTAGCTAGACCTTGTCTCAAAATTAAAAAGTAAAAAGGGTGGGGTATGTTGCTCAGTGGTTAAGCCCCACTAGGTTAAATCTCTGGTATCAAAAAGAAAATAAATCATAATAAGAACCAGAGTGTCTAAATTTTCCAGGTGGGTGTGGGGTAAGTAAGTGACAGCAAAAAGCAGGAGAACAGACTTGAAAAAAGGCTTCCAATTATCAGGAGACACTGTTCCATGCAGCACTAATTTCCAAAGACACTACTGACTCTGCTTAAACAAGCATATCAGCAAAATTCATCAACCCACCATACTCAGTTTTAATTTTCAGAAGAAATCCAAATATTGAACATTTAGGGTATTTTTGCATTATGAAAAAGTAACATCTCAGATTTGTAAAGATTGCATAATTCTACAGAATAAAATTCATGAAAACAGGCACAGCTGTGGTTTTGCAGACACATACAATAAAGGAACAATTTTCCACACACCAAATCATGCTGCTCTCCAATCTCAGAGTCAGAATTCAAAAGAATGTCTGCCTAGGGTGGGAGGGTTTTCAGGCTGTGTTTACTCAGTCTTTCCCAAGGCCCTCTGGCTTGTCTCAGACTTTCATTGATTTGGGAACCCTGCAGGTAAAGCAATAGTCTTCAAACTTGGAAATAAATATAAATTTCCTGGGATATTTTTAAAAACAAACAATTCTTCATCACCTCATTTAAAATTCTGACTTCCTAACTTAATATGAGTCCCGCCAATCCATAGCAATCAGGATAAAGTGGATTGTATTTGTACATTCAAGGCATTCAGACTATGAAATCCAAAGAAGGAAATACAGAGATTCATTTCAGCAGCCTTCACATCTCTACAGTAATGGACTCATGGACTATGCAGGGAGCAGTTCACTGTGAATCCCAGAGTTTGTCCTTCAGTGCATTTGCACAAGGGTAGTCCTGGTGTCTACAGCGTGCTCTGTAGTTGAGGATAGCACCACCACTGGAGAGTGAGGCAGTGTAAAGACACAATGCAAAATCCTAAAGCCCAATCAAGCTAGAGCTTGGGAACTCACAAATTGGAGGCTTGGCTGTTGGACTCGCATTAGTATTGATCTTGACTTAAATATTTAGTTTTAAAAGATTTTATCCATGGCTTGCTATCTGGAAAAGTGCCCTGCTACATAACTCTTAAATATTATATTTAATAACTCTTAAATATCATCTATGATTTTACACCCAAACATTTTGTGATTTTTGTAGAATTCTATAAAATGCTCAAATTTTTTATATGAATTATTAAACTGATCATAAATCAATCAAGTATATAGTTTTAATTTTTTGTCCATACATTTTTTATTAGTTGTTCAATACATTACAAAGCTCTTGACATATCATATTCATACATTTGTTTACATAATTTTTTCTTTAGTAAATAACTTATTTAGTAAGCTTTATTCAAAATTTTTACACTGTGAGTACCTCGATTTTCTCCATGGAAAATTGAAGACAAAATTATTAACTAGCTCTCTGTATGTTGTTGTGGAATAATTGAAAATTGCTTCACAATTTTATAAAAACCCTAGAAATTATATGAAAAATTTCAGATGATCATTTCTATTTAGAGAAATATTTCTTCTGAAAATAACATGAACTTTAAAAACTTACAAAAATTTAACAACTGTGCTGTCACATTGGATCCATAAATATAATAACATGGTGGGTATTCAGGATAAGACTTAGGCTGCAGGAGAATTTTTTTCACTATCTTAGAAAAAAATCTGATAATTTGAAAATTTGCAGTTGAGAAGAATTTAGAGAAATATTAATTAGTGATCCTGCAGAAGAGTAAAATAGCCCAATCCAAACACATTTCTTTGGCATATTTCAAATTGGATAATTCAGAGAAACTTCAGGCTCTTGAACACAGAAAGGGCTCTGAAAGGTGGTTCTTTTCCAAAAGAAAAGTATCTATCTACATATGTAAATAGCAGCTGTGCCTTGGGGTAGGAGATCCATTTTATATCCCCCACTTCTTTTCCGCCTGGGAGGGCTCTAAACGCAGCAAATAGAGATTGGGATTCTAACACCTGACCAAGATAGTTGGCCACAGGTGGTTGTTCCTTGGAAGACCCCATCTGCATCACAAGACACCCTTGCTTGCTGTTCATATCCAATCCTCCTGTGATCTCTCCCCACCCCCACGCATGCTGGGTTTTCCTTTTTCTACCTCAATAATTTTTTATTTCTCTTCTCCAATTTAATCTCCATCAGAATGTACCAGTGAACCTTGAGAAGGACCAACAGAAATGTCCCTCTGTCTGAGCAACACCATGTGTGGATAGTGACTTTTCTTTTATAAATCTAAATCTAAATCTGCACCCTATAAGTACTACTAAAGCAAGAAAACTTAAATTATAAGAATTAAATAAATTTTTAATTTCTCACAGAAAAAAAAAACAACTGTTTGTTCTATAATTTACCAGCAATAATGAATGTAAAAACTTCTTAAATATACTGGTAGGACTGTAGAAGCATGAATTAAATACACACCATGGATCCATCCAGGGATTACCTAGCCACCATGTTATGCTCGAATTCGGGACCCCAAAAGACCACCAGAGACCAAGATCGATGTAAACAGTAAAGAGGTGTTTATTGTGAGCTAGCTCAGTCCTCCGCATGCACACACTGCAACTGGTGATGCTGAGAGGCCCTGAGCCCATGGTTTGCAGCAGTTTTTACATTCTTTAGAGAAGGCAGGGACCCCCACATACATCATAGAATCTCTTAGGAAATCATCACACACTGTGGGAAAATCAAATAGCAACTCTAAAATATGATTACCACATTCACTGGTGGCAAAAATTTGGGTAGGGGTGATTGGTTACTAAAAGAGGGGGATTAATTTGAACTGATTGTTTTAAGCCAAGAGGGGTGTTTGTGCTGAATTACATTGTTTCCCAACACGTTACCAACCACCATAAACTACTGGGAGAGTCATCTGGCAACCCAGGTATTTCCCTGTCTCATGCTGATTGGTTGCTGCTAGGGGGTTCCTATGGATCTCCATCTAGCCTGAATGAGTCAGGGACACCTGGCACAGCAGATCTTTCCTGTTATTTGTAGATAAACAACTTAGAAGGGTGGGAATATGCCTAGGAGTGCACTGTGGGTCTTTCCAAGGGCAAAGGCCATGTCCCTTCTTTGGATAGGCTTTGCTCTGAGGTAGTGGCTGGTTTTTCATTCCCCCCTTTGTCTGGAAACTTGGGAACCAATCCTGGTTCCCTCAGTTGGGGGCCTATTTGGGCAGGCTCTACATTTTGATAAACAGTAATCCTCAGGGGATAGTCTTCAACTTTCCAGACTCACTCAAAATTGGCTTCCTAGATCCAACCTGACTCCATTTACCTATCTACACTGTCTATCTATTTCTGGCTTCATTCCCCCTAATTTTAGGAACTCTTTATTACTGTAAGGAGATGGGGTGATGGCTCGTTCTGGCTGCTTCACAGCTGAAAAGGGGTGTCAAACATGAGGGGGCTCGACAAAATGGGGGAAGACATGGGGGACGTGAATTCCCTTTTAGAAGTTAGTTCCATTTGAAGTCTGGTTGGGGAAAAACACGTAGTCATCTGGGGATGGGTGCTTTTATGAGAGAAACAAAAACCATGAGTACTGAATGAATGTTGCAGCAGCTGGAACATGTCACTGTATAGAAGTTCCCTCACCAGGCTTTAACATCGCCAGTTATTAGGACTGTAAACATAACATTTAACTTTTAGGGTTACAGATGTCCTTCCCCTTAAGATACAGTTTAATAATTTAATGTCATCTGATCTTGCAAAATTCTTTTACTAGTATGACCTCTGTGTCTAATAGAAAAACCTTTAATTCTGTTACTTAGGGCTGGATAACCATACTAGCAAACACTAAGCCTACATGTGTAGGTTAGGAATTCCTGTAGGCCTTAAACTAAAAACTACTCTGGCAGTTCATCTTGGTAGTTTCTTTTGATAGTTCTCAGGCATTCCTGCCTAAGAATCTCTTTTGTAGACTCCAGTTTACTTATTCTTAGAAGTTACATTTAACTATTATTATTATTTGAAATGCCCAGGAATAGCTGTGTTTTTGTTTTAACTGTCTTTGCTAAGTGTTTAAGATGAAGCAGTCAAACTGACTTTTGTTTCTATCTATTGTTAACAGTCAGCTGAGTTTCCATGGGAGTCCTGGGGGAACTTTACAGCAGTTTCTTGGTTCTGCTAGTGCCATTTGTGCTAGGATGGGTCCAGGTCTTGCTTGACCATGTGGATTCCCTTGGAAGCATCAGGGATGTCTCCCTTCTCTGGAGACAGTCCTCTTCATAGCAAATGCATTGATTGGCTTTCTGTTCTCCAGTGTCTCATTAATCTCCCTGATCAGGAGGTTATGTGGCCTAGAGTTGCAAAGCTCTTTAGAGAAGTCCCCTGTTCCCTGGATTCAGACTGACTCAGAGGGCAAGAGCCAAACATTGGTTTTCTTGGCCCTTTTAATTTAACTTTAATTTTAAAACTTAATGTTAAACATCCAGAAAATAAATTTCAACAGCCTTATATTAAGAGTACTGGGTTTTAATGTCTATCTCTCTATCCTGTAGGTGATAACTCATTATCTTAAATCAACCCAGGTTGTGTGTTCTTAAATTAGTACCTCTGCAAAACATTAACAGGCAATCTTTAGTCCATTTATAAGAAAACTACAAAATAAAAATATCAAGAGCAAAAATATATTTAGTTCATTAATTCAAGCTACCTTGAATTTTGGCAGAGTTATACCTTATAATCCCCTGTTTGAGGTCCTACTGATCATGACAAAAACCAACTTTTGGACACAACTTTAAATGTACAGAAATCTGGCCTATTTCTTTCGTAGTCATTTTTAACATGTTGTGAGATGGGAGACAGAGCCTTATCTCGGGTAAGGCGGGGCTCTTCATAAATCTCAAGTACCGTAGTTCTGAAGCTGATCTTTGCTTTTTAAACATCATTTTATAAAGCCTACATAAACTGTTGCTCAAGTTCACATAAATATTAGCTAACACAATATAATATCACATCTAAAACCTGAATTAAAAAAGGCTGAAAGCTTTTAACCTTTTGTAGAAAAATAGCAAAGTACTTTTGTGTTTTACAATATCAACCCTCACACAGATTAGGCTCTCATTAACTTAAAAATACATTAAAATTGTATCTCAGTGTAAAAAGCAACATAGAACTTTACATATATTATTGATAACAAGTCCAGTTTTAGAACACTTATGATATAAATACATCTCCAACATGTTTTTCTTTTTAAGCCTAAAATTACCATATAACTTTAGAACAGCAGCTTGATATGTTCTTTTAAAGCTTCTACCTTACAGATTTCTATACCTGGAAGATATGAATAAATTAATAGCACCACAATTACATTGATGTTTTTACATTAACCAAATTAGTTCTTAAAGAAATAACATATTACAATATTGCAAAATAATAGTTGTTGTTTAACCACAGTTGTATAATTTTTAATTTCTTTAAGATTACTTGCTCAGAAAACTTACACATATAACCAATTTACACAGACCTTTTTTACCACTTACTTAAGCCTTTTTATTAACTTAATCACATAGATTCTCTTATCCAGAAACACATTTTCCTTCTATTAAATCCATACCTAGAACCTTTAATTCCTCTTTTCCATTTGTTAACCTCCTTTTTCTGTTCAGATTTTGAAAAAATCCTTCTAAATTTTTGAATTTAGGCAGATTATTTTATAGACATCACCATTTTATTAGTTTTTTTTATCACCTAGGAAAAACTAATAAGCTTAATTTTAAAGACATCTTATTTACATCTGTTTACCCAATTTAAATTGAACCATTTGAATCACATGAATCAAAGATATTTGGATACATTTTTTTTTAATTTCATGAGGCTCCTGATATATCTGCCAATTGTCATATCATTGCATGATATATGGACATACACACACTGACATACAACACAAAACCCAAGTGGGCACACATAACACAATAGTGAAGGCTTTGTAGCTTTTCTCAGGTGAAATCTCCATTGCAATGTTTAAAAAAAACTCCACAGTTGATCAAAAATAGAACTGATCAGAAAAATATTAATTTAGGTCTATAGGATAAAAAATCATGATAGTTTGAGTCCAGGAAAAAGACACCTTTATTTTTTTTCTTCCTTGGGCCTCAAATCAGTCTCCTACTGAGCTCACAGGCTTCTTCTATTTGCATTTCAACTTAAGTCCTGGCTGAGGTCTGAAAGAAGCAGGAAAAACTGGAATTCTGAGCAGAAGCTTCATGCCTAAGGCATTTTTAACCTTAAGTCATAATATTCAGGTTTGAATGTTGAAAATTATGATACAAGTTTAAGATAAAATTCACAAAATTTCATTTTTTTATATCTTCCTACACTAGAAAAACTTGCTCACACAAAATTGAAAATAGGATCTTACTTGATAATATAAAAGCTACCATCAGAAGAAATTTCTTCAGAATCATTAAGTTACTTCCTTTGTTCTGAAGTTCCTAAAATAGTATTAAGTTACATTAAATCACCTGAAAAAAATTCCAAAAGAGAACCACGCACTACTTATTTCCAAAATTAAGCTTTAAAAATTCCCAAGACTCTTGCAATTCAATGTCATTTCAATAAGCCAGACCAATGTCCCAAGCCAACACTTTTCTTTCCTCAGTCCTACACACTGAGGGGAACAAATACCATATCATAATTTACTATCCTTGCCCAGATTAATGTATTGGTACACCTAGTGAAATCTTCCCAGGCCACCTAGTTCAAAAATTAATGAAAAAATAAAACTAAATGTTTGGGAGTTACTTGCCAACTTGTAAGTAGAGGTCTTTAATTTTCTATCCTAAGTATTTAAGTTAACTGGCATGAATTATCTGAAATCATAAAGTAAAAAAAAATTACCTAAACCCAACTTTTAATTGCAAGATTGTGCAATGGTTCAAAAACCCATTCAGATACTAGATTGTTTCAATAAAAAATCATCTTTTAGCTACACATTCAGTCAAGATCATTCCCAAGAAACAATCTATAATAACATTTTAAACATATCAGATAAGAGAAAAATCTCCCCAGGTTTCTAACTCCTATTTAATTATGACTCCTACATCAGTGGCACCATAGATTTCCCCACGAGTGGACCAGATGTTCTCACATAGGGGCAGCCAGAAGAGTAAAATCAAGGGTCTCCGTGTGGTGACTATACTGCATTTAATGTCCCCTTCTTTTTAAGTAGACAGAGATAGAGCAATCCTTACAGTGCAGGGAATAAATGAGGGAGGTCCCCTGAAGCAAAAGGGTCATCAGAAGCTGCTGGGAGTCCCTCAGTCCCTCCTTTTACTTACAGGATTAGCTCCTTTGGTTAAGTCTGATCCCAGGCATGCTGGCATATCTCCTAACTTTCCAGTAGTCACCTCTCAAAAAGTTAATCCTCTGCTTGCAGTTGTTTCGAGTGCTAGGCTTCCCCCAAGAAAGCAGAGTGGGGGGTCCTCTAAAGTCCCATCTTGGGTGCCAAAATTTGTAACTGAAAATTCGGTTCCAATCCCTGAAGTCAATTAATGCCAATTTAATAATGAGAATAGGGTTTTGAGAAAAAGTAAAAGCAAGATATCAAAGTTCTTAGACCCCCAGCAGGCATTTCCCTCTGCGGTGGGTGCACTCAAGCCAACTACAAGAAGAAAAGAAAACGTGGAGCCTAAAAGTTTGAAACTCACATTATCCCCACTTTACAGATGAGGAAACCAAATAGGCTAAGTAACTAGAGAAAAGTTAATAAAGTACAGCCAGGCACAGTGGCTCACGCCTGTAATCCCAGTGATTCAGGAGGCTGATGCAGGAGGATCACAAGTTTGAGGCCAGCCTCAACAACTAAGTGAGACCCTGTCTCAAAATAAAATTTAAAAAAAAAAAAAGAAAAAAAGGCTGGAGATGTTGCTCAATGGTAAAAAAAAAAAAACCCAGATTCAATCCCCAATACCAAAGAAATTGAAAAATTAAAAAATTAAAAGCAATAACAGCTAAAAAGTTACTCTTCTTGAAAGCATTAAAAATGTTAAAGAATTACAGTTGTAGCTCAGTGTTGGACCACTTGCCTAGTATGTGTGAGGCACTGGGTTCCATCCTTAGCACCATATAAAAATAAATGAATAAATAAAGGTATCATGTCCATCTACAATTTAAAAAAAAATAAGTTCAAAAAGTATTCTAATGCCAGACTGACTCAACTCATATCACATGAAATAATTTCAGCAGTTTCTTCTCAAGTTGACCAATTGAAAATGATGGACTGATGCCTAAAATTGTCAAGGGATGGTCCACACCCTCCACTCATCATCTTTACACTCATGTGAGAAAAAGGAAAAAAAATCTAGCTGAATCAAGAATAAAATAGGCCAGGCATGGACTAGCCAATTTCCTAGAAATTTGTTTCTGCCCAAACACATTTGGAATCAGCCTGACACACAGGCCAACTTGTGTCTAACTGAGAGCACCAGCCAAGGTGGGTAGGCCAGTCAGTACTTGTCACCCAAGGAAAATGGTCATTTGTAGTGTCCTTCTCCTAGACTGACCTGCTCAGAGCTATCTCTAAGCAACCGATGAACATGCATCTTCCTGCCATCCAGTCAACTGCAGCAGACTCTGCTGCCTTCTACGTACCTCATGGTCCTGTTTCTAGAACAACCAAAGCAGAAATGAGAGTGCTGCTTCTAGGTAACTCTAAAGCCAAGGCCCTTTGTGACACAATGACCACCAGAAGAAGAGATTATAGCCTAAGTTATTCCAGAATGGAGGTGAGCTTTGCTACCACAGCAACCATCCAGCACACAATGCTGACCTTGAACTAGAATACAACCTGTCATCAGAAATAGACAACATTGCTGGCCAGCCACCGAGGTGCAAATTGAGCTTTTCTGTTTTGAAAGACAACATCTACCCTCCAAATTCTCTTAAGGAAGACATCCACCTCTGACATTATTAACTCTCTAAGAGGATACAATACACAAATGTGAGATGTTTGGAAACAACATGCAATGATATTGGTGTCTTCTCAAATGTCCTGTGGTTCTTCTGGAGAGCATGATGCTACTCATCCTGTCAGTCCTCAAATGTGACTACTGCCACCTGGACACTGAGAATACAACAGATGAGAGAAGGGATGTGGGCCTGTCCTCACCGACAGTCTAATCAGGCGTGGGGTCACAGATGGAGAATCCGTTCCCTCAAGTCTTCTCTGTGTCCAAGTCAAAAGCGGGCAACTCTACTCAATAAAAACCACAGGCTTTCATAGGTTGTGTTGGAAAATTTAAAGTATGTGACACTTCTATCACTTCTTAGAAATTCATCTGCAAAAATCAGGGGTGCAAAAATTAAGTGGCAAGGGACCCACTAATACAGCATCTCCAATACTGATCTATTCCAATTATACTATATTGATCACTGGCCTCCTTTATTGGCCCATGTCATGATTTAGATACATAGTGTCCCCCAAAAAGTCATTTCAGAATTGAAATGATTCGGTTCTGAGTCTTAACCAGTGGATTAATACACTGGCATGGATTAACTGGGCAGAAACTGTAGGCAGGTAAGATGTGGCTGCAGGAGGTAAGCCACTGGGGACATGCCTTTGAGGTTTACATCTGGTCCCTGGTGAGCACAGTCTCTTCTGCTTCCTGTTGTCACATTCTGAGCTGATTTTCACCTTTAGCCCAAAGTTAAAGAGTCAGTCAACCATGAACCCAACCTCTGAAACCATGAACCAAAGTAAACTTTTTCTCCTCTACATTGTTCTCATCAGATCATTGGGTCACAGCAACAAAATCCTGACTAAAACACCCCACATCATCCCCATCTTGCATACTTTGATAACAAGAAAATCCCAAGAGAGCCAAACCTTCCATCAAAGGAGAGTATTTGAATCACTTTTTTTCATTGATCAAGTTAACAGTTATTTAGATCATTAACAGAAGTCAACATATGACTGTGAAACATGCAAACAGCAGGACATTTGCAGAGCCAAAAAAAGGACACAACTACCCAGCTGAGCTTCAGCTTCATAGTCTAGATAACAGCAAAAAATCCCATTGATTGACAGTCAACCACCGATGTGTGCTTACACTAGTGCCTGTGCACATACATGCAACCAATCCAGGCAGTATAAACCCTGAACAAGCATTTAAAAATAACCTATCTCTCAGGTAGTAATCACCTATCCAAGGGCAGCCAACACCACCAGGGATCAGCTACTGTTTTAAATAACCGCTGTGGGCCAGGTACACACCCCATCCCAAGGGGCAGCGGCTATTTAATTCTGGCTTAGCGACATTGCCAACCAGCGAGGAGGCTGCCTAACTCCCAATTTTTCCAAAGTAACCTAGTTTTTTATGGGAATCTCCCACGAGGACAGGAGGTTCCATCTGTTTGGGTCACCATTGTCTTACCAGTGCATAGAACAGCACCTGGCACATGGAAGTTTCTTGGAAGACACTCTAAGGTATGAATGTGAAAGGCTCCATATTTTTTCTCTTTTATTTTAAACTCAGTCTGGTCAAACAGAGCATCTGTTGGCTAAATTCTCTCTACCAAATCCAGATCATCGAAATAACTGTCCTCTCTCCACTTCTGTCTTCTACATTAAGACCAAAAATATCCAGAACTAGCCTTGAGTTCTCATTTTAGAGAGATTCCTTCCTCACCACTCCAACCATTAGATTTTTTTGTTTGTTTGTTTTATTTTTTTCCTGGGATGGAATCAGGAATGCTCAACCCCTGAGCTACATCCCCAGCCCCCCACCCCACTTTTTTTTTTTTTTTTTTTTTTTTTTTAGCGAGGCTCTAGCTATAGGCTGTCCATGATCCTCCTGCCTCAGCCTCTGGAGTTGCTGGAATTACAGGCAAATGACACCACACCCAGCTTCAGGTATTTTTAAAGTCAGTTTTTAAAGTCATCTCAAAACTTCATTGGCATGCACAAACTTCTGATTTTATTAATCTGGAGTTTTGAAGAAATAAGGTTGATTGTTCATTTAAAAAACACAAAAAAGCGAGCCTGGGACAGTGTTATTGAGGGGTATTATACATGTAGTCATGTTTCCTGAATCAGGTATTATTATCTTGTTTTAATGTAAAGAAATTCAGACTAACTCCTGCTGGACTTCTGTAGCAGCAGTGTTATCTTTGGGGTATGCAGCTGGGATCCAGATCCTTGGTGTACTCAACAGAGAGCGGAGCAAGACACACAGAAATAATAGCAAAGTACAGATAAGTTGAAGGCAAAGGTAGAAATAGAACTCCAAACGGTATAGCAGAGTAGGACCAGCAAGAGAGAGGCTCAAGGCCCCATGTCTGGAAGTTGGTACCTTATATGCTGAGCTGTGAGGCATTCTCTTCCCTATAGAGACCTGATAGAAGACCTTACTCCATTTGCTCCCATTGATTACCTTATGACACCTGACCGGGATGAGTGTCCAATTTTCCCCCATTAGTTACTCTAGAACACCTAATTAGAAAACTATCCACTTGCCAGGCTTGGTGGTGCACTGTAAACCCAGAACCTCAGGGATGCTGAGGCAGGAGGATTTCAAGTTCAAAGACAGCCTCAGAAAGTTAATGGGGCCCTAGGCAACTCAGCAAGACTCTATCTCTAAATAAAATATTTAAAAATGGCTGGAGATGTGGCTCAGTGTATAAGCATCTCTGGGTTCAATCCCTGGTACCAAAAAATAAAATAAAATACTGTCCACTTTACCCCCATTAGTCATTTTAGAATACCAACCCTGTCGCAGGAGTTATCATGGGATAACTCATCCATGATGCCTCATCTACAGGTCTTGACAATAGCATTCTTTTTTGTATCCTTCCTTGGCAAACTTGGAGTCCCTGAACTCCTACTAACAGCATCAGTTTGTAAACCTGATTTCTGTCTGATGTCACTGCCTTTGATCTGCACTTCTGCTGACATTTAGGGCACACTGTCACCTACTCCTTTTGTCTTATTTATGTATGTACATATGTATGTATTTTTTCAGTAACAAGGATTGAACCCAAGGGTATTTTACCTCTGAGCCACAACCCCAGCCCTTTATATGTTTATACAGAGACAGAGTCTCAGTGACTTTCTTAGTGCCTGACTTTTGCTGAGGCTGGGTTTGAATTCACAATCCACCTGCCTCAGCCTCCCGGGCATCTGGGATTACAGGTGTGCACCACCACTCCAACCCACCTTCTCCTTTTTCACAACTAACCCTCTGCAGTTTACTTGGTGCTTTTTCACCCACATTTGCTCATTCATGTCACCAACCCAAATACCTCCTGCTTATTTATAGCCTCAAAGACCAAGAACTCTGATTCCCAATCAGGGTGAGGTCCCTGAATTACAAACTCTTACTATTATACCCTGGAATGGCTTTGCTATTCACTACTGTAATTAAATGTCACAAAAGCAGATAATAAAAGTAGATGCCATTTATTATTATTATTATTTTTTGTGGAACTGGGGATTGAACCCAGGGTCTTGTGCATGCTAGGCAACCACTCTAAAAATTAAGCTAGATCCCCAGCCCTATGAAAGCAGATATAAAGTCCTTCTAGTTTACCACTCTATCACTACTCCTGGCCCATAGGTGCTCAACAAATGTCTGCTGAATAAATGAGTTTCTGGTGGTATGGAAACTTACAGCATTCCATTAACCAGAATCTGCCCACCACCTTGTTGCTACTCCATAGAGATATTTTGTTTTCCCCCCCCTTTTTTTTTGTATCATGCATTGAACCCAGGGGCGCTTAACCACTGAGCCGCATTCCCAGCCCATTTTTTTAAGTTTTCATTTTAAGAAAGGGTCTTGATATGTTGCTCAGGGGCTAATTAAATTGCTGAGGCTGACCTTGAAATTGAAATCCTTGGGGCTCCTGAGCTGCTGGGATTAACAGAGTGCAACACCTGCTCTGCTCAATGGTACCCTCTTGAAATTGTACAACCTATAGACAAAAGTGGAGGCAATATTTTCTTTTCTTTGGGATTTATAAAACACCTGGCTTTTCTAAAGGTAGCAAGGTTAGCAAGATAATAGAAGGGATCTTAGCTCTGTAGGAAGCAAACTCACAGGAAAAGAATTAGGAAGTGCACCTCACAAATCACAATAAGCACCAGGCATCTGATTTGCACATTGCAAAAGGGCCAGAACCCTGCCAAACTACTGAGCATAGGGTCCATAATCACAAAAATTCCAAAAGAATTTTAGAAGCTATTTAAGGGTGAAGAAAACATCCCCAAAGTAATCAAAACCCTTCAAATGATCACACAGCTGCCTAGCCAGCCACTTTGACATAACTCAGAGGAAAAAATTCAAAATCCAAACCATCTCTTGCCAAGTTCAAGTCCAGCTCCCTCCACCTGTGCCTGAAGTCACACATGATTCAGAGCCTGTAGCCTGCACTCAGATGATATACAGGATAATAAAAATACCACATTATTACCAAGTATCTATAGTCAATGCCCCCAAACTGTAGTTCTCAAACGACAAATCAAATTGATTTTGATTATTCTTAAGAGGAGTCAAAAAAAAAAAAAAAAACTTACCACCAACAAATTCACTCTATCTACACTTACTATCTGCTTATTCAGAAACTGAAGTAATTTGCTAAAAGTTCGTCCCTTTGATGAAACCAAATAAAATCCTATGCTAATTACATTACTTTCTTATTTAATTGTAGCAAATATAGGAAAACACCTTTATTTCACCCAGCATTTAGGGGACTTACTTACATAGGAAAAATAATAGTAGAAGGTGTAAAGTTGGGTCTTTTAATTGTCTCTCCTGTGCAATTAGAAAAAACTGGAAACTGCCTTCAAACAGCAACTGCTCTGAAAACCAAAATAATCCTGAGAGATGATTAGAGAAACCTACTATAGCCACCCCCACTAACTGCCCAGGTGACCTCAGATGAGTGAAAATTTCCCTCTGCTCAAGTTTGCTAATTCCAAAGTGGCAATAGGCAGGGTTTCTACTTACAAAGAGAATTAAAGGTGTATATAAAACTCAGGCACAGGGTCTAGGTGGTGCACATGCTCGGTGAGTATGGGCTATTATAACCACTGCACCCATTTTAGAGATGAAAAAGCTGAGGTCTGTTTGCCCAAGGCAACTGCTACAATGCACCTAGAAATCCAGGCTTAGTGAGTGAGGACTTGGTATCATTTCTAAATAAAATGTATATATGACCAGACCAGTGGAGCCGGGGCGCAGGCCGGGGGCGGAGGCGCCAGGGCGGGGGATGCGGGGCCGCGGTGCAGTCCCCCGGCCCTGAAAGCAAGGATAGCGCCGCTCCCGCTGCCCAGCGCCGCCCTGTCCGATTCTCGCGTCTGGGCCAGTCGAGCCCGGGCGTCCGGGCGGAGCCCTCGCCGCCTGGCCAGGGGGTGCGCGTCGCGGGAGGCAGAAGCCATGGATCCCGGGCAGCAGCCGCAGCCCCAGCCGGCCCCCCAGGGCCAAGGGCAGCCGCCCGCACAGCCCCCCCAGGGGCAGGGCCCGACGTCCGGGCCTGGGCAGCCGGCACCCCCGGCGTCCCAGGCGGCGCCGCAGGCCCCCCCAGCCGGGCACCAGATCGTACACGTCCGGGGGGACTCAGAGACCGACCTGGAGGCACTTTTCAACGCCGTCATGAACCCCAAGACGGCCAACGTGCCCCAGATCGTGCCCATGAGGCTCCAGAAACTGCCTGACTCCTTCTTCAAGCCGCCGGAGCCCAAATCTCACTCCCGACCGGCCAGTACTGATGCAGGCACTGCAGGAGCCTTGACTCCACAGCACGTTGGAGCTCATTCTTCTCCAGCTTCCCTGCAGCTAGGAGCAGTTTCTCCTGGGACACTGACCCCCAGTGGAGTAGT
The DNA here is from genome assembly GCF_048772815.1 of Callospermophilus lateralis. Taxonomy (NCBI): domain Eukaryota; kingdom Metazoa; phylum Chordata; class Mammalia; order Rodentia; family Sciuridae; genus Callospermophilus; species Callospermophilus lateralis. Next base: position 1,019,647 of record NW_027510272.1, read on the forward strand.
GTCTGACCCAGCAGCTACACCTACAGCTCAACATCTTCGGCAGTCTTCTTTTGAGATACCTGATGATGTACCTCTGCCAGCAGGCTGGGAGATGGCCAAGACATCTTCTGGTCAGAGATACTTCTTAAATCACATTGATCAGACTACAACATGGCAAGACCCCAGGAAGGCCATGCTATCTCAGATGAATGTTCCAGCCCCAACCAGTCCACCAGTGCAGCAGAATTTGATGAACTCGCCCTCAGGTCCTCTTCCTGATGGATGGGAGCAAGCCATGACTCAGGATGGAGAAATTTACTATATAAACCATAAGAACAAGACCACCTCTTGGCTAGACGCAAGGCTTGACCCTCGTTTTGGTAAAGCCATGAACCAGAGAATCAGTCAGAGTGCTCCAGTGAAACAACCACCATCTTTGGCTTCCCAGAGCCCACAAGGAGGTGTTATGGGTAGTGGCAACTCCAACCAGCAGCAACAGATGAGGCTGCAACAATTGCAGATGGAGAAAGAGAGACTGCGATTGAAACAGCAAGAACTGCTTCGGCAGGCAATGTGGAATATCAATCCCAGCACAGCAAATTCTCCAAAATGTCAGGAATTAGCTCTTCGTAGCCAATTACCAACACTGGAGCAGGATGGTGGGACTCAAAATCGGGTGTCTTCTCCTGGGATGTCTCAGGAATTGAGAACAATGACGACCAATAGCTCAGACCCCTTTCTTAACAGTGGCACCTATCACTCTCGAGATGAGAGTACAGATAGTGGACTAAGCATGAGCAGCTACAGTGTCCCTCGAACCCCAGATGACTTCCTGAACAGTGTTGATGAAATGGATACAGGTGATACTATCAACCAAAGCACCCTGCCCTCACAGCAGAACCGTTTCCCAGACTACCTTGAAGCCATTTCTGGGACAAATGTGGACCTTGGAACACTGGAAAGAGATGGAATGAACATAGAAGGAGAAAAGTTGATGCCCAGTCTTCAGGAAGCTCTGAGTTCTGACATCCTTAATGACATGGAATCTGTTTTGGCTGCCACCAAGCTAGATAAAGAAAGCTTTCTTACATGGCTATAAAGCCCTCAGGTAGACTGAATTCTAAATCTGTGAAGGATCTAATGAGATGAGACGTGTGCCTGAAATTTCCAAATAAGCCAGCTGCAATTTTCTGGCTAATAACAAACAATATATATATATATATATATATATATATATATATATATATATATATATATATGAACAAACAAACGTCCAGCAAGATTCTTTCATCCACTATTTTGCTCTTCCTTGTCCATTGCTGTTGTTAATATATTGCTGACCTCTTTCACAGTTGGCCCTAAAGAATCAAAAAAAAAAAAAAACCCAAAACAAAAAAATTCTTTGCTATTATAACTACTGTTTATTTGGGGGGCTGGGGGAAGTGAGCCTGTTTGGATGATGGATGTCATTACTTTTGCCCAGTTAGATATTTGACTCAGACTTGGAAATCAGATGCTTCATGTCACAGCATTTAGTTTGTTCACAGTTACTTCTTCAGCTGCATTTGGCCAGTGGAAAAACATGTCTTACTGGTCTAACAAGCCAAAAATGTTGTATCTGATATTAAGTACTTAATGCTAATTTGAAGAGGTAGCTGAAACCAATACTGAAGACTTATTTTTAGTGTTTTGTTTTTTCCTCCTAGTGCTATCATTAGTCACATAGTGACCTTGATTTTATTTTAGGAGCTTAAGGCATGAGACAATTTCCATAGAAATATATTAATTATTGCCACATACTCTAGTATAGGTTTGGGTGGATATTTTTGTGGATGTTTTGGGTTTTTTGGTGTTGTTCTTTTTTTTGTTTGTGTTGGTTGGTTGGTTTTATTGAAACTTAGGCAAATTACTCTATTAGTAAATCTGTTTAATCTGTTTATAGTTGTAGTTTGGGACATTTATTGTAGTTCTTTTGATAAAATTTATATTTCCTGAGTTTTTTGCCATCTTATTTAAATCTTGATTATCTGCTCTCTAAACACAAACACACACACATACACACACATATACACAGTGTTTATAATAGTGTGATAGCAGAATGTACTTAAGTTTCCCTACTTTCCAATTTATTTTTAAAATGGTAGCTTTGAATGTATACATTTATAATACATGACTAGTAGTGCATATCTCACAAGCAGTTTTAATCTGGTTGGGCAATCTGCAGATGTTTGAGATAGTTTTGTCTTCTAAAAGGGCTATTACTAAGGATAGTGCCTAAAGGAATACTCTTTGCTCTCTGGGCACATGATAAATACCTGATGAATTAGAAAGGAGCAGACTAGAAATGGTTTTATTTTCTCCCTTGTACAAGTTTGAGTCTTAGAAACCACTGAGTAGGTTTATGATGTACGTGACAGAGTGAGCTTTACAGCAACTCACCTTCCTTCAACTTTGGAAATTTATACTCGCCTTAGTTTTGGAAGTAAACTCTGGTACTTCAGTTCTCATTTATAATGAGTACATTGAAGACTAGATTAAAATATTTTCTATAAAATTGTTCTTGTAAACAGAGTAGACAACCCTCCCGAAGCCACACCTCCACCCACCCCACCCCAAGTGCTGGGGCTCGAATCTGAGGCCTTGCTTGTGCTAGGCAAGTGCTTGAGCTACATCCTCAGCTCCTACAGGATTGTTCTTAACAAAACTTGCTCCTACTTTCACATGCTGAAAATTAAACCTCTAGGTAGTATGTGGACTAGTATAAGGTCATGAGTTAGCTGGTAAAGTGATAAAATTAATAAATGTATATTGGTTGTTGAATTTAGCAAAATAGTAGAGATAATCATGATTATACCTTTATTTTTACAGGAAGAGATATAACTAGAGTATGTGTCTACAGGAGTAATAATGGTTTCCAAAGACTATTTTTTAATCAACAAAGTGAGCATGAATTTACTCTTCAATATATAAGCTATAAAGTAGTGGTTATGAATTAGAGTGGTATCAGCTAGTATCTCTGAGATTTAAGGGTCTTTCAGTGCTTCTAGCATAAGCCCTTATTTTCAAGGGTTAATAACAGACAGAATCTGTTTTTCTGGGTTCAATTACTATGAAAAAGGTTCAGCTCTGGAAGGTAGATTTTTTTTTCCTTTTTCCAATTACAAAATCCAAGTATTTTGACCCTTCAATTTGGAGGAGTGCAAAAGCGGAAGTAAGAAGTTTTATTTTAAGTACTTTTTAGTGCTCAAGAAAAATGCAATCACTGTATTATATAAATGATTCATGGGTTGTTGTTTATAATAATTTGACTCAGCTTTTATTTTAAAAACAGCAGAAAGATTCAGTGTTGAATCAAGTTGGGGTGGGGATGGCCAGTGTATGCAAATGCGTTGAGTTTTAGAACAATAATGAAATTCTACCTAGAATGCATAATTGAGCATTTGGATGAGATAGCATGTTGTTTTTACTGTGCAGATCAGAGCTACTTAGTGCCTATAATTTGCCAGTAAGTCACAAATTAAAATCATATCTTATATATCAGCGGAGTAGTTTTAGCTTAGGGGGAAGGTGGGAAGGTGGGAGTGGGTTGTGAAGAGTTAGTGACATTGGTGATATATATATATCCAATGTATCAATGTTACCTTTTGTTTTTAGATGTTAAGCACATGCTCATGTTAGGTACTTACAAAAATTGTTACATTATTTTTTCTTATGTAATTCCTTTTTTGTTTGTTTATGTTGTCCAAATATATTCTTTCCTTAAATTCTTAAAAAAAAATGTATATATACCTGGAATTCCCAGACCCTCAGCACCACCCAATCCCACTTCCAAGAGACGTTGGGTCACTTCCAGAAGGCAGTGTTGCCACCCAGTGACAGCACAAAGAACAGCCACCAGCCCTGAGCCTCCACAGTCCCCAAATGGCAACACTTCAGAAAAAGGGGTATTATTATTTATTTATATATTTATTTTTGGTACCGAGGAATGATCCCAGGGGTGCTTAACCACTGAGCCACACCCCCAGTTCTTTTTATGTTTTATTTAGAAACAGGGTCTCACTGAGTTACTTAGGGCCTCCCTAAGTTGCTTTGAACTCTTAATCCTCCTGCCTCAGCCTCCCAAGCCGCTAGGATTATAGGTGTGCACCCAGCTAAGGGGTATTATTTTTTTAAATGGACAGGACTATTAATACATAACAGACCCTCCTAAGAATTTTGAAAAATTTTTAAAAACAATCTTGACATCAACAGCATGTTCCTACTCATGGAGACTCTGCTTGGTAAATGGCTTCTGGCTGCACCCCCATACCCAATTATTCCAAATTAAAGAGTTTATCTGATTGAAGTGCTCTGAGGAATTTGGGAGGCAGCAGCAGCATGAGAATTCAGCTCTTTGATTCACAGAGTAACTGATATGAATTCCTCAAAAGCAAACCTGCTGCATTATACAACAACTGCTCCTCACTCACCTTGTTAGAAAGATAGTGTCACAGACCCCAAAATAAGACCAGTTGTCCTATTTTCTTCCATGGAAGTGTTACATATTCCATTAACTATGCTTTCATTCCTCCCTTTTCAGTTGCTAGATTTCAGTAGCCAACTGTGTCACTTTGCTATGCCCCAAGAAGAGCTAAACCGAGTTGTTTAAAATCACATTTTGTTGTTTGGCCAGAAAACCATCAGGCTAATTTTGGTTTAAAGGAAAAAAAATGATTAGAGGACAGAGGCCACGCCTGAGTCTGGGGGTTCCCTCTTGTCCCTTTGGCAGGTCTGGATCTGTGAAAACAGGGAGACAGGGACACTATGTGTTGTTCCAGGGTCACTCAGGTGCAAAGGGAGAGCAGCCAGTCAATAGTACTGTTTGCTTCCCATCAGTGTTGCCAAATTAAAGCCCCAGAATGCCAGCAAAAGAGCACAGGTCCACAGAAGAGGAGCCTCACCAAGGCATTCTTCCTGCAGGGGACCTGGGAGACGCACATGAAGTATTTTCAGCCTTCAGGAAGCATTTTTCCCATTGGAAACAGAATGAGGATGAGGAGGGATGAGGCAGTACCTTACACCTCATAGAGATGATCTCATCTCTTCAACCTCAAAATTTAACAGCTATACTCATTTGACCTGGGATGATCTCCAGCCAGTCCTTCTTCTCCAACCCCACTAGCAAGGCCAAGCACAAAAACTCATCATATGTCCATTATACAAATAAAAAAAACCCCCAAAACAAACAAACAAACAAAAATGTTTATACCTACGTGGTGTTTGACTCCGTTCTTCTCTTTCCATACACTCCTATCCAAATCTCTTTCATACCCATGAAAATGGTGAATGTATTGAGACTCACTATTTATCATGTAATGATAAGGATGATACATATGAATGATAAGTCTTTAACATGCATTTTCATTCAAGTCGCATAATGATCTGAGGAGTCAGGATATGATCACCATCTTATTTCACAAAGTGGAAAACAAAAAAGAGGGGCACAGAGATGTTAAGTAACTTGTCTAAGGTGGCAGAGCTAGTTAGGACAGAAGCAAGCTGGTTCCAAATGCCCAAGTTCTTAGTCCTCCAATAATCCATACAACTCTCCTTGGGAACCTGATTTAGAAAAAGTTAAATGCATTAACAAGTTCCAATCTACTACAGGATTTCTTCTTGCTCTGTGCTGGCCAAGATGCTCCTAAACTGGCCGACACATACCAAAGTTCTCATTTATGGTGTGAATCGCCTCCAACAGGACCAACCCCAAGGATAATAGAAACACCACCCAATTCGAGCTTCCAAAAAAGTGCAATGCATAGAGAGAAACTGATGCTCTCATTACCCAGTATAAAGAGCACTTGTTAAAATGTTTTTAAAATATTAGTCATATCAAGTGCACATTAAAACCATGAGCCCACACAGACCTGGTAAGCTATTTCCTGTTGATTTTTTTCTTCTGTCTGAAACACTAAATATTTTGTTACATATGACACCAAGTAAAATGGCCCCTCCAATTACAGGTGTCCCTAAAGGAGGACATTGTTCATGGCATCCTCTAGCTAAACCCACCAATCCTGCACATCCACTGCTTACAGAGCTGGTCATCCTTCTCAGAATAGACATCAAGTGTGAATCACCTGCTAGACACTCCTGGCGTCATGGACTTCCCTCCAAGTGAAATTCACCAGAGTTACTTCCAGATTTTTATTTTTCTAAGATATTAAAAATTCTTTGTCTCTGGAAATTGAGACAGGAGAATTGTGTGGGGGGAGAACAAGGGGAAGTAAACACAGAATAATGAAACACATCATTTTTAGAACGACTGTGTGCACACGTGCATGCCTGTGGTACTGGGGATCAAACAAGGGGCCTCATGCTAAGCAACTCTACCACTGAGCCAAGCCCCCAGCCCTGGGATCACAATTGTTTTGTTTTGTTTGTTACAATTTAATATAAACAGCATTAAAATAAGTCAAAACAAAATCGGTAGCTGATCATCGTTTTTCCTAAATGCTAAGAACATTCTCATAGTCACTGAACTTATTTGGTTCTTTGCAGGCAAGAAGGTCGCCCCCATTCCTCAGACAGGGAAATAGAGGTACTTGGTGTGTTAATCCTTTGCAAATATTTACCAAGGGCCAAAAGCATGCAAAGACAACTTTGGCCTAATATGTGTCCAGGCTACATTGTTCTGGGACATATATTCAGTGACAGTTGCCAAATTCCACAAGAAGATTTCACAGTCTCAGAACATTTCTCACTTGCCTCAGCCCCTCCCTCTACCTCAGCAGTGACTGCTGGCTTGACCCAGATTGAGCCTTTGTGGAGAATTCAGAATTGGGACCCTCTTTCTTGGCTTCCACTACATTATTAGATTTTATTCCCTACACAGGTGCAGCCAAGAACACAGCGCAAGGGATTCTCACTCATCATCTGATAGCAGCCAACCTGTAACCAAGGTGTACCAAGGACTTACTGAAAGACATAAAATACTATTGAGGGACTTCAAATGTTCTCAGTTTTTCCCATTATAAAATATGACCTCAAGAAATTTGTGCCCCAGGATAAAGGGTCAATCGTAACTTCTAATCTCCAGATTCCAAATACACACTCACAATCTTCAACCTGCTTTAAAACAACACGCATAGCCCCACATACTGCTAGCAAATCACTGGATGGAGATTAGATTAAAAACCACCACCACACAGAGTGGTGGTGCATGTTTATAATCCTGGGGCCTTGGAAGGCTAAGGCAGGAGGATTGCAAGTTTGATGACTTAGCAAGACCTCAGTGACTTAGCAAAACCCTGTCTCAAAATTTAAAAAAAGTAGGCGGAATGTGGCTCAGTAGTTAAGCATACCTGGGTTCAATCCATAGTATTACCAAAAAAGAAAAGCAACCACCATCACCTTTCACAGTCAAAGGCTAACTTCAAAAACAACCTACTAGCCTCCAGTGCTTAACCAAGTCAGATCAATTCCAATGCTTATACTCTTTTTTGGGGGTAAGAAGTTGCCAAAAAAAGGGAGAGGAGAGATAGGGAAAGAGAACAAGTAATAATGATCACATTAGGGCATTTAAAATGATATTACATGAACAGCAAGGAACTGGTGCACAATCATAACCCCATATGCACAATGTTTATCTTAGGAGATTTTCAGAAGAAAAGTAAATCTAAAAGTTTTTTTTTTGTGTGTTGTTACAAAAATTGTTAGCATTTCCTGGACAGCTTCATGTAAATAACATAATTTGTGTCCAGTGAAAACAGGGACCTGTTCTCAGATTCACCTTGGGAAAGCACCTTTAATATGCTAACAAACCTTTCCTACACCCTTTCTTCCTCCAGGGACCCTTACTCTCTCTCTATTTCAAAAGATCCTGTAACACCTATTTGTATTTATGTTCCTGCTTCATCAGTCCTCTCTCATGAACACTGTCTAGGAGGGAATATCAAAAAACTTATTTCATGAACATTGTCAAAAAAAGACCTAGTTTAGAGACTGGGTAAAGAGTCTTCCAAGGATACATTTGACATGGCAGAAAGGAAGACGCTGTGTGATGCCTCACAAGGTATCTGAGAGTAAGATGGCCAACTTCCAAATATTACTTTTGTCTTTTACTAAGAAGGCCAGAAGAGATACCCATCAGGACTAAGGCATGCAAAAACATGCAAATGCAGGAAGAGATGGCTAAGGGGATATTGGGATTCACAGGACATCAATCATGGATCTTCTAATTCTGATATATCAGGCTATACAGCTGAGCTTGTCCATCTGATGTGTTTCCAACAGCAGCCACCTGGAAGCAAAGGAATCACAGTACAAAACACTGGAATGAAAAAGAAGTTTCACTCTCAAGGCCAAGAGAGAAACCTATTTTTAAAAAGAGTTTGTGCTGAATAGCTGGAGAATGCAAAAGAGACAAAAAGGTTAACCCTTCCAGGTAACATGATTTTAACATCCTGTGACTGGAGATACAGACCAGATATTTAAACGAATTTTAAGTAGAATTTGCTTTAAAATAATGAGTAGAGAATGGCAGAGTAAAGGAACATGACCAGAGAGGGGAAACCGGGAGGTACTTGGGAATGAAATTAGCCAAATTAACTGTTATATTATGTGCATGTACAAATATATAACAATAATCTCACTGTTGTGTATAATTATAATGCACCAAAAAAGGAAAAGAAAAAAAAAATATTTGGACAGGGTGGAGTGGGGTGCGAAGGGGGCATAGATGAAATCAGACTGAGTTGACAATTGTGGAAGCCCAGTGAGAGATATAGAGGTCCATTATAGTCTTCTGTATTTATGTTTTTATAATATTTTTTGACAAAGATATAGAAGAATGCAAGATGCACAATATCAGGTTTGATAATCCTTCTGCTTTGCACTTTGAAAGCCATCACTTGAATCACTAAAGGGGAGGTGGATTCCACACCAGCCCTGCTGTTCAAAGAGTAAAAGCCACCCTTTGCTGATTCGAATCCCCTAGGGAAACACCTATGCAAGGGTCTGTTTTCAAAGCCCTCTTCAACTACAGAGACCCTGAATCCTGAACTGGATTTAGGTTAAGATTTCACAAAGAAGACCCTAATCGAAAACTAGAAGCATTTTTATCCCTCTGGTCAAACACTGAAATCTTTCAGAGGTATCATGGGAGTCCCCCAGAGAACTCTGGACACATGGCAACCCCCACGATTTCAGCCGTCCAAGGAGCTGCAGAGCAGAGCGGTGGCGCCTTCTGGTGCCCAGGGGCGTCGTAGCCCCCCATCCTGGGTGGCGGAGCCCCATCCCCGCTGTGTGGAGGTGGCGGAGCCCCACCAGTGGAGGTGGCAGGAACACGATGAGTAGCTCGTAGCTCGGGGGCGCCCCCTGAGATCCACCGGCAACCTCGGAAAACCAAAAACCGGTGTCTTTCAGGAATCTGACATTTTAACTTTGACTGGTTCTAAAAGCCACGGTACACTCTTCTGGCTGCACTTCTCCAAACCATGCCTCCCACCACCTCTCCTTCCCTTCCTACACCCCTCAGCTCTTGGACAAGGGTAAAGACTATTTACCTAGCATCACGGGCACAAAAAATAAAATAAAATAAAATAAAAATAAGGAAGAAGAAAGTGGTCCAAGCCCCATCAAGGCAGCATTCCTGACAAGTTTCATTTTGGATTTCAAGCTTTCTTCATCAGAGAGAGATAGAGATAGATATAGATAGGTAGCGAGAGAGGGAGAGAGAGAGAGAGAGAGAGAGAGAGAGAGAGAGAGAGAAAGAAAGAAAGAAAAATGAAAATCACAGTGGGAATATTAACTCCATCACCAAGTAAAAAGGCCAGAAATGATATTGGGAATTGGTTTCTCAATGCTGCCCTCCGCTGCCTTTCCCTTCCCCTATTTAAGGATGGCCTTCACAAAGCCCCTGTGTGTACCTGAACCGACTCAGTCGCCAAGTCCGTGCCAAAGGAGTTCCTAGCAAGGGGAGACGACTAATACAAACACTGATGGTGGCCTTTATGCGGGAATGGGTGGCTCATTCTTAGGAGAGATGCCCCATGGTCCCCAATCCCGTGGAGGCAGGACTTTGGTGGGCAAATACCAGGCCTCCAGGTTACTGTGGACATACATCCTCGCTCAGCCTCAGGGTTGAGTTTCTGGACTGTGGCAAGAGTTCAGTGATGCTCCGGGGACTGAAGGATGCACAGAGAAAAAAGGGGGGTGCGAAAAAAGGTGTGTTTTCCCTCTCTGTCCCTCAAGGCCACCCCAGAGCCTGCAAAGGGTGCACTCGCAGCCAGTCCCTCTGGAGAGGTTCCCGAGGGCAACCAGGATGCCTGTGTCTTGCTCTGGGGCACACAACGGAGCTATGGGACCTGCTGCACCAAAACCTGGAGCTCTGACTGCCGGGGACAGGCAGCTGTTGCCAGGGAAAGCAGAAACATCGGGACACAAGCCTCTTTTTTTTACTCAGATAACCCCACCTCCAAGTACCCAAGAACTGTGAATGAGAAGCCAGAAAAAACGGGAGATTCTATGTCCTTAGGGGAGTGAGAAATGAAGAGTTGCCTCCTTTTCCCCACTCTTTTCCCCAGGCTAAGGGAGAGGACATGGCCTCCATCCCCAGGGAAGGAGCTGGACAGCTTCGAGGGAGCTTGGGGATGCAGCACGGAGGCCCAGCCAGAAGGGAGAGAAAGGCATCTGGCCTCTGCCCTCCCAAAGCGGGGAGAGTGTTTGCCAGCTGCGGGAAGTGGAGGGTCGCAGAGCTGCACACCATTAGGTGCAGTGATTTCTGAATGTCAACAGTCGCCAATATTGTTCCTGTCTAAACCTGGCCAGAAAGGAGCGGGTCTGGGTCTGTCAGCTGTGAACAGCCTGCAAAAGGACAAGGATGAAGGTAGGCAGGGCGTGCGAGGCAAGGAAAAAATCCTCCCCGGCGCAAAGGGCAACTCAGATGCCGACCCGCGCCCCGACCTTCACCCCTGCGTCGCTACCCCGGCATCCTGGCAAGGCAAAAAAGCTAAGGAAAGGGGGTCATGGGACAGGAGAGAACCGATCTCCCTTAGCAGCCTACTCTCTGCCCTTCCACTGTACACAGGTCCCCACGCCCAGAGAGCTGTCTGGTACCAGCACCGAGGCGTAGCCCGCGCCCCAGATCCAAGCTGGGGTAAGGAGAGGCGCCCCCGGCCCCTGGAAACAGAACGGGGGCTGTTCCCCATCCTAATGCTACGTGGCCAGCCTCCAGTTACTATTCCCAACACCAGCGCTTCCAAGAGGTCGGAGAAGTGCAAAAGAGCTTCATTTAAGAGCCCTTTCAATCCCCGCTGGAGCGACGGAAGCACCCAGGACACCCCAAAATCCACAGAAACACCCTTCTTATGGCCTTAGTCTTGCCAACCATCCTACAAGTCTAGCCTACCAATTGGTGCCGGATAAGCAAAGCAAGTACCCTTTTCTCCAGACTTCAGCTTCCCGAGCCTCCACCCCCCCCTCCACAGCCAGAGGTGGAGCAGACCCCTGGGTTCCAATCCTCCTACCTGGCTGGCCCCTGCTTTCACCCTCTCAGACCAGCAGCCCCGCCAAACATCGCCAGAACCAGTGAAGCAGATCCGTTTTCCTCCCCAAGGAGCCCGCCCCCGCCCCCCATGGTCTCTAGGACTGGGTCCCAAGCTCAGCGCGCCGAAAACAACTGGGCATACCCAGCTCAGCAGGCCTGGGCTGCGGCCCCTAGCCTCCGGCAATCACCGGGGAAGCACACCACATAATGGAGCACGGAACTGGTGATTTTCAGGAATAAAATCCACCAACACGATTGTAGTAACCTGCGCATGTCCGAAAACTCCGAAAGAAGAAAGGGTGGGGGGGGTAAACTTGTTGAATAAGTTCTTGCTTCTGTGCGAGCCTCCGCTAAGCCTGGGCGCTTTCCCTGCTTGCCAGCTCCACGCCCCTCCACGCTCAGCAGTGAGTCCCCCTGGAATCCGGGAAAATGCAGACCCCCCCCCCCCAAAAAAAAAAAAAAAAAGAAAAAATCTCAAAAAGTGACTGAGGATGCAAAGCCACGCTGGGGACGATCCTCTCGGCGGAGAAGGGCTGGTTGCCTTTCAAACAGGACCAAGCAGAGCGGGCAGGGCGAGGAGTGGGCAGAATGCGATGATGCCTGGGGCAGGGACCACGCGCCGCGCCGGCAAGCAGCCAAGGATCTCCAACTTGAGTCGGCAGCCAGAGAGCCGGCGGGAGGCAGCTGACTGATCTTGGCGTGGCGGCTCCAGGCTTCAGGCAGGCAGCTCCTTCCAGGGCCCCAGGAAGGAAGGAGGCACATTTGAGATTGGGGAAGGAGAGGGCAGAGGTGGGGGGATCGAAGGGCCCCTCCCCCCAGAAGAGAAAGGGCCGGAGGAAACGCAGGAAAACACAATGGATCTGAGAGGGGCACTGGGGCGATAGCGCCTTCAATCCAAGCTCCTGAAAGTTGTGGCTCCATCGCAGGCTGCGGAGGAATCCGGAGCGCGGGGCTGAAAACTGGCCATGCCTCCATACAGGAAGTAACTTGTGAACATGGATTCTTGCAGAGACTTTAAAGCCAGCGAGGGGGCAAGCCAGCGAGCAGCAGTCGCGCGCAGCGGGGACGCGCTGTGACGACGGGGGTCACGCAGCCCGGTGCAGCCGGCGACGGGATCGCGCGTTCTGCCTCTTAAACGGCCACGCTTGGCTCCCGCCTTCCAAAGGTCCCACACCACAGCTTTGCAGACGCCCCTGGGAGCTGTGAGCTTTACTGGGAGGAGTTTTGGTGGCTGGGGGTGACTCTGGCTCAATCTTACAGACAGAGGAAGGCGGCAGCCTTCTGGGGCCTTGCCTGCCAGATTCCCATTGTGCCAGTTCTCAAAGACACTGCGTGCTCCACGCCTTTGGCTAGATTCCCCAGTCCGCGTATCTTGCTGATCCCAGACTTGGGGTGGGGTAAGGGGTGGCTTGGCCTGAGTCTGGGGAAAAGACAGAGTCAACCAGCTGCCTGTTCTAAGGCGAGAGGGTTTCCTGTTTGGCTTCACTGCCTTGACAGAGCTGTGGTGGGGCGCACCATCCGGGCCCCCGGTTAGTGCCCCCAGCCGAGCGCTACCCCCCCACACACACACCCGCCTTGAAACAAAGCGAGCATCCTTTGCACTCAGGTTGCCTTGAGATTTAATTTTTCTCCCTTTTTTTGAGGTTCCATTGGCCCGAGTCCACGACTGGAGAGGGGGAAGGAGAGGAATATCTATCTCAGGCTTACAAAATCTAGCCCTTCCAAGTCCCACACCCGATTTCCCGGCCACTAAGAAAGGTGGTGGAGTTTTCACAACTCGCATGTCCTCAGCTTCGTGCACCCCAGTCTGACCACGCGGAGGGCACAGGAAGTGCGCCTCTTACCCCTGGCGGGGTGAAAGCAGCGCCGCCAGGCAGGACTGATTTACTGGCAGCTACATGGGGAGCCACTGCTTCTTTAGCAATGGGGAGAGGCATGGGGGAAATGGTCTGCCTCTGTTTAAAAGCGCTGTTGACATGTTTTTAACGTGCCCCTGCAGTTTCATTCCACCCCTGCAGAGTCCCACACATGCTGAAACCTCCAAACCTGATGCTCAGTTTTCAAATAAGATACAAATGTTCGGAGATCCTCCCACAAGATGTAATTAGGGAAGCAATTTCACACCCACGCTTCGAAAGCAAAACCTTTGAAAAGTTAGATTTGGGATGACAAACTAATAAAAGCCAGGAAGTACCTGGGGAGGGCCCAAGCTCTATCTTTAGCAGAACGGGGTGAACACCCTGTGCAGGGTGGGGAATAAGGCCAGTTTGTTTGCTTTGGAATTTGGTCCTTCCTGGTTTTGTTGAAGTCCTGAATCCTTCATGAATGCTTCTGAGGGCCCTTTTTCTTGGAAGTGTTGTGTTTAAGGGACATTCGTGTGTTAGTAGAGGTTTGAGACAAGTTGTAATGACCCCAGCAAATCTAGTTCTTTAAAGGTTAAGTGATACAATGGGGGGGGTAATCTGTTGAATTTAAAGAACGCTCAGATCAGCATCCTGAGGCAAGTTTCCTCATCTGTAAAATAGACATAATAAAAGTTGCCCTTTGTGAAGCCCTTACTGTCTACCAGGCAGTGTGCCAAATTCATTCTAGAACTGTTCGCTGCTTTAACAAAGTTATTGAACAGTGATGTTGCAGAGCATGCTGGTAACACAACACACAACTCTGATAATGAAAAGAAAGGGCTTTCAGAGTTCCAGGGGAAAAAAAAAGGCAGATTTGTACAGTGAATCACCACTGTGCAGGAGCCTCATGCTAAAATTTCATCTCATAGTAGGTCTGGGCCTGACTGCCCTCAGGCCCCAGGTTGAAGTTTACCCCAAACTGCTCTCAGAAGCACAAACCAGGGCCCAACTGTTCTTATTAAAAAAGTTTTACAGGTACATTGCACAGATATGTTTCCATTCATTCTACAACCAACATAAGCACCAGACACACTTTCTTTTTTATTTTTTAAGAGAGAGTGTGAGAGTGAGAGACAGAGAGAGAATTTTTTAATATTTATTTATTTATTTTTAGTTTTTGGAGGACACAACATCTTTGTTTGTATGTGGTGCTGAGGATCGAACCTGGGCCACATGCATGCCAGGCAAGCATGCTACTGCTTGAGCCACATCCCCAGCCCCAGACACTCTTTCAATACTCTTGCCCCCTGATTACCCAAGATTACCAGGCAGTGACCCTGCCATGCTCCCACCTGATTACAATGTGCCCTGCCTCCACCCCATGTGGCTGCTGCACAGTCCAGAAAGCAGAGCTGGCCTGATGTCTTGGGGATGGGCGAGGAAAGAGGAGCTCACTGAAAACGGCACACATTTGTCTTGCAGATCTAAAAGTCTGAGTTTGGGGCTGGGGTGGTGGCTCAGTGGTATAGCACTTGCCTAGCATGTGTGAGACACTGGGTTTGATTCTCAGCACCACCACATACAAATAAAATAAAGAAAATAAAGGCATGATGAGAAGGCTTCAAGGAAAAGATGCTGCAGTCCACAGCAAATTACCCTCCAGTTAGCAGCTGAAAACGGCACACATTTGTCTTGCAGATCTAAAAGTCTGAGTTTGGGGCTGGGGTGGTGGCTCAGTGGTATAGCACTTGCCTAGCATGTGTGAGACACTGGGTTTGATTCTCAGCACCACCACATACAAATAAAATAAAGAAAATAAAGGCATGATGGCCATCTACAAACACCAAAGAATTTAAAAATAAAATACAGGTATTGTGTCCATCTAAAATTTAAAAAAAATGCTTAAAAGCCTGAGTTTGGGGCACAGCACAGCCGGATCCTCTGCTCAGGGGATCATGTGGCTGAAATCAAAGTGTGGGCCAGGCTCTCTCCTTAGGATCTGGGGGTCCTCTTCTAGTTACTGGAAAAATTCAGTTCCTTGTTGTTGTAGAACTGAGATCTTCATTTTCTTCCTGGCTCTTGGCCCAGGTTTTTCTTTGTTACAAGTTCAATTCCACACACAACATGGCAGCTTCCTTCTTCCAAGCTGGCAAGAGAACCCGAGTGATTGGGTTAAGAGTAACTATCTGGCACTTTTGCAATATGAATGATTAACTCACTCTTAGGACAAGAGGATTGTATATAAGGGAGTGGGAAATTTTGGGACCATCCTGCTAGCGACCTATGGGGAGTACAGATCCTCCTTAACATATGGGGTTACAGCAGGGTGGGGTTACAGACTTACCCACTGTAAGTCACAGATGCCATGAGGCAAAAACACATTTAGTACATCTACTGAACATATTAGCTTAGCAACACAGAAACTGTAGAGTATCAGTTCCCTTCAGGATCACATGGCTAATTTAGAGCTGCTGCTGCCTAGCATCTCAAGAACTTGTGCTAGCCCCGGTCAAAGTTTAAACTTCAAAATTCAAAGTATGGTTTGTACTGAATGCAGATCACTTTTTCACCATCATAAAGCCAAGCCCTCCTAAGGTCAGGGACCATCTCTATAAACTGGTGTTAAAAGCACTTGTTCTCAAGCTACCTTAGCTGGGTTATGGTGTGGCTTATTTAAGTGTCACCAACAGCAACTTAACCTCTTTGTGGAAAGTGGAAAAATAACAACATCTACTTCCAAATTGAGAGGATTAAAAGAAATTAATATACATAAAGTACTCAAAGTTGTGCCAGGCACCTAATAAACATTTAATAAATGTAAGCTATTACTGTTATCTGTTCAACCAGCAATGCCATAGAGAGTGAACATGTGTTATTTTCTAGCTGTGCAGGCTTCCATTTCTTCTAGTAATAACACCCCAGTTTCCCTATGTACAAATATCCCAAGATGGTCTTGGTGAGTCTCCTCCAATCTTTCCCCACCCCTTACTCTCTGCCTCCCTACTTCACTTACTTTGGGGAGCAAGCATCTCAGCCCCCCAACCTGACCAGCCCTGTTTCCACTTGGTACAATGAGAGTCAAACTTCCTCTTGGGTTGGCCAGGCTGATGAACTTAAGCCTTGAAGTTCAGAGGGGAGGGGCCCAGCTGCATTGAGGTTGCCTGAGGATGAAATGGACATAAGGAAGCATAACAGAGCAGAGGTGGAGGCCAAGGAACTCCCAATATCTTTGCTGGAGTCCTTGAATTAAGTTATACCTGAAGCCAGAACCAACTGGGCTTTTCAATTACCTGAGCTGATAAATTCCTCTTACTTGGTTATTCCTCTTTGAGCGGAGTTTTATTGAAACCAAAAACCTGAAATCTGGAACCAATGATGATGGGTACGTAAAATGTCCACATGTCACCAAAGAAAGAGGCAGGAGCTGATAGGACTAAGCGATTTAGTTGAGGTGATTGAGATGGTCAACAACAGAAGACTCGAGCTTCTGACACCAGATCTACTGTATCAATCACTTATTGTAAGGTTCACAAATCACTCCAAAATTTAGTAGCTAGAAGCAACACCATTTTGCTTGTCCTCGATGCTCTAAACTAGGAGTTTGGGCATGACCCAAATGTGCAGCTCTGCCAGCCTCATCTGGGGTCATTCATACAATGACAGTTCCAGCATGCCGAGGCTCTGCTGGGGCCACATCATTTAAGAAAACCTCATTGCTTATGCAGTGTAGTGCAGACTGTTCACATCCATTTTTCTTTGCAGCAGCCCATATTAGATCCATTCACAAAATGGTCTTTGGACTGATAGAGATCCATGCCAATAGCTACCAGACATCAGGAGACCCAGGCTTAGCAACCCTATGACATCATTTCCACTGCATTTTATTGGTCAAAGCAAGTTGCACCATCAGGTCAGATTCAAGAGGAGGTGGAAACAGACTCCAGCTCTTGATGGGAAGAACAGCAGAGTCACATCACAAAGGGATGTGACTGTAAGACTGGGAGGAATTGTGGTGACCTTCTTTGCAAATGGAAAACATCATCTACCAACTATTATTAAAATTAATTGGTGGTGCTTAGCATGTGCAAGGCCCTGGGATCATTTGCAGCATTGCAAAATAAAAAGAAGAAGAAGAAGAAGAAGAAGAAGAAGAAGAAGAAGAAGAAGAAGAAGAAAAGGAAGAAAGAAAGAAAAAGAAAGAAAGAAAGAAAAAGAAAGAAAGAAAGAAAGAAAGAAAGAAAGAAAGAAAAAGAAAGAAAGAAAGAAAGAAAGAAAGAAAGAAAGAAAGAAAGAAAGAAAGAAAGAAAGAAAGAAAGAAAGAAAGTTTTTAGTTTGTTTGTGGTACTGGGGATCTGGGGATGGAAACTGGGTACACTTTGCCAATGAGCTACATTCCCAGCCCTGTATTTTTCATTTTGAGACTGGATAACAAACTTGCAATCCTTCTGCCTCTGCCTCCAAGTTGCTAGTATGGTAGGCATACACCACAATGCCTGTTCTGACTGCTTTTTTTCCAAGCCTGTTAGGGGTTGAAAGTATTAATCTTTGGTGTTGAAGTCCTAACCTTAGGTTTCTCAGAATGTGACCTTATCTGCAAATAGGATCTTTACAGAGGTAATTAAGTTAATCATTAATGTAGGCCCTCGTATAATATCACTTGTATCCTTTTATTTTTTTTTTTTCAAGTTTTTGAAGGAAATGTATTTGTTCAGCAATACCATGATGTTTCTCACTTACATCTGTGACTTACCATCTGGTGCATTATGCTATCATTGAGATTTTATATTGTTTTATTTATTTAGTTCTTATTAGTTATACATGATAGTAGAATGTACTAGGACACATCATACATAAGTGGAGTATTACTTTTCATTCTTCTGGTTTGTACATGATGTAGAATCACATCAGTTGGACTGGGGATGTGTCTCAAGCAGTAGCTTGCTCCCCTGGCATGCACGGGGTGCTGGGTTTTATCTTTAGCACCACATACAAATAGAATAAAGATGTTGTGATACCACTATCACTGGTATCCTTTTAAAAGAAGAAGTTTGGACTTAGATACCAGCCAATAGTGAAGACACAAAAAGAAGACAGCTATGTGACTGTAGTGATGCATCTAGGAGCCAAAGAGTACCAAGGAGTACCAGCCACCAGCAGAAGTAAAGAAGAGTTTAAGAATTCCCCTAAAGGTTTTAGAGGGAGCAGATCCCCATCCACACCTTGATTTTGGACTCCCAGTTTCTAGAACTGTGAGAAAATAATTTTCTATCATTTGGAGCAACCCGGTTTCTGACATTTTGTTACAGCAGCACCATGAAACTAATCTTGAACCATCCTTTTCCTTGCCCTCCTTCCCTGACTCCTGGTGACTGCTGTTCCTGAAATATTTTCAGTGTTGATTCCCCCAAAAGATGTCATAATTTTTTTCATTAGATATTTCTTCTTAAATTTTAGTGGACACAATATCTTTATTTTACATTTATGTGGTGCTGAGGATGGAATCCAGGGCCTCGTGCATGCTAGGTGAGCGCTCCACCACTGAGCCATAACCTCAGCCCCAAGATGTCATGATTGATCTTGAGTCCTATTACCCTTCCTGGACCAAGGTCCTGGGATTGGCCAACCTGGTAGTAAAAGAAAAACTCACTCCTTGTTTTCAGCACTTTAGACAGATAAGGAATAAGTAAAAGGTAAGATAGGAGAAAGTGACCACAATCTCATTTAATTATCGACATCAACTTTCTGAGGTAGGAACTGTTATGATTCCTATTTTGAAGGTATGGAAACCGAGGCTCAGAGAAGTTAGGTAATTCAAACTGAAGCTTCCAAGGAGAAGCTTGGGAGAAAACCTTTGCCACTGACACCTCAGAGAAAGCATTAATCTCCAGGGACTCAGTTGCTGGATACCATAGCCTCAGAAATAAGCTGTGAGGCCTAGTTACCAGACCTCAATGCTGAAGTCAGAGTTAAATCATTGTAACATCGGATCAGTTAAAATGAATCATTGTTTAACCACTTAGTGGAAAACTATGCTGCTATTCATGATGAGGATTTTAAAACCGAACATGTTGAAACTTAAAACAGTTCTCACACAGCCATAACAATGCTTTCCACAATTTCAGAAAATAAGGGAACTTTAAATAAAGTGTGTGAAAACAATGTTTTTAGGATGTCTGTTTAAGTTTCTTCCATGTTAGTGAAAAAAAAAGAAGCTTCCCAAATATTTTTCAGAAATGATTGATTTCTATACACATAATATCTCTGCAAACCAACACCCCACCCCACCCCCCAAAAGGCAAGCAAGCAAACAAACAAAAGAGTGTGGGGAATTCACATGAAAAATATTCATTGATAATACTAAATGCTGGTTAAAAAATGCAGTAATAAGGGAACATGAATTGATATACATGTTCTGAAAAACAATTAGTCTATTTTTCATCACTTAACAAAATACCCGAGACAAGCTACTTCATAAACAAAAGAGGTTTATTTTGGCTGATGGCTCTGGAGATACAAGGTCTAGAGGTCTCATCTGCTACAAATCTTTTTGTGAGCATCACATGGCAAGAGACAAAACCATGAAGAGTCAATCATAGGAGCTCCATTGTAATGATCTTATTGAATCCTAATCACCTCCTGAAGGGCACACTTCTAAATATCTCAGTCAAATTAAATTTCTACCCTCTAAATAAATCACAATGGAGATTAAATTTCTGCATGAATCTAGAGAGCCAAATCAAATTCAGATCATTGCAGTAAGTCTGTATCAAGAACCTCAAACATTGTCATATGTTTTTGCCTAATAATTATACTTTTCATACTCTGTTAAGTTAGTCATAATAACAAGAAGGTGAAGAGTTTGCCTACAGAATGGGAGAAAATCTTTTCTAGCTGCACCTCATCCTGGATATACAAAGAACTCAAAAAACTGAACACCAAAAACAAAACAAAACAAAACAAAACAAAACAAACAAACAAACAAAAACCAAATAACCTAATCAATAAAAAAAGGGCAAAGGAACTGAACAGGCACTTCACAGAAGAGGAAAAACAATCAATCATTGATCAATAAATATATGAAAAATATTCAACATCTCTAGCAATTAGAGAAATGCAAATTACAACTACACTGAGACTCACTCCAGTCAGAATGGCAGTTCTCAAGAATATAAATAGCAATAAATGTTGGTGAAGTTGTGGGGAAAAGTACACTCATAAATTGCTGGTAGAGCTTCAAGTTGGTGCAACCACTATGGAAAGCAGTATGGAGATTTCTCAGAAAACTGGCAAGAGAACTATCATTTGATCCAGTTATCATTCTCCTTTGTATATACACAAAGAACTTAAAATCAATATACTATAGTGATGCAACCACCTCAATATTCATAGCAGCTCAATTCATAATAGCTAGGCTATGGAACAAAACTAGGAGCCCTTCAACAGATGAATAGATAAAGAAAATATGGTATATATACACAATGGAATATTACACAGACATAAAAAGGATGAAATTATGGCATTTCCCAGTTAATGGATAGAAATGGAGACCTTCATGCTAAGTGAAATAAGCCAGTCTCCCAAAAAACAAAGGCTGAATGTTTTCTCTTATATGAAGATGCTAGCACACAACAAGTGGGGGAACAGAACAGAAGTTCATTGAATTAGACAAAGAGGAATGAAAGGAAGGTAGGGGATGGGAATAGGAAAGACAGTGTAATGAATGGGACAGTACTTTCCTATGTTCATATATGAACACATGACCAAGGAAACTCCACATAATGTCCAACTACAAGAATGGGAAGTTATACTCCACGTATGTGTGATATGTCAAAAAATTCTACTGTCATGTATATTTAAAAAGAATAAGTAAAAAATTTTGTAAAAAATAGTGATAATTGCAAATGGAGCCAGGCATGGTGGTGCATGCCTCTAATCCTAGCTACTTGGGAGGCTGAGGAAAGAGGATCACAAATTATTAGCCAGTCTTAGAACTTAGTGAGACTCTGTATCAAAATGAAAACAAAGAGGACTGAAAATGTAGCTCAGTGGTGGGTAGGCTGCCTCATACGCACAAAGCCCTGGGTTCAATTCTCTTTACTAAGAGGGAGGGAAGGGGTGGGAGAAGGAAGTCACTCAAAAATACTTAGGAAGTTTTTCCTTCCAACAATATTTATAATGGCAAATTACAAATGCACAAAAATATCTTGAAAAACCTACTAAAACCTACTATCAATATAATAGGCTATTGCACAGACATTAAAATAGGTTTACGAAGACAGAGAAAATAGCTTAACTTTCTCTGTCAGGTAAGAATCATGGCATAAATTTAAATACATGGTTGTAGTTCAATTTTATAAAAAAGCTACACGCATATTTATATTATTAGAAAGAAAAACACTAAAATATTTACAATGATTATCTCAGGATGGTGAAATTACCAGTGATTTTATTTTCTTTAAATTTCTTACATTTTTTAACTTTTCTAAAATGAAAATTTTAACACAGAAACATTTACTTTGAAAAAATTTAAAAGAACTGTTGCCTTGAAATTGATTTGAACAGAGAAAATTAGAAAGTCAAATAACAACTCTTCAACTGTACAATAAACCCACTTAATTCTTATTTTTATGTGAAAATATGAGGTTTGCTGCTCAGCCAGCCCTCATTAGAAGATTCTCAAAGACCCTTGAAACATATTCCTTTCAGCATATCAAACAGGGGGACATTGAGAAACTAAGGGATCATTTGAGGAAATCAAATTGTTTTAAGAAAAATTTTCTGTAACTGCCATTTTGTATTGTACTTAATAAGACACCAACACCAGGGATTAACCCAGTGATGCTTAACCACTGATCCTCATACCAACACCTTTTATTTTTTCTTTATTTGTTTATTTTGTGTGTGGAGAGGGGGAGTTTTGGGGGATTGAACTCAGGGAACTCAACCACTGAGCCACATTCCCAGCCCTATTTTGTATTTTACCTAGAGACAGGATCTCATTGAGTTGCTTAAGACCTCACTTTTCCTGAGGCTGGCTTTGAACTTGAGATCCTCCTGCCTCAGCCTCCCAAGATGCTAGAATTACAGGCGTGCACCACCAAGCCTGGCATTAGTTTTTATTTTGAGACAGGATTTCACTAAGTTGCTTAGGGCCTCACTTTTGCTGAGGCTGGCTTTGAACTTGTGATCCTCCAGCCTCTGTCTCCCAAGCCGCTAGGATTATGCGCATGTGCCACCCCACCCACCTTTTTTTTAATGGTAGTGGGAATTCAATCCAGCGGTATTATACCACTCAGCTACCTCCCCAGCCCTTTTATTTTATTTTTTTTTAAATTTTGGAACAGAGTCTTTCTAAATTGCCAGGGGGGGCTCCAACCTGCCATCCTCCTGCCTTCAACTCCTGAGTAGCTGGGATTACTGTTGTGCACTGCTGTGAGCACCTCACTTTATTTTTTTTATTTTTTATTTTTTTGCAAATTTAATAGAATTTATTAGAGGGAGAGCAGAAAGATGTATTATATTTTATTTTTAACCAGGAAAGAATCATGATGTTTGCTATGTTTACAGATTAAAAACTATTATCACCAAAACAGAACAAAAACCTGTTTTTTTAAAGGGGGTGGGAGGGGGGGAATCACCAAAAGAAATTCTGTTTTAGAAGGAAAAATATTTAGGTTGCTCACAAGTCAAATTCAAATCTCAGACAGCCTGCTTATACATATTTAAAGACAAACAAAGGTTTGGTATAAGAAAAGCAACAAGCAGACTGTAAAAAGAGGAGGTGAAGGAGGGAGGTGGAGATGGCTGGAGATGATGTGGATACTCCTGGGTAGTCCCTAACCCAAGCCCATGTGTGGAATGTAGAAGATTGGGTGGGGGCCCTGAGTCCTGGGGCCTCAAAAATCTCAGGGAACCATATTATATCCATTGCAGATTCCTGTTTTCATAAAATTATTCCCTGGGTAATAGATGTTTTCTTCATCTTCTGAGAAGCTTACTCTTCTATCCATTTTGGGTTAAAATAAGCAGAAGGGGGTAATGAAGGTTTTCTTCATAGATATCTGGGTTTTCTTTTTTCAACTTGGAGTGGAAGTTTGAAATGTGTTCATCATAATTTTCATGTCTTTGGAGAGAGAAACCAGCTTTTTCAGCTAGATTGCAAAACTGGTTTAAAGTATTCCCTCGGTGTGGGGCGAACACCATTGCTTTTCCCATGGGCCAGAGTAATCTCTTTATTGCATCAACAAGGCTGGCTCTGTACTGGTCCAGAAACAGACAGTCAGCACACATAACAATGTCAAAATGTTCTTCCAGTTGAGAGACATCTGTCTCATTATCCCATCATAAAACACTGCTTGAAATGTTCTGAGTCTTGAATATACCAGCCTTCTGATTCCTTGTGATAATGTCTCTCACATTTCTGATGGCCTTTTCATTCCCATCAGTTAATAGAACTTCTTTGACATCTGCAGAAATGGCAACCATGAGCCCAGCCAAGCATGTCATGCCACCCCCTAGCTCACACACAGCAAGGTCCCTGAAAACATCCCTGTGCTTGAGGCAGTAGTAAGCTAGGACTCCTCCGACGGCCAGACACAGACATTTCCTGTATTGTCAAAGCTGGTAAGAACATCTTCAACATTCAAGGATCCTTAATTATGTCTTAAGAAGATACGATATTCAGGATAGAAGACACTTGTAAATTGGACCCATGTACCAGCCTCCTCTTCAGTTTCTGTTTTCTTGGCTTCTGTTACTGAAAACAGATTAAATGACTCAAATCTTCTTACAGACACACGTCACAGGCAATCATCCAGGTGCTTCTGCCTCAAAACCTGGGGCGAAGGAGGCGAGGTCTAGGGCGTCTCTCTGGCGCCGGCTGCAGAGCCCCCGCTGCACTCAGCCCAGGCTTCCACCGGAGACGCGACCCTGCCTCAGCCGCAGCTTTGCCCTGGGGTCTCGGCCACCGCCTCCGCTGCCTCGAGGGCTGTTTACACCGCCCGGCCCCTCAAGCCGCCGCCACCACCTCCTCTCCACCCTACAGCCGCTGCCGATTCGGCCGCCGCCACCTCCTCCGCCGCAGCCTCGTCTCTCTGGAGCATCTTCCAGCCACCCAACCCTGAGAAACAGAGACTCCAGCCACGCCGGCAGGAAACTCCACCACAACTGTAAGGGGTACCAGGCGGTCAGAACACCGGCGGCTTTTCCGCCATTGAGCAGCAGCCGCTGGGCTCCTTCCCACCTCACTTTATATATTTGACTTCCCAGTGTGCTTTGCAACTAGGCATAGTCATATGATCCAGTTCTGATCAATAAGATTGAAGCAGAAGATTTGATGGGCAGGAGAGTCATAGATAGAGTGTTTGGTGGAGCTTAATTTTAATACCTGCCTCCTGAGAGAAGACTACACCCCCACTTATAAAATAATGCTCTGAAAAATTAGCCCAGCACAGAACACATGCTTGTAATCCCAGATACTTCAGAGGCTGAGGCAAAGGGATCTAAAGTTCAAGATTACACTCAGCAACTTAGGGAGAATCTGTCTCAAAAGAAAATTTTAAAAGGGCCAGGAATGTCACTCAGAAGTAGAATAACCCTGGGTAAAATCCCCAGTACCTCCAAAAAGTTAATCAAATAAATTTTAAAAATTAAATATGAACTGTGAGTCAGATGAAGCCTGTAGATTCAACTATCATTTTATAGCAAATACAGAAAGAAGAGAAATTGATTTCATGACCTCACATCAATAACATCAGAACCCTGACCAAGGAAAACCAGGGGAAAGCCTTATTTTATCTGCAAACTCATTGCAAAGGAAGAAAAACAATATGATCTGTAGATTGAAAAGTGACTTGAGAGTCATCAACCATTAGCAGAGGCCCTGAATTTAAAAAAATGAATTTATTTATAAGAGTAGTGATGATATTTAGCATTTTATTCATGCCTCACCATTGGTTCTGGAGATGCAAACTAAAATGTTTGAAAATGAAATAATAGTGAAGGCTCAGACTTGCTTCAGAATATCTTTGGAGTGGGAGAAGTAAATAGGGAGATAATTAGACCATTTTGCCTATTAGTTGATCTTCCTTGAAACCTACATGATGGATACATGGAGTTTGTTACATTTATTTGTATACTTTGGCATAAGTTTAAAATTTTCCAGTATGTCTTAAAAGTGCACGTGGTGGGTGGATTTAGCTGATACTTTCCTTTCTCTCCTTTCCCTTCAGTTGGAAATGGATGTGATGTTGGAGCTATCATTCCTGCTACCATGAGGCTTAAGAGCATGAAGATGAGAAGGGCAGAGCAATAATATGGAAGAAATCCCGGGTCTTCAGTGATTTTCATGAGCTCCAGACTTCCTATAGCATACACATTTGTATTTGCTTAAGCTACCTTTGCAACAGTTTTCGGTTAGTTATTGTCCAAAGCAACTTTGATATAATTGCTATATAATAAATCTTTCTCAAAACTGAGGTTTCCATGTCCTTTCCCACCATTATCTGAAATGTAAAACTTCTTTATGAAAATGTCTATTTTTAAATATATATATTTGGGCATTGGGGACAGAGCTCAGTGGTAGAGTACTTGTGTAACATTTGCAAATCCCTGGGTTCAGTTCCTAGTACTGCAAGAAAGGAAGGAAGACAGGTGATAATGAGTAAGTGAGTGAATTTGGTACGGAGAGTTGGTTGTTAGGCAGAACAGTTTAGACAGAGAGATTTAATACACAAAATATATCAATTTTTGCTTAATTTTAAAAATTAAGGTGTAGAGGTGTAAATTCTGATGTGGGAAGACATCCAAAATTGTGCTATCTAATGTGGAAACCCAAAGTCACCCATGGTTATTACAAATGAATGAAAACTAAATACATATATTTTTTTTAAAATTCCATTTCCTAGCTACTTTCCAACAGCTCGGTAGCCATCAGGGGCTAGTGACAGTCATAATGGAGAGCTCAGATTAGAGTGTTTCCGTCACTGCAGAAAAGTCCTCTTGAATAGCACCAGTCTCAGAACTATTTCACAAAGATGAAATAATGATTCAATAGATTAATAACAGCTTCAGCTTGGGGTTGTGGCTCAGCGGTAGAGTGCTTGCCTAGAACATTTGAGGCCCTGGGTTTGATCCTCAGCAGTACATAAAGATAAATAAATAAAGGTATTTTGTCCAACTACAACTAAGAAATACATTTTTTTTTTAAAAAAAGAATACATTCTTCAATAAGTGGAGCTAGAGCAATTGGGCATCTGCAGTCAAATATATAAATATATAGCCAGGCACAGTGGTGTACTCCTATAATTCCAGTGACTCGGGAGGCTCAGGCTGAAGAATCTCAAGTCCAAGGGCAGTCTCAGCAATTTAGCGAGTCCCTAAGCAACTAGTAAAACCCTGTCTCTAAATAAAATATAGAAAAGCACTAGGGATGTGGCTCAGTGGTTAAGTGTCCCTGGGTTCAATCCCTGATTAATATATATATATATATATATATATATATATATATATATATATATATATATATTTTTTTTTTTCCCCAATATATAAAAAATTTTAGCCAAGTATATCATGTACTTAAATGTCAAATGTAAATTTGGAGGAAAAAAAGAAAACATCTTTAGGATCTAGAGCTGGGCAAAGAGTACTTAGAATCAACATCAAAAGCATAAGAACCTGATTAAAATTTACCTCATCAAAATTAACTGTGTTTGCTCTGCAAAAGTTCATATAGAAAGGTAAAAAAGACAAGGGTAAGAGAAAATATTTGCAAACCAATCATCCAACAAAGGACCAGTATTTAAAGTACCTAAAGACTGCTCAAAGCTCAACAGAAAAAAAAAATTAATCAATAAACTAATTAGAAAGTGGGCAAAAGACATGAAAAGACCCCACAGATGGCCAATGGACTTTTCCCATCAATAGCCTGGTTGTGATATCATGATATATTTTTGTGAGACGTTACCATTTGGACACCTGGTATCTCTCTGTATTTTTTTCTTTTTTTCTAATAACACTTTTATTGAGATATTATTCACAGATTATAAAATTTATGAAATTTAAAATTCAGAAATGCACAATATGTTGGAATTTGACATACTTACAAGGCCATGGAAACCATCCCGGGTACTTATTCTAGAAAATTTTCATCACTCCCAGAACAAACCCTATGCCCAATAAGTATTCACGTCCCATTTCTCAACCCTCCAGCTCCTGAAAACCCCTGATATTCTTTCTGTCCTACAGAAATGTCTTCCTATTCTGAAAATTTTATGCTGCCTTTACATATGTCCTGTACAATCTCAAAAAGTAAAGCTACTTCTTTAGTAAAGTAGCTTTACTTTTTAAAAACAACTTACTTTTGTGATGTAAGTCCAAGAATACATATTAAATCAACCATTGGAAACTCTACAATAATTTAATTCCATCACATTTTTTTATGTTTACTACTTTTTTTTTCTCAGTACTAGAGATTGAACTCACCACTTCTACCACTGAACTACATCTTAATTTTTATTTTGAGACAGGGTCTTACTAAGTTGCTTAGGCTGACCTCAAATTTGTGATCCTCCCACCAAGTAGCTGGGATTAAATGCATGTGCCACTGCACCCAGCTACTATTTGTGACAGGTATTACATACCTCTTCTGAGTAATCATCCCTGAATGTAACATTCAGAAATTATTCTATTTTTTCCTTAGTTCTCACACTAGTTTCTTGAACCATTAGTTGTAAGTGACAGAAATATAACTTTAACTGGCTTAAACAAGAATAAATAAATAAATAAATAAATAAATAAATAAATAAGGACTGGGGATATAGCTCAGTTGGTAGAGTGCTTACCTTGCATGCACAAGATCCTGGGTTCAATCCCCAGCACCACACAATAAACAAACAAATAAATACACAAACAAAATAAATAAATAAATAAATAACGAGACTTTGAAATCCTCAAAAACATAATGGCAAATTGAGTTTCACGATATATAACAAAAAAAAAGTATGAATGAATGAACCATAACTAATTGTGATTCACCCTAGGAATCCAGGCTGGTTCAATATTTGAAAGGCAGTCAATATATTGCATCATTCATGTATATGCAAATGCTCTACCCCTGAGCAGCATCCCCAGCCCTTTTTTTTAAAGAAGAGAGAGAGAGAGAGAGAGAGAGAGAGAGAATCATTTTTGTAGAAGGACTCAACACAATGCCTTTATTTTTTTATGTGGTGCTGAGAATCAAACCCGCGTCCCACCCGTTCTAGGTGAGTGCTCTACTGCTGAGCCACAATTCCAGCCCCCCAGCCCTTTTTAGTTTATTTTGCAACAGGGCCTCACTAAGTTGCACAGCCTGGCTTTGAACTTGGTAATCATCATGTCTCCACCTGCTGAGCAGCTGGTATCACAGGCATGAACTACTCTGCCTAGCTTATTTTATCATATTGACAGACTAAAGAAAACTATATGATCATATTAGAACAGAAAAGGATGTGACAAATTTTAAAGTCCATTCATGACAAAAACTCTTAGCCAACTAGGAACAGAAGGGAGTTTCCTTAATGTGGTAAAGGGCATCTATTTTTTTTTAATAATTAATCTCATATTTTTTGTCAAAGACTGAATTCTTTGCTTCTAAAACTGGCAACAAGGCAAGAATATCCACTGACACTACTCTTAGTCATCATTACACTAGAAATCCTGATCAGTGCAATAACACAAGTTACAAAGTCATATATGGCTGGGTGCTGTGGTGCATGCCTATAATCCCAGAGGCTTGGGAGGCTGAGGCAGGAGGATTAAAATTTCAAAGCCAGCCACAGCAACTTAGTGAGGCCCTAAGCAATTTAGCAAGATCCTGTCTCAAAATATAAAAATAAATAAATAAATGGGCTGGGGACATGACTCGGCAGATAATCAACTCTGGGTTCAATCCCTGGTACCAAAAATTAGCAAATAAATAAATATAGATAGAAATATGTTAAAAAGGAAGAAATAAACCTGCCCTTATTTGCAGATGACATGACTGTCTATATGGAGAAACCCAAGAAATCTATAAAAATAAATCCTAGTGAGTTTAGCAAAAATCTAGGATACAAGGTTAATCTGTACACACCAGTTGTTTGTTCACATATGAACAGGAAATAATTTGACACTGAAATTTTTTAAAGCACATTTACAACAACCCCTCCCATCAATTAAACACTTTGGTATAAATCTAGTAAACCATGCACAGGATTAGTATACTGAAAACTACAAAATGCTGATGAAACATAGAATACAAGTTAAACAAATGATAACTATACCATGCTCATGGATTGGAAGACTTGTTACAGTTCCGAAGTCCTTTTTCAATCAATCTACAGATGTAAGCATTCACTAACAATATTCCAGAAGGAATTTCCATAGATATAGGCAAGCTAATTCACAATATCACTACATATCTGTTAAAAGAGATTTAAGAAAGACTGACAAAGCCCAGGGATGCCTGGGATTCATAGTAAATTGGATTCTTATTCATTTCTAGTGGGAATATAGTATACACAGCTATTCTGAAAAACATTTTGGCAGTTTTCTAAGGTTAGATATATTTTTATCATACAACCCAAAAATATCATTTTAGACACCTACTCAAGTGAAATGAAAAACCTATGTTTGCACAAAACCTGGTATGTGAATGTGATCACAAGCTGTACTCATAACCACTCAAAAATTGGAAACAAACCAAATTCTTTTCAAAGGGAGACATATAAACAGTGATATGTCTTTCCCATGGAATACTTCTCAGTAGTACAAAGATATGAATGCTAATATGTATGAAACCTTGGGTGAATTTCAAAGGAATAATCCTTGGGGGAAGGCACCAGTCTCAAAAAGTTAAATTTTCATGTTTTTTTTATGTAATATTCTGGAAAAGATAAAACTATAGGGAAAGAAATAGAACAGTAGATGAGAAGAGTTAGGGCTATGAAAAATCAAGAAGGAGGGAGTTTCAGGGGGTGATGGAATTTTCCTGAATCTTAATTGTGATGGTAGGTTCATGAATATACACATATGTTAAAAATCATTAGAACTATTGCTGCTTTCTTGCATGTAATTTATATATATATATATATATATATATATATATATATATATATATATATATATATATATGTATTAAATGGTATACTGACTTCAGGCATGGCTTAATCTAGGAGCTTAAACAATGCCAATAAGACTTAACCTCCTCCGACTCTTGTCTCTTTTGCTCTAAGTTGGATGTAGTCTCAGAGAGACTTTCTTTTTTTTTACATTCATATTTTCAATATAAATTTATTGAAGGGCTATCTGTAAGTGCTACACTGTAGCAAATATAAACCAATGCACACACAATTAAAATAAGAACACATTGAATTGTTTTTGCAAAAGATTCTCTTTGTTCAGACCAATATCTCTAATGAACATAATAAAACAAATAACAAAGAAGCAAATGGGTGTCATTATGCCAGAGATGGAACCAGATATAGAGAGCCCATTTAACTTCAATACGAGGGTGTCAACAGACTAATTTTAGCATTAGAAACTTTATGATATGTACAGTGCTGTGTTGAATAAACCTAATGCATTTTAAAGTATTTTTCCCCACTTTGACTCAATTTACAATTTTATTGGAACCATTGAAGAATCCGTTTGTCAATATGCCAGGGTAGCCTATAGAATGGGACAATAAATTTTCCATTGTAATTTTCCACCTCCATCCAATGGCCAGGTAAAAAGCAGATAGTATCACTAGCCAAAGCAGGGTTAATTTCTGAGAAGTATTAGTATATTCCATAAAGAACAGGAAGTGGGAAATGATAATGCCATTAGAAAGAAGAATAAAAATATTGCCCCTACTTTTGCATATTTGTATATTATTTTTTTGAGAGAGAGAGAGAATTTTTTAATATTTATTTTTAGTACTCGGCGGACACAATATCTTTGTTTGTATGTGGTGCTGAGGATCGAACCTGGGCCTCATGCATGCCAGAAGAGCACGCTACCACTTGAGCCACATTCCCAGCCCCTATATATTAATTATCTATGGCTGTATTACAAATTATGTACAAATTTTGTGGATTAAAACAACAAATATTAATTATCTCCTACTTGCAGTGTGCCAGGAATCTAGGCATAGATGGATTGAGTGGGTAACCCTTGCTCAGAGTCTCTCAGAAGATCACATGTCTGGGAATGCAGTGATCTTGAGGCTCACCCCGCGGTGGCAAATCACTTCTGAGGTCATATTAATGGTTATTGGCAGGATGCAATCTATCCCTAATGAATTGAGGGTCTCATTTCCTCACTGGCTGTTGGTCAAAGGCCTCCCTCAGTTACTGGCCACATGGGACTCTTCATAGGGCAGCTGGAAAGATGATGGCTGACTACCCTCATAACCAGCAGGTGAGGGACCAATAGCTGGCAAGATGGAAGTCTGAGTCTCTAGATCCAGCCTGCCCTCAGATGGAGGGGCTTGCACAAAGGCATGAATACCAAGAAGCAGTCCAACACAATTTCTTTATTTTTTATTCTCAGATTATAAAAGTAATACACACAAACACACAAATCCAACCACTAGAGAAGCAAACATTGGCAACATGTTTTTGGAGTGCCTACTATTCTACTATGTAGCAGGCAGGGGAAATATAGTAATGTTCAAAACATGCAAATGTCTATGCCTTTTTGTAGCATACTTTTTGGAAGGAAGAAAACCATTTCAGAAATTTTATTATAGTGCCTGGTACATAAGAAGCCTCTCAAAAGATGTTGGTTATTTTTATTTTTGCAAGGCAGACATCCTATCACACAAATAGAGCCAAGCTCCCCAGTCTGTAGAGTTTCTAATCCTATTGTAGACAAATGTGATTTGCTTAACCAGGGCAGAAATGGCCTTTCATTCACTTATGCTTGAAAGAAGCAATTCATAATAGTTTGCAACTCTGCTCACTAGTGGCTGCCTCCCTCCACATTTGTGTTTTCAAAGTGGCCTCTGCCTTGCTGGGCACAGTGGTGCACACCTCTAATCCTCTAATCTCAGTTACTTGGGAGGCTGAAGCAAGAGGATCACAAATTCAAGGTCAGCCTGGGCAACTCAATGAGAACTTATCTCAAATCTTTAAAAATAAAAAGGGTTGGGGTTGTAACTCAGTGGTTGAGCACCCCTAGGTTCAATCTTCTGCATTGAAAAAAATAACAGCAAACAAACAAAATCCAGAAAGTGGCCTTTGCTAGAAAAATGCAAAAAGCACTAAAAAGTTTCATAGAAGAAACTGTTCTAGTAGTTTTCCTGGAGAATCAGCCACTGAATCCTTTAGTACTATGCATGCCGAGTTGATCTAATGTCTTCTAACTCTGAATTATTTTAATTGCTTTTTTTTCTAGATGCATATTTTTAGTCTCTCAAGTGCTCTTTAAAAATGGCTTCTTGAACTACAAACAAGATCTTCAAATGTGTGCCTTGTTATGCCAGTGTGCTGTGGTTACTTTTTCTAATTAATATTCCATATCTCAAAAACTGTCTCAAGATTTTAATTGACTTTTGTCACCCCCATCTCATTCAAGCACTCTGTTGGTCATCCTTGTACATTATTAATAAACTATGAACACTATGCATCTCACACCCCCTACCACTCAATGTTTAGTTCTTTCTCAAACTTTGTTTAGAATGACAATTGAAGGGTAATTTATTGAACTGGGGTTTTAACACTAGTATGGTCAGTTATGGTTGCTGTGCTAATTAGAAAAAAACCTGTCAAAGAAGTTACTCACTTGAGAGAATATACAGAGCTTGTTTGTCTTGGACATAAATTCCATTATGTGGTATAGAACTGACCTGACCCTCCACCCTACTGAGAGAAGTATACTAACAAATATGAGTTACGAGATTTTTTTTTATAAAAATATTACTTTAGTCCTCTAAGGTTTAGAAATAGGTTTCCCAAATATAAGAAATGTCAAAGAATTTTCAGGAACACAATGTTTGTTTATTAAAATTGATTCTTTGAAAGCAATCTTTAAAATATTTGCTTTTCCATTCATCATTCTTTGTTGTTAATTTCACAGATTCCGCCAAAAAAATTTTCTTCCAACTCCTTTTCAACGTGTCAGAAATTTCACATGGGTTACTAAATTAGCATCATGGATACAGTGGTAGTGTCCCTCAAAATTCTGTTGCTCTTCTGTGTAGGTTCATCTACTCAGGGGACTTCTAGGTGTAGAATATCTATTTATTATCTTACTCAGTTTGAAAAACATTTTTGTAATGATCTTATTGTTTGTTTGAGTCTTGTTTTATTTGGGGTGCTGGAGGTGAAAACCAGGGCATCCTTTATGTTAGGCAAGGTCTCTACCACTGAGCTACACACAATGAGTTATAATTTTTCCTCCTTGGTTATCAGAACACTGGACTCTAAGGACAGTAGAGTTACAAGAACAAACACTTGGGGTATGATGTTATTCAAATGAAGTCTTACAGCTGGAGAAATGTAGTTAGATTTTAAGAAAATTACCTTGATGTTTTAGCATATGATGGACTGGTCTTCCTCCAATTTCAAGCATACACAAGGCCACCCAAGAAAGACATTTTTTTCCCTGTGGCTTCTGATATATTTACTATGTTATTGCTGTTATCCTGTAATTCTGTTAGGGCCATTCCTATTCCAAATCCATAACAGCTCCGAAATAACTATCCATCCATGTGCTGGTCTTCTATTTTATTTTCCTCTCAGACTTAGTCTCTATCAATCCCTGCAAATTTCCAGGGCATCCTTGCCAACTGATATCTGGCTGTGTTTGACCATTGGGAGACACTGGGAGTGGACCAGAGGGAGAGAAGAGGGGTGAAGTCAGGGTATTTTTAAGATACTTTTTCCTATTTTTTGTTAGGGATAAGAGTCCAACTTTGGCTGCTTTGCCTTTATTGTTCAA
This sequence comes from Callospermophilus lateralis, assembly GCF_048772815.1. Classification (NCBI taxonomy): domain Eukaryota; kingdom Metazoa; phylum Chordata; class Mammalia; order Rodentia; family Sciuridae; genus Callospermophilus; species Callospermophilus lateralis. The sequence continues at coordinate 1,053,937 of NW_027510272.1, forward strand.
ATTAATGCTGCACAATCTCTTCCTCATTCATTCACTCTCTTACCAGAGAACTTCAGCCTCTGGGCTTTGCTAACGCTACCTACATACTCTTTGTCTTACTATGGCCCTAAAGTAATAGCCACATCCTCATATTGCAAATCTTTGGTTTGCCTTGTTATACCATTTGTCTTTTCAACTCAGCTATCCTTCTCTAATTAGTTCCCTATATTAAATATTACTTGTAAAACTACCTGATGTGAACACTGTTTCCAAGATGAATGAACATACTTTATGCTATTCCTTTGGCTGTGTGTGACTAAAACCCCTAGATGTTATATATAAAACAAACATAAGAAGACTGTGAGAGGTAGAAAGAAGAAGTCAGATCGGTTTCCAAATAGGACAGGAAGAAGTAAAACTCATTATTTGTCAAAGGCATGATCTTATATATATATAAAAACCTTTTAAAAATCTGCCCAAAAGTGTTAAAACTGATTTTAAAATCCAGTATATGTGTAGGAAACAAAATCAACATGCAAAAAATAATACCATTTCTCTACAGTAAAAATAAACTTTCTGAGAAAGAAATCAAGAGAATAATCCCATTTATAGTAGCTCCAACAAAAGAAAAACAAAACAATAGTAATAATAACAATGAATAAATTTAATCTCAGGTATAAATTTAACCAAGGAGGTGAAAGACCCATACATGAAAATCTCTAAAATATTGATGAAAGAAATTGATGAAGGCACAAACAAATGGAAAGATATTCCATGTTCATGGATTGGAAGGGTTAATACTGTTAAAATTTCCACACTACCCAAAGTGATCTACAGATTCAGTGCAATTCCCATCAAAACTCCCAAGTAATTTTCACATATATAGCAAAAATAATTTTAAAATTGATATGGAACCATAAAAATCTCAAATAACCAAGGTAATCATGAGCAAGAAAGAACAAGGCTGGAGGCATCATACAATCTGATTTCAAATCGTTATATAAAGCAATAATAGAGTACTGGCATAACAATAGACACATAGACCAATGGAGGGGAACCCAGAAGTGAATTAATGTACTCACACAATTAGTTGATTTTCAATAAAGTTGTTAAGTATATACAATGAAAATAGAACAGTTTCTTTAATAAGTGGCATCAGAAAAATTGGATAGCCAAATAGCAAAAGAATTAAGTTAGTCTGGTATCTTATCATACCATATAAAAATAAATAGAAAATAGTTTAAAGACTTAAACATAAAACTTGACACTATAACACTACTAGAAGAGAGTATGGAGGCACCAGCCGCCGTGTTTCCCCGGCGCTTCGGGGTCTCTATCGAGAAGCCGCTCGCCGTTGACCTGAGCTGCTGAGCTTTAACCGCCCCTGCCCTCGCGGCACGGCCGCAGGGCCATGCTGGCCTCGCGCCTGGCGCACCGCTCGTGGGGGGCCCTGCGTGCGGGCACCTGGGTGCTAGGCGTGCGGTCGGGTAAGGGGCGCTCCCGCGGGGCCTTGCTGCCGCTCGTGCCCTGCTGCCTGAGCTGCCAGGCCGAGCGCTGGTCGCTGCGTCCGGCCGCGCTTGCCCTGTGGCTGCCCAGAGCCGGCCCACGGAACCACTGCTCAGGCGCAGGCAAAGTGGCCCCCGGGAGGCGGGTGGGTCCCGGCAAGCGCCCCCAGTCCGTATGAAAATCCATGGACAATCCCAAATATGTTGTCAATGGCAAGAATTGCCTTGGCCCCAATTTTGGGATATTTGATTATTGAAGAAGATTTCAATGTTGCACTAGGAGTTTTTGCTTTAGGTGGGCTAACCGATTTGTTGGATGGCTTTATTGCTCGAAACTGGGCCGATCAGAAATCAGCTTTGGGAAGTGCTTTTGATCCACTTGCTGATAAAATACTTATCAGTATCTTATATGTTAGCTTGACCTATGCAGATCTTATTCCAGTTCCACTTACTTATATGATAACTTCAAGAGATGTAATGTTGATTGCTGCTGTTTTTTATGTCAGATATCGAACTCTTCCAACACCGCGAACACTAGCTAAGTATTTCAATCCTTGTTATGCTACTGCTAGATTAAAACCAACGTTAATCAGCAAGGTAAACACATCAGTTCAGTTAATCTTGGTGGCAGCTTCTTTGGCAGCTCCAGTTTTCAATTATGGTGATAGCATTTACCTTCAGATGCTTTGGTATTTTACAGCTTTCACCACAGCTGCATCAGCTTATAGTTATTATTATTATGGTCGCAAAACTGTTCAGGTGATAAAAGGCAGATGAGAGTCACCCATCACCATTAGCAAGGAAGCAATACACATCGTTCGTGGCAATGCCAGCGAAAATCTACAGGAGTTTCCCTATTTTGGTGTTCAGCTTTTAAAAGGACTTGTCAGAACAAATCATGTCATCAAAATTGAAGTAATGTGCATTAAAAATAAGCTTGATCATGGGCATATGCAGAATTTCCAATGTATTTTTAAGTATAAATAAAACTATAATTTAGAATTTTTAATCTTAGGTTTCTTGAATATAAAGAGATGAATGATTCCAATTATTGTCAGTCCTTTTTTATATTTTATAAAAATATAGTTCAGAGCATGGAAACTGAAGTGTTGACACCTATCTCTAGAATCTAAGTTGCTCATGAAGCCATAGGGACTTGCCTGGGATTAAATATATATCTTATATAACTTGGCTATTCGTTTTTATGTTTGATTTTTAGATTCATGTATACATTAACAGTTCATGTGGTTATTATTTGGTCATTTAGGGTAGTGAGAATAAAGTTAGCTGTGAATGAAGCTAAGTTGTAAAGAGATAAGTGTGGAAAGTTTTAAAAATAAATAAGATCAAACAAAATAGAAGGTATTGGAGCTCATCTCATGTTCAGTAGTCTTCCAGCCTCTCAGGTGCCTAATAGTTCATATATCAGGATAACAAGTAACAAAGATAGTTGAAATATGAGAACTTGTCCATTAGTCTTTCATCTAAAAGCAGTGAGTTACATCATGCCTTCCAACTGTGTTTCTAACATTACAATATTTGTATGATATTGGAACCTGTACTCATATATTGTGTAAATAATATGAAACTGTATATTTTTGAAAGATTTTTTAAACTTTGGGAAATCTTCTTTTGTTAAGATGTTAAAGGAATAAAAGCTGGAAAAAAATAAAACTGTACCTTCAAAAAAAAAAAAACACTACTAGAAGAAAATGGAAAAATCTACAAGACATTGTTCTGGGCAATGATTTTTTGGATATGTCCCCAAAAGCAAAAGCAACAAAATAAAAAATACATAAATGGAATTACCTCAAAATAAAAAGCTTCTGTCTGATAAATAACAGAAAAAAGAGACAACCTAGAGGGTGTGGCTCAGTGATGGAGCAGTTGCCAAGGACATGTGAGGCACTGGGTTTGATCCTCAGCACCCATAAACATAAATGAAACATTGGTCTAACAATGAGATGTTTAAAAGAAAAAAGAGACAACCTATTGAATAGGAGAAAATAATTGTAAGCCACACTTCTTCTAAAGGATTAGTATTCAAAATGTATAAGAAATTCAATAAACTCTATAGAAGACAAAAATTTGATTAATCACCAAGCAAAAATCTTTATCTTACCAATGAAAGTTAATAAGAATGAAAACACAATTGCCAAGTCGTGGAATCAACCTAAGCATCCATCAATGGATAAATGGATCCAGAAATGCAGTTTGTACACATAATGGAACACTAGTCAACCTTAAGAAATTCTGTCATTTGTGACAATATGGATAGAAAAACAAGGTAAATACAAGAAGAAAAATAATGAAGGTTTTTACTTACATGTGGTGTCTAAAATAATTGGACTCATAGAAGCAGAGATTGGAATGGTAGCTACCAGAGATTGAGGGTTAGGAATGATAAGGATTATTATCAAAAGGTAAAAGGCCTCAATTTGATAGGAGACCTAAGTTTGATTTCTTTCTTTTAAAAATTGTTTTGATCTTTGTTGCACAGCATGGTGAATATAGCTAATAGTTGAGTATAATACATTTCAGCATTGCTGGGGGAGGGGATTGGATCCCAAATACTGTCATCCCAGAATATGTCAAATGTTTGAGGTGATGGATAGTTGATTGACTTGATTTGTTTATTCTACAATGTATTAAAAATGATAGCATCACTTTGTATCCCATAAATATGTACAACTACAACTTAAGATGGAATAAAAAAGAGGCAAGTCTCAAATTAAAGGTCTAAACTCTGACTTTGAGAGACTAGATTGAAGAGAGCTTTATGAAGATCACTAACAAGAATCAGAGGACGGGTGGTGGGAGGGAAAGGGAGGGGGCAGGGGATTAGCAAGGATGGTGGAATATGATTGACATCATTATCCAAAGTACATGTATAAAGATACGAATTGGGTGTCAACATACTTTATATACAATCAGAGATATAAAAAATTGTGATATATATGTGTAATAAGAATTGTAATGCAAAAAAAGTACATGTATAAAGACATGAATTGGCATGAACATACCTTATATACAAAGACATAAAAAATTGTGCTCTATATGTGTAATAAGAATTGTAATGCATTCCACTGTCATGTATTTAAAAAAATAAAATCAATTTAAATAAAATTTTTAAAAATCAGAGGAGGATTAAAAGAAATTAGCAAGGGATGGTGAGCACCCAGATTTTGCACTAAAGGAATGTATTAGCCACCAATAGGCCTGCAGGTCTGAGAACAGGGAGCTTCTGCTAAAATGTAGTGAGAACTGAAGTTTTGGGCTAAGACAGTCTGGTAGGAGCTTGGTGTATTGATAGACAATCTTGACCAGCTTGCAGGGAGGATCCAGGGGTTGATTTGTGGTTCTTCTCCAGGGCCACCCATTGTCTGAACCCATCAGGAAGGCAGAGGACAAAGTAACCTCCTTTTTTCAGGAAGGCCTCCCAGAGCACTGAATAGGATGGAGAAGGGTACAAGTGGGTTTGAAAGGACAAATGGAGAATATTTGGCACATTTTCTTTCAAGCTTATCAAATAATTTCAATTATAAGCCCAACATTTTCTACAAAGTCTCTAAACTACCTTAATAACATAGAAAGTTATTTGTACTAATCAAATTTGTAGGGATTTGAGTATAGATGTTATATTTTAAAGAGCTTGAAATACTTGAAAATAATTGCCTTATTTATTTTAATGCCTGTCCTATCTCCATACTATATATAATCAAGTATATGAGAGGAAATATTGCTAAGCAATGGTAGATTTAAATTTAGGTTTAAAATGTCAAAAACACACTAGTATTTGGCTCTTTATTCTGCCTTTTTAATTTTTTTTCTTCATACCAGGGATTGAACTCAGGGGCACTTAACCACTGAGCCACATTCCCAGCCCTTTTTGTGTTTTATTTGGAGACAGGGTCTTGCTGAGTTGCTTAGGGCCTTGCTAAATTGCTGAGGCTGGCTTTGAACCTGGCCATCCTCCTGCCTCAGCCTCTATGCTGCTGGGATTACAATCATGCATTTCCGTGCCTAGCCTTCCTTTTTTTTTTAATAAGGTGACCTTGGGCAAGTTACTTAACCTCTCTGAGCTTCTGTTTACTCATCTGCAAAATAGATGTGATAATATGTACTTTCTAGAATAGTTGTGTAGCTTCAAGAATTAAATGAAAGATATCATGTGAAGGCACCTGCATTCAATACATTTTGATTGAATTTGAATCACAAATTCCAAATTAGTGGCTTCAAAATTCATGAGATAAGACCACAAGTTAGAAATAAGAATGAATTTTTCAAAAGAGAAGGAAATCTGTGTTTAGATCAATCAACAATTATGATAATATGATCAGCAAAAGGTTCTCTATTGATGGATTTCACCATGTTTTGATTACAAATGTGAAATCTTACCAGGATTCAACTCATATTAGGAATGCAATGAATTTCTTAATTATCTGATAAACTGTTTTTTTTTTTTTAAAGCAAGCCTTTTGGTAGAGGTTACTGGTTACATCAAGAGTTTGTACCTTACCCATTTAGTCAAAGATGGGAATTATTGTTGTATATCAGCTATAAGGCAGCCAGAGGTACATCTCTTTGCAGCCCTTTACAAACAGGTTGCCATAGTAATGCTGACAATCACAAACTCTTAATAGGAACAACTGAAGGTGTGGGAGGTAAAATAAATATTGCAGGTAGAGTTTTGATTCAGAAACATCTTAATTCATATGTATTAGCCAGGTTTCTTTTTTAGGTGCAAGCTCAGATTTGATTTTAATAAACGTTAATCAATTTCAGCAATCTTTGTTTCTATTAATTACCTTTTAATTGGCAAACTTGTCAATAACAAGCCGGGTGTGTAATTCTAACAGGCAGGTGTATTTCATACATAAGACTTACCCTGCTGGGTCAGATTCATAATCTTTGTAACTTGCCTGAAAGAGAAACCCCCTAGAATGATATCAATTTCCATTCTAAAGAAATTTTAGGACACTGTTGGATCCGCTATCACTACATACTTGTTTTAAACAAAAGAATGAGAAGTAAGTGATTATCTGCATTTGAATGATTAGCATTTTTTGCAGCAGAAGATTCCCCATTTGTAGAAATACACAAAATCTCGTGAAATCCATGATGGAATTATAACCACCATGAGAGCAGGAGCTTTTGTAAAGTTCTGTTTATCACAATCTCCCCAATGTCTAGAACAATGTCTGGTACATCATAGATGCAGTAGAGGATGGTAGTTTAGAGCAGTCCAGCAATGTTTTCCTATGGAGAATCAGTAAATATTTTAGGGTTTTCAGGTTAGATGATTTCTGGGGCATCTACTCAACCCTGGTGTTGTAGCAAAAGCAGGCATTGACTAGATGGAAATGTCTGTGTTCTAATAAAACTTTATTCACAAAGACAGACAAAGGAATGGAGATGGTCCATGGGTTGTGGTTTACCAGTCCATTCTGCCAACTCCAGTTTAGAGCAGGGACTCTGCAGCTAGAGCACTGGGGTGTGTATCTTGGCACCACCACTCACTAATTGTATGACCTTATTGTTAAGTTATTAATATGGGGAGCTATGAAGTTTTCTGTGGCTCAATTTCTTCCTCTGTGAAAAGGGGGCCTACAATTGAGTCCTATTGCTGGAGTTGTCATTGAGATTTCTTGAGTGAGTATGTTTAAAGGACCTGACTTGTGTATCAATATTCACTATTAGTATGGTTTGCAAAATAGTCATTAAATAAACAAATTAGTCTTTCAGACTGTAAAATAGGAACACCGTCTTAAATGTATAAAATTATATGTTCTTTAAAGGTTGTCAGAGACAAGCTGAGGAGTGCCAAATATGAAATTGTGGGTGTTGGGTGAGAGTTAACAATCACTGGTTCCAGCATCCTTTGTTGTTGTACCCTAGTAGAAAGAGCCTGAAAGTGGGTTTCAATAGTGACAAGGCTGAGTGTGGTACAGATGGACGGAACTTGCCTGGTGTACAAGAGGCTTGGGAATTGATCATCAGCCCTACAAAATAAAAATAAAAAAATTAATTGTGACAGTGTTTTTAATGATATCATCCTGCAATCTCAGAAGACTCTTAAAATAATCAGGAATAGCAAAGGAAATTTAAATCTTATGTAATACATAAAGGTGTTTATCTGACTCCACAAATTCATATATTAAATGTAAACTTGAAATATGATATATTTGTGTGCACATATTTTTAAATATTTCTTTTAAAATTTATGTATAGATGTATATGTGTATGTATATACACATCTATGAAATGCGAATCAGTTAAATATGTATTCTCCACATGCCTTATAAATAGACATATGTGTACATGTACATACACACATGCACACACACCAAGACACAGGACATGAATCCGTTGTGTGTAGAGTCTCTGGATGGCTTTGTGGAATTCCTGCATACTATCCAATGTGTCCTGCAGGACACTATGCTCTGTGGTTCAGGTTATAGTTAGTTTGCTCCCGAGTCTCTTGCCCTTCTATAATCTGTTCTCCATCTGGTCACCTGAGTGATCACCTTAAAATATGCATCAGTCACCATCATTCCCTTTTTTCTCACATCAGGAGCATCAAATCCAATCTCCTATCTGAGCCCTACAGGAGCTCATGCTGTCTGGTTTCTGCCTAATTCTCAACTTAACCTTGACTTCCTCCCCTCACTGTCTCTTTTAGCTCCCCACAGATGCATGAAGTAGCTGCAGCCTCTTGATAGCCTTTCAGCCGCCTCTCTAGCTCCTGCGGTTCTTGTGTCCTTTGCCTTTGCTTATGTTAATCTTGGCCTGAGCTCTCTCCAGGGTCTTGCCTGTCTGGCTCCATCCCAGTCTCAGGCCTCACCTGAGTGTCATTTCTTCCAACAAAGGCACTCTGTGTAAAATGGCACCCCGTGCTCATTTACTTTATCACCCCATTTACCTCAAGCATCCACCCTAATCTATAGTTAACTTACTGTTCCCTTGATTGTTCTCCCTTAAGTAGAATGGCAGCTCCATGATAGTGAGATCTTGCACTTCTCGTGACTATTTATTCCTCAACCCCTGCCCAAAACAGCACCCGATCCATACTCTGTGTTTATAGAATAGATGTCTCCAGGCAGGATCAACTTTGCTATTTGAAGTCCCCAGTGCAAAATGAAAATGCAGGTCCCTTTGTGCAAAAATTATAATTTCAAGCTAGCAACAAGGGACCATTAAACCAAGTGTCAGGGCCCTTTCAGGATCGCTTGCTACTTTATTTCTCTAGGCTTCAATTCAACCTCTGTAAGATAGTAAAGTGCCCCCTCATAGGATACTTATGAGCATTAAAGGGGATCACATAAGCACAGAGCTTGGCAGCAGCACCCTACCAACCATCAGCACTCGGCACATGACAGTATTGTAATTATCAAATTAATTACCAGCTTCATCCAGGTGAGGCAAAGCCTCTACAGCATCCTTCCTCTCTGAACAACCTCCCTTGTAACTCTCCAAAGTGACTAACCCAACTCTATCAAATGGGATGGGGATGTGGGTGTTGCTTGCAAATTATTTTGACACATTCCAAGGTATGGACCAACAGCATATTTTGCTTGCTGAAAAGAATGTGTCAAACGGAGTTAGCTGTTATGAAAACTCATTTGACAATAGGTAAATCATGTCACCCTTCTGAGTCCACCAGTGACACTGAAATGATAAATAATATCTGCCACCCACCTCTCTGACAAGAGTGAGGCAAGAATGAATTGGATGAAGAGAAAGCCAGTCGAACACTTTGATTTTCTTAGAGAGAGGAGATAAGCAGGCGCTGCCTGCTAGGGTACGTGCACCTTGTCAGTCACCCTGTTTACTTAGTCTGTGTGGCTCTGATTACCGTGTGCATTATGCAACATATCAATTGCATCTTGAATGGAAACTGTTCACAAACTCACATTTTGATATATTTTCGTGGTACCGCCAGTGATTCAAGTTAATTTAGAAAGGCAGAAAGGAAGAGCAGCATGTCGTTTACATTTATAGCATAGTTTCCTGGGTGCTATAGAAAGCCTGTAGACTGTAATATGTGGATTTATTCCCCTGGAGGGAGAAGGGTGAGGCTTTGTTCATTTGCTGGGGGGAGCATCGTGCCGTGTGAGGGTCTGGACACTGCGATTTTATCCATAGTTTCTTTTTGCTAATGAAAGCACAATGAAGTGGAAACGAAGTTCCGTGAAGCACACATTGTATATAAGGAACTCCACTTGGTGTTTTACTTGCTCCAACCATTTTACTTGACAACCATCAAGGACAGCGATTAAGAACATGTTCTCTGGATCAGTCAAGTGGCTTAACCTCTCCAAAGCTCAATGTCCTCATCTGCCACATGAGATGTGTTGGATCTATTTTCTATGACCTCCCAGAGCTACTTTTGCTGCAGTCTCTGGCTGGGCACAAATCACGAGTCACCACACAGCTTGTAGATTCAAACAGCAATTCTTTATTTCCGAACTCACACCGGCTGTCTACAAACACGTTCTGGGGGAATCCACGTTCTCTGCCCAAATCCACTACCTGCCCTAATCCACACTCTGCCCAAATCCACTACTCCTGGGCTTCTGTCTCCCGAAATATACTGTCTGACCCTAAGAACTCAAGAGGAACTCAGCAGCAGGATACGCCCTATTCTAAAGGGGGAACACCCTAATCTCCTATTATGCTAAACCAGGGACACCCTAAACATGGATCCACCCTGGTCCTTGAGCAAGGTCACCTTTCAGAAGTCCTTCCACTAGACAGCATGAGAGTAAGCTAGCAAGGAAATTGTCATACCTACTTGGCTGATGGCTCCCAGCATACTTTCTACCTCTATAGAAATCCAAACTTCTGTTCCAAGACTGGATGGTGGTTATCAGCAGGCCACTGTGTCCTCTTCTTTCTGTTCAGGATGGCCAATAAGGAGCACTTCCCATTGCTGGAGGGAGAAAGAAGAGTGAGGTTAGTGTATTTATTTCCCATGTTTCCTCACTGAGAATAGGTCTTGGATTGATTGTGCATTTGGCCAAACTAGTTTCTATGAAGTTGCATAGAGCATATTTAAACAACCTACCCCATTGTCCCTGCAGGCCCAGGAATGGTATCAGCTATCACTCCTACCTTCATGTACCTGTATTCTCCCTTTAGTTCCTTACATCCAGCCTACACTTTTGTAACTAACCTCTTTGCAAACAAGTCCTCCACAAAGTGATTCAACTTGAAAATGTTATTTGTTTTCTATTGGTATCCTGGCTGATACATGGAGATAACCAGAAGAGTTATATCCTATGTTTGATATGGGGATTAAATGAGTTTACTTATCTGTAGAATGATGGTGTCTGACATACAACTGAGACCTGAGCCCAATAATTTGCTTCCATTACCCAGAATAGTGAACACCTACTGGCCTGTTAATACAAATCTATTCATCTTTCTTTATCCCATCATCCAATGTTTCAATTTGAAACCTTTTGGGGCCTAGGAAAGCTGATTCTCCCTCTCAGGATGAGTTCACAACCTAAGCAGAATCAGTTATCATGTTCCATTCTCCACCCACCATGACTGGCTTAAGAGTGGGCACATGACTTAATCTAGCCAGTTATCCAGTGTGTCTCTAGGGACTTCCATTTGAAATTATGGAGCACAGATTGCACTGGCATGCCAAGCATTGGGTATGGTTCCAGCTGGCCTAGCTGTGAAGAGGAACATTTTATCAATGACCTTATGTCAGGTTGCCATTGCAGGGGATGATTGATCCAGTTTTATCAGTTTTATTATTGTTTAAAAATTCTCTGGAAATAGCATGCCTCCCATTATCTGTTCCCAATGTGGACAACTCCCGCCATCTTGTTCTTTGTAGACCACTGTACTAGAGTTGTGTTCTGAAACAAGATACACCTACATAAAGATACTAGGGGAAAACAGTCCAAAGGAGATGATACAAAGAACAGAGAAGAGTGTGGAAAAGAGTAAAAACAAAACTGGAATGTTGCTTCAATCACATTGCAAGCCCTCCCCACTCTGAGACATTTTTTTTCAGTTGTGGGTGCACACCATACCTTTATTTCATTTTTTTCTTTATGTGGTACTGAAGATCAAACCCAGTGCCTCATATGTGCTAGGTGAGCACTCCACCACTGAGCCACAACCCCGGCTCCTGCTGAGTTTTTTTTTAAAGCCAAAAAATCATCCATACTGATACTCTTGGATGGCATTTGGATTTGGAACCAAGTCTTTCTGACTCTGGAGACTGACATTTTCATCTGCACATTTTCTTCATCATTTGACTTTTATAGAGCAAACCACACCTCATTTTCCTTTAGATGAGGTTTTTCATGGTGCACTTTATTATGTGAATTTCAGGGTGGAGGCTAAACCCATATTGGCATCTCACTTGGTCATTACTGATTTTGAGTGGATTATTCTTCAAAGCCTCTGCTTTCCATCTGTATGAAAGGAGGTTGGACAGGATATGTCCTTTCTATTTCTAACATTATGTGTAATGAAAACCAGTCTCTGAGTTGGTACAACCTCTTTAGTCAGAGGCTAATGCAGGTTTGTGTCAATTAATAATAAAAATGGAGCAACCCTTGCTCATTACTATAGAGATGTGGGTCATCTTGTCCACCTTCAAATTAATTTCCTTTAATTCAGGCTTCTTGAAATAGTTGTGTTCCACATTTCGGCCATTTAGCACAAACTCTCTTATACTATTCCCAAATTGTCTCCCATCTGAAAGTCTCATTGCCCTGGAAGAATATTAGGTGACTTGAGGGCATGATACACTGTAATGGATCTTGTAAGTGCTAAGAGATTTAATCTTCATTACAGAGCTCTTCCCTGAATGTCCTTTAGGCACCTCCAAAGCAACTTGTCTATAGCCGAACCTATTATTTCCTCTCCCAATCCTTCTTTCCTCCTGTATTCCTCATCTCAGTGAAAGCACCAGCATTTGCTCTGATGGCCAAACCAGAAACCAAGGACTCTGCCTTCATTCCCACTCAGTCCTACGGATTCTGTCTCCTTTGTTTGTTTTGTTTAACTTCATATCCATCTTCTGAAGTTACTATAATGAATCAACACAAAGTTATAAGCTTTAGAGAACAGAAATGTATTTTCTTACAGTTCAAGTGTCTAGAAGTCCAAAGTCAAAATGTCAGTAAGGTTGGCTTCTTCTGGAAACTCTGGAGGTAAACTGTCCATATTTCTCTGCTACCTTCTGATGGTTGCCAGCAATCCTGGGTGTTCTTTGCCTAGTACATGCATAACTCCAGTATTTTTCCATCTTTGTAGCAATTTTTTTTGTGTCTCTGAGTGGTCTTTTATGTTTCTTATATAAATACTGGCTTTCAGGTCACCCTAATCCAGTCTGGTCTCATCTGGATCTTTACCTTAAGTTCATCTTCAAAGACCCTATTTCCAAATAAGATCCCATTTTGAGGTTCTGATTGTACATGAACTTGGGGTGAGGAGTACTCTTCAATCCACTCCCAGGCTTTTTATCCCATGATCACACTCTATATTCTTGTCCTTCCCACGAAAGCTTCCTAACATTTTTTTTTTATTTCTAACTTTGTCTTCCTCTTACCCCCAATTTCCCCTTTGTTTAATTTCAGGACTTTTTGAAATGCAAATCAGGCTAGTTCCTTGCTCTTCTTGTTAAATCATGCTCCTTCCTCCCCAATGTCAGAGGAATAGTCTTTAAGCTGTGGTTGGACTGTGCTAGCTTCTCCATGGATTGTTGGTTGATTGACACGGATTGTTGTCTATCTCCCCAGCGTCCCCTCTACCCTTCTTCCTTATGACCAGAGCTCTAATGGTTAGGGGCAGCAGTAGGTCCAGCTCAGACCCTGGTTACCAGCCAGTCCAACAGTTGTTTTAGTTGGGAACACGTGGCATACTTCTGCCCAGTAAGATATAAGATGGGTGCTATGGTTTAGATATAAGGTGTCCCCAGAAGCTCAAGTGTGAGATAATTCACGAATTCTCAGAGGTTAAATGATCAGATGATGAGAAATGTACCGTCATCAGTGTACTAATTCACTGGTGGATTGACGAGGCTATAGCCATAGGCAGGTCAGCTCACTGGAAGTGTGCCTTTGGTATACAAAGTTCTCTCTCCGTCTTTTGGTTGCTATGTCTTGAACTGCTTTCCTCCAACTTGCCCTTCTGCATGATGTTCTGCCTCCCCTCAGGCTCAGAGCTATGGAGTCAGCCAACTATGGACTGCATCTCTGATACCATTATTCAAAATAAACCTTTTTTCTCCTCTATGTTGTTCTTGTCAGGTATACAGTCATGGCAATGAAAAAGCTGACTCAAACAATGTGCTTACAGAAAAGGTGAAACTCTGGCCTCCCTTTTCTTCCTGTTTGGAATCCATGTAAGATGCTGAAAATTCAGTAGCCATCTTGTGACCATCAGAGTCAAGCATATACCCAGAGTGTCTGCACAGAGTAATAGAAAGATGTCCCCTAAGTGCCTCATGGTGACGTCTGCACCAGACCTAAATTGCCTACTCTTGGAGTCATTGTTGTAATAGAAAAATACAGCCTTTAAAATGTTTAAGATGCTCTTTTAAGGAATCTCTTGTTCATATTCAAATGCAGTGCTTTACTGACATGTGGAAACATATCTACCTCCAACATCATCCTGTACCTTCCCAACTTGAATACTAAATTCTGGCCATACTGAAATGCTACTTGTACTGCAAAAACCACGTTCTATTTTTTACCCCTGGGCCTTTGGAGATGATGCTTCCTCTGCCCTGGAATGCTATTCATTCTCCTCTGAGCCCTGCTAACTTTTAACTTATCTTTCACACTCAAGTGCCACCTTATCAATAGAAACTTTCTTAATTTTCTCATCTAGGTTTAGTATTTTTATCACTTCATATATATTTCTAACCTAGTTCTTTATTGTACTTCATTATAATACTCTACTTTTTTGTTTCTTTCTTTCTTTCTGAAAAATGGAGATCTGGATTTCTTTTTTTAAATGACCCCAGGGTGCTTTAAATTTTTATTAAAAAAAATCCCAGTCCTTCTAATTTTTATTTTTAAAGTGGGTATCACTAAGTTGCTGAACATTTTGCTGAATTTCTGAAGGTGGCCTCAAACTTGTGATCCTCCTGCCTCAGCATCCTGAGTTGCTGGAATCACAGGCATGCCCTAGATTGTCATCTAATGCATAATGATTTGCACAATTTCAGAAACATACTTGATATTAAATAAGTATGTGAATGTAAGAAGGGTCGTGTTTGAAACATAAAAGCAAGCACACAGGAGGGATGGAGGAAATCCTATTGAATTAGATGTGCATGAGCCACATTCTATCCTTTGTTATTTCTATGATTATGAATACCATCTATAATAAAAGCTTGATACCATACTGCAAACCAGATTAATCATCCATTGTTCAACAAACATTTATAAGTTGACTATTATAGATTTTTTGAGGACTGGCTCCTTATTTTGCTCACATTGGCATTCCAAGCACACTGTATGGCAGTTGAAAGGTGCATGATAATATTTTCTTTTAAGTGCAAATCAGTACTGGTGGTTTTCAGAGGAAAGAGGGTTGAACTCAGAATCCCAGAGGATGCAATGTTGGAATGGGTTTAAGAGGGATGGCAGGGGCTGAACCTCAGCACCAATACCAGCAGGAGCAAAGGTTTAAAGACGGGAAGGCACAGGACACGACTTTCCTATGTTTCTTTTAGGAATACACCACAGTGAATCTCCACATCATGGACAACCATAAGAATGGGGTTCTAATTAGAATAAGTTATACCACGTGTGTGTGATATGCCAAAACACACTCTACAGTCATGTGTATCTAAAAAGAACAACAAAAAAGATGGGAAAGCACAAAGAGAAACTTCTAGTACTGACTGAATTTTTCAAACATGTGTACATGCCGGGAATTATGGTCAGCAGTTTAAAAAAACACGTCGTAGAAATGCCAATTTCCAGATGGATTTGTTATGCTACAAAGTTAGTTAACACTGGATTCGTGAAATAGCGAAGGGAGAGGGGGTGGAGAGCGGGTACTTACACCCAAATAGGGGGAAACCTGCCAAGGAATGGATGGCCAAAAAGAACTGAGGAAATGAAAAAGTACTCAGAACGATTTTCTCAAGAGAAAGAGGAAAAAAAGGCAAAAATCAAAAGCCTGCAACCTGATGTGGAAGTGTTAACCCTTTTTTTAACATTCAAGTTGTAAAATAAAGCTGTGATTTGTTTCTCTCTGAGACTGCCTGTTCTGTGACTGACTGGCTTAATCTGTGTATCAGAACAAAAGCTTTCAATCTCTTTTCCTTCCCTTCCTCTCTTCTTTTTCTTATTTTTTTTTTAAATAAATACTCATACAAATGGCATGACCCAGTCGCATCTGAAGGAGTTGAAAGGAAATCTTACCAAGCGGCCCTTTATGTATTTAGACATGTGCTAATTTAAACCTTGAAATTGAAGTGATGTTGTTGCTCTTTCCAGTTTTAGATTGACTTTCCCTGTGAGGTGCTCATTCAAGGAATGTTGAAATAATGAGTAGATGATACATGGGAGTTAGTCTGAGCTGCTGGACTTCATGTTAATGATATCTCCATTGGTCACTGGATGCAATGTTGGTAGGGTGGTGGCTTGGTGTTTCATTTTTCTCTTCTATACCTCACTGGGGTTCTGTGATGATTACCATGTAATCCATGCATTCTATAAATATTTACTGAGCACATACTCTGCACCAGCCCTGAACATAACATCGGAGGTACAAAGAAGGGCTAAACAGAATCCTTGCTCTCATGGGGCGTATTTTTCAATGGGGAAGATAATCAACTAAAAAATAAATGTCTTGATGAACTCACCCTTCCACCCTTCCTGATATCTATGTCTAGCCTCCTGCTGGAAATGAATTCTTTACACCTATATTCTCACCAATTCTTAGCATTAGGCAACTTCATGATTTTTTCTGAGTATAGAGATTTATTTTGATGGTTTTATAATTAGCAACAATTCTGAACATCTTCCCATATCTGAGTAGTATTTCCCCTATCATAATTTACCTTTTCGAGCAGGGCATGGTGGCACATGCCTGTAATCCCAGGGCTCAGGAGGCTGATGCAGGAGGATCATGAGTTCAAAGCCAACCTCAGCAACTTAGTGAGGCCCTAAGCAACTCAGTGAGACCCTGTCTCTAAATGAAATGCAAAAAAAGGGCTGGGGATGTGGCTCAGTGGTTAAATGCCCCTGAGTTCAATAACCAGTACTAAAAAAATATAAATAAATAAATAAATAAATAAATAAATAAATAAATAAACAAATTAATAAAGTGTCTTTAGATATTCTTTTTTCATTTTCCTATGGGAATAGACACCAGAAGTTGTTATTATTGATTTGAAGGAATTCCTCTTGTATTTTTCTAGGCCTGGATTGTCTAACATGGGAGATTATAGCCACATGTGGCTTTCCAGCCCTTGAAATGTGTTTAGTCTGAATACTCTAAATGTGAAATACCAAAATGAGTATTGGTTCATATATTTAGTATTTGTGAGACCTAAGAGACCTCAATAATTTCTTATAGAAGTTACATGTTGAAATGATGGATGGAAATAAAATAGATTTTAAAGATAATCTGGGTTTCGTTTGTTTGTTTGTTCATGGTACGAGATTTAGCCTGGTAGCACTCAATCACTGAGCCACATCCCAGCCCTATATATTACTTTGGAGACAGAATCTCACTAAGTTGCTTAAGGCTTTGCCAAGTTGTCAAGTGTGGCTTTGAACATTTGATTCTCCTGCCTCCCAGGCTGCTGGAATTACAGTCATGCACCACCATGACCAGATAAGTTAATTTGTTTTTAGTTACTCTTCTAGTGTGGCTACCAAACAGTTAACATTACATATGTGTCTTATATTATGTTTCTATTGGACAGTGCTCTTTCACATAAAAATCTCCTGATTTATGCATTGCAAACATCTTTCCTGATATGTCGCATATCTGTTAACTTTGTGGTGACATATTGCAATGGCACATATCACTTATATTGCTCTGATTGATGTTTTTGAAGTTTTGTTAAAGAGGTCCTCCTCTATACCTATATACAAAGATATTTTTCCCATTTTTTTGTTATTTTTTTAATGTCAGCTTTTGTATCCTTCACATATGAAATCACATCAGGTTTCAGTTTTTTTTTTTCTTTTATATGGGGGGTCATAACAGGGATTGAATTTAGGGGCACTCAACCACTGAGCCACATCCCCAGCCCTTTTTTGTATTTTATTTAGAGATAGGGTCTCACTGAGTTGCTTAGGGCTTTCCTTTCACTGAAGCTGACTTTGAACTCTTGATCCTCCTGCCTCAGCCTCCCAAGCCACTGGGATTGCAGAAATGTGCCACCAACCTGGCTAATATTCAGTTTTTGATTTTCTGTTTGATGTTGGGGATTAAACTCAGGATCTCCACTGCTTAATGTGTCACTGAGCTGCACCCTAGCCTCAGGATGTAGTTTTATTCTTCTCTGAATTCAGTTTTATTTTCTTCTATAAAATAAACCAGTTTTCCCAACACTCTAGCAAGCAATCTTTTCCCCATTGATTTGTTGCTATGTTATTGTATGTTAAGGTCCCTTATGCAAAATTCAGTATAATTAGATGACAACATTGAACAGTTGAAAGATTTTACTTGAGAGTTTGGATTTTCAGTATATTTCACACCATTGGAAGCACTATCAGCTTTGAGCGTGATTTCCTCCATAGTGGTCAGCTGCTGGCCCTGAGCAAGAGCTACTCCTTCAGAGAAGCAGAAATCCCTTGTTGTTCTGTCTCCAGACAATGAAGCTGAGGGTCAGAAGCCAGTTATCATGACATGATCATTGTTGTTTTCTTATGTAGAGTTAAGAGGAAATGGAATAATATTACCCTCTTGTATCTGTCAACAGTGGGGAAAAGGGGGATTGAGAAAGTTAGCTTGGTGCTGTAAGGTTAACTGTGGAGAACAGACCACACTGCATATAATAAAATGTTTTATTGGAGCAGACTTTCAGGCAGACAAAACTAACAGAGTGCTATGCCTATAGAAAATTTTCAGGAAGGCAGGGGAAGGGATGGGGAGATAGGAAGGTTAGAATAAAACAGACATAATTATTTCTGTGTGTATATATGTGACTGCATGACCAATATGATTCTGCAACCTGTACACTCAGAAAAATGAGAAATTATATCCGATCTGATTCAAATGTATGATATGTCAAGGTCATTGTACTGTTATGTGTAACTAATTAAAACAAATAATATGTTGTAACATTAAAAAAAAGAAAATTTGCAAGGGGTTTTTAAGCAAGATATTTTTAAACTATTTATTTATTTATTTATTTAAATTAGGTACATATGACAGCAGAATGTATTTTGATTCATTGTACACAATTTCTTTTTTCTTTTTACTATTATTAGTAGTAGTAGTTGTTCAAAACATTACAAAGCTCTTGACATATCATATTTCATACATTTGATTCAAGCAGATTATGAACTCCCATTTTTACCCCGTATACATATTGCAGATTCACATCGGTTCCACATCCACTTTTTTACATACTGTCATACTAGTGTCTATTTTATTCTGCTGCCCTTCCTATCCTCTACTATCCCCCCTCCACTCCTCTCCCCTCCGCTCCCATCTTCTCTCTCAACCCCATTTACTGTAATTCATTTCTCTCTCTTTTTTCCCCTTTCCCCTCACTTTCTCTTATATGTAATTTTGTATAACAATGAGCGTCTCCTTCCTTTACCATGCAATTTCCCTTCTCTCTTTCCCTCCCCCATCTCGATCCTGTTTAATGGTGATCTTCTACTCATGCTCTTCCTCCCTATTCTGTTCTAAGTTGCTCTCCTTATATCAAAGAGGACATTTGGCATTTGTTTTTTAGGGATTGGCGTGCTTCACTTAGCATAATTTGCTCTAGTGCCATCCATTTACCTGAAAATTACATGATTTTGTCATTTTTAGTGCAGAGTATTACTCCATTGTGTATAAATGCCACATTTTTTTTTATCCATTCATCTATTGAAGGGCATCTAGGTTGGTTCCACAGTCTAGCTATTGTGAATTGTGCTGCTATTAGCATCAATGTAGCAGTATACCTAAAGTACGCTGTTTTAAGGTCTTCAGGGAATAGTCTGAGAAGGGAAATAGCTGGTCAAATAGTGGTTCCATTCCCAGCTTTCCCAAAAATCTCCATACTGCTTTCCAAATTGGCTTCACCAATTTGCAGTCCCACCAGCAATGTACAAATGTAGCCTTTTTCCCACAACCTCGCCAGCACTTGTTGTTGTTTGACTTCATAATGGCTGCCAATCTTACTGGAGTGAGATGATATCTTAGATGGTTTTGATTTACATTTCTCTGACTGCTAGAGATGGTGAGCATTTTTTCATGTACTTGTTGATTGATTGTATGTCCTCCTCTGAGAAGTTTCTGTTCAGGTCCTTGCCTATTTGTTGATTTGGTTATTTGTTATCTTATTGTTTAATTTTTTGAGTTCTTTGTATACTCTGGATATTAGGGCTCTATCTGAAGTGTCAGGCGTAAAAATTTGTTCCCAGGATGTAGGATCCCTATTTACCTCTCTTATTGTTTCTCTTGCTGAGAAAAAACTTTTTAGTTTAAGTAAGTCCCATTTGTTGATTCTTATTATTAACTCTTGTGCTATAGGTGTCCTATTAAGGAATTTGGAGCCCAACCCCTCAATATCTAGATCAGAGCCAACTTTTTCTTCTATCAGCTGCAGAGTCTCTGATTTGATATCAAGCTCCTTGATCCATTTTGAGTTAACTTTTGTGCATGGCGAGAGAAGGGGATTCAGTTTCATTTTGTTGCATATGGATTTCCAGTTTTCCCAGAACCATTTATTAAAGATGCTATCTTTTCTCCATTGCATGCTTTTAGCACTTTTATCAAATATAAGATAGTTGTGACTTTGTGGATTAGTCTCTGTGTCCTCTATTCTGTACCATTGATCCACCTGCCTGTTTTGATACCAGTACCATGCTGTTTTTGTTACTATTGCTCTGTAGTATAGTTTGAAATCTGGTATCGCTATGCCGCCTAATTCACACTTCCTGCTTAGAGTTGCTTTTGCTATTCTGGGTCTTTTATTTTTCCATATGAATTTCATAATTGCTTTATCTATTTCTACAAGAAATGCCATTGGGAATTTGATAGGCATTGCATAAAACCTATAGAGAACTTTTGGTAATATCGCCATTTTGATGATGTTAGTTCTGCCTATAAATGAACAGGGTGTATTTTTCCATCTTTTAAGATCTTCTTCTATTTCTCTCTTTAGGGTTCTGTAGTTTTCATTGTATAAATCTTTCACCTCTTTTGTTAGGTTGATTCCCAAGTATTTTATTTATTAATTTTTTTTGAGGATATTGTGAATGGGGTGTTTTTCCTCATTTCCATTTCAGAAGTTTTGTCACTGATATACAGAAATGCCTTTGATTTATGCATGTTGATTTTATATCCTGCCACTTTGCTGAATTCATTTATTAGTTCTAGTAGTTTCTTTGTAGACCGTTTTGGGTCTTCTAGGTATTAAATCATGTCTTCTGCAAATAGTGATAATTTAAGTTCTTCTTTTCCTATTTTTATGCCTTTAATTTCTTTTGTCTAATTGCTCTGGCCAGTGTTTTGAGAACTATATTGAATAGAAGTGGTGATAGAGGGCATCCCTGTCTTGTTCCCGATTTTAGAGGGAATGCCTTCAATTTTTCTCCATTTAGAATGATGCTAGCCTGAGGCTTAGCATAGATAGCTTTTACAATCTTGAGGTAAGTTCCTGTTATTCCTAGTTTTTCTAATGTTTTGAACATAAAGGGATGCTGTACTTTGTCAAATGCTTTTTCTGCATCTATCAAGATGATCATATGGTTCTTATCTTTAAGTCTATCTTATGTGGTTAATAACATTTATTGATTTGTGTATATTGAACTATCCTTGCATCCCAGCGATGAATCCTATTTGATCATGGTGTACAATTTTTTGATGTGTTTTTGGATCTGATTCACCAGAATTTTATTGAGGATTTTTGCATCTAGGTTCATTAAAGATATTGGTCTGTAGTTTTCTTTCTTTGGGGTGTCTGGTTTCAGAATGAGGGTGATGTTGGCCTCATGAAATGAATTTGGAAGAGCTCCCTCTTTTTCTGTTTCCTGAAATAACTTGAAAAATATTGGTATTAATTCTTCTTTAAAGGTTTTGTAAAACTCTGCTGTATACCCATCTGGTCCTGGGCTTTTCTTGGTTGGTAGTCTTTTGATTGCTTCTTCTCTTTCATCCATTGATATTGGTCTGTTCAAATAGTGTGTTTCCTCCTGACTCAATCTGGGCAAATCATATGACTTAAGAAATTTATTGATATCTTCACTATCTTCTATTTTATTGGAAAATAGGGTTTAAAAATAATTTTTAATTGTCTTTTGTATTTCTGTAGCATCTGTTGTGATATTGCCGTTTTCATCCCATATGTTAGTATTTTGAGTTCTCTCTCTTTTTCTCTTTGTTAGCATTACTAAGGGTCTGTCGATCTTATGTATTTTTTCGAAGAACCAACTTTTAGTTTTGTCAATTTTTTCAATAGTTTATTTCAATTTTGTTAATTTCCGCTCTGATTTTAATTATTTTTTGCCTTCTGCTACATTTGCTGTTTTTTTGCCCTTCCTTTTCTATGGCTTTGAGATGAAGTGTGAACTCATTTATTTGTTGTTGTTTTGTTTTTTTTTTTTTTTCTTTTCTTTTTTTGTGGAATGACCTCCAGGCGATGAATTACCCTCTTTAAACTGCTTTCATTGTGTCCCATAGATTCCGATATGTTATGTCTGTATTTTCATTTATCTCTAAGATTTTTTTTATTTTCTCCTTTATGTCTTCTGTAACCCATTGATCATTCAGTAACATATTGTTCATTTTCCATGTGATGTAGGATTTTTCCTTCCTTCTTTAATCATTGATTTTCAGTTTCATTCCATTATGATCAGATAAAATGCATGGTATTATCTCCAACCCTTTATATTTACTGAGGGCTGCCCTATGGCATAATATATGGTCTATTTTTGAGAAGGATCCATGTGCTACTGAGAAAAAAGTATATCCACTTGATGATGGTTGATATATTCCATATATGTCAGTTAATTCTAGGTTATTGATTGTGATATTGAGTTCTATAGTTTCTTTATTCAACTTTTGTTTGGAGGATCTGTCCAATGGTGAGAGAGGTGTGTTGAAAGCACCCATAATTATTGTGTTGTGGTCTATTTGATTCTTGAACTTGAGGAGAGTTTGTTTTATGAACTTTGCTGCACCCTTATTTGGTGCATAAATATTGATAATTGTTATGTCTTGTTGGTTAATAGTTTCTTTTATCAGTATATAATGTCCTTCCTTATCCCTTTTGATTGACTTATTCTTGAAGTCGATTTTATTCGATATGAGGATGGCCACCCCTGTTTGCTTATGAGGACGGTGTGTGTGGTATATTTTTTCTCAACCTTTCACCTTCAGCCTGTGTATGTCTTTTCCAATGAGATGTGTATCTTGGAGGCAGCATATTGTTGGATTTGTTTTTTTTTTTTAATCCATGTTACCAGCCTATGCTGCTTTATTGGAGAGTTTAAGCCATTAACATTTAGAGTTACTATTGATATATGGTTTATACTTCCAGCCATGTTTGATAATTTATCATTTTTTTAATTTGGTTTATTTCTCCATGATTATCTTCCCCCCCCCTGCCCCTCTGGCTTTACTGAGGTACTTCCCACTGTTGGTTTTGGTTATTGTTTTTCATTTCTTCCTCATGTAGTGTTTTGCTCATGATGCTTTGCGATGCTGGTTTTCTGGCTGCAAATTCTTTAAACTTTTGTTTATCATGAAAGATTTTTATTTTGTTGTCATACCTGAAGCTTAGTTTTGCTGGATACAAAATTCTTGGTTGGCATCCATTGTATTTCAGTGTTTGAAATGCGTTGTTCCAGGATCTTCTTGCTTTAAGCGTCTGTCGTAAATAATCCGTTGTTAAACTTATTGGTTTACCCCTGAATGTAATCTGCCTCCTTTCTCTTGTAGCTTTTAATATTTTCTCTTTGTTCTGTATATTGGATATCTTCATAACAATGTGTCTTGGCATTGGTCTACTGTGATTTTGTATGCTCGGTGTCCTGTATGCATCTATAATTTGTACATCCATTCCTTTTTTATTTCTGGAAAGTTTTCTATAATTATTTCATTCAGCAGGTTGCTCATTTCCTTGGTTTGAACCTCTATACCTTCCTCTATCCCGATCACTCTTAAGTTTTTTTTTTTTTTCATGTTATCCCATATCTCTTGGATGTTTTTCCCGTGATTTTTTTCCGGCCTTTCTGAGTTGGCTAGACTCTTTTCAAGATGATATATTTTGTCTCATTATCTGATGTTCTGGCTTCTATTTGCACCACTCTGTTAGTGATACTCTCATTTGAGTTTTTAATTTGGTTTATAGTTTCTTTCATTTCTAGAATTATTGTTTGATTTTTTTTTATAATCTCTATCTCCTGATAAAGATGCTTATTTGCTTCTTTTATCAGTTTATTTAATTCATTTTTAATGTGTTTTTTTCATTGCTTGAATTTGCTGTCCCATATCCTCTTTAAGATTTCATTCCATCTGTCTAAGGTATTCCTTGAGTTCTTTATTTGACCATTTTTCTGATGCCTCTAGTTCCTCCTGAATATTTTGGCTGTCCTGCATTGTTTGTACTCCTTTTCTTCCTTGCTTTTTCATGCTTCTCATGTTACTTCTTGTTCTGTTTGACTGCTGACTTACTGTTTACTCCCATAAATTTATTTGACGCTTGGGAGGAAAGGTATTAGAAGGGAAGGGAAGAAGTCACTAAAGAGAATGAGAGTAAGCAGGTAGAATTCAAGGAAGGGGGAATAAGGAAATTGAAAAGAAATTAAAAGACAAAATAAAAAATAGAAAAGAAAAAAAAGAAAAAAAATTAAAAAATAATCAAAAAATAAATAAAAAATAAAAAAAATAATAAAAAATATTTAAAAAATAAAAACTTTTTAAAAAGTGAAAATTAAAAAAAACCCAAATAAAAGAAATATTTAATAAATGCAGTCTTAGGGTTTGATTAACTTCTCTTCCAGTTGGTGGAGCTGTGCCCACCGGGCCAAGCTTATCCTCTCAATATGCGGGAACCAATCACTGTGTAGCAGCTCCTCCTTCCAGAGTGGGTAGGTCTTCAATCCTGAGTGCCTAGGGCCTTTTCTTGTGTCTAGTTACTTCCCCACTTTCCCTCAAGCCAGGTCCTCCTCACCGGTGATGCTCACCACAATACTGGCTACACGACAGGTCTGCTGCTCCCGGGAGCCCTATTTTATTGAACAACTGGGCACACTCACCCTGTTTGCCATTCCCTCAGACCCTAACTTTGTGGAGCTTGGGGCTAAGAACCCTCAGTGTATTTTGCTTGCCCTCCAGTAGCCAAGCCCCCAGTAGCTGGTGCAAGAGAAATCAGTTGTCAGCACTGGTGGGAGCAGTAGCCGGGGGTTCTGCGCTGCGGGTCCCACACCACTCCTGATTCCCTCGGTCTGACTATAGCGCTCATGGGAGAGTTGGGAGGGGCCCTTAAGGTTTCCCCGATGTGTGGAGAGGGAGGGCTAGGGGATTACACACCTGTCGCCGCCAGTTTCAATGAAGTTATCTCCTCCGCTGCATTCTGGTGATGTCAGTTCTCAGCCATGGTGGTATCCCATGCAAATGGCGACAGTTCATTCTCTTTGCCAGGTGACTAATGCAAGTGTGGGTCCTGACTGGCTCTCCCAAGCCCTGTCTCAATCCTGTAGCCACTGCCAATGAAGGCTCAGTTGGTATTAACCTCCTCAGGTTCAGAAGGGCCAATCAGTTGTCTCAGCGGGATCATTTAGTGCTGAGTCACAGCGGTTTGTCTGCGAGACACAGGCGAATGGGAGCTTGAATTCAGCCGATGTGGGCTTGGTGTGTGTTCTGAGAGGAACAGACTGTTCACCCCAGATCCATGCCAGCTCAGAATTGCCTAGTGATCCTGAGCAAATAGAATTTAGAGGGTTTAAGACTCCCTATGCCCGTGGAGCTGAAGACGTCAGAGACTTGATCTCTCCACACCGGCTGCCATGTTGGATCTCCTCCATTGTACACAATTTCAGCACAACATTTACTTCTCTGGTTGTACTCTATATAATGTTGCACCATATGTGCTGTTATAAGTGTACCTAGGGTAATGATGTCCATTTCATTCCACCATCTTTCCTGTCCCCATGCCCCTCCTCACCCCTCCATCCCTTTGCCCAATCAAATTCCTCCATTTTTCCTATGACCCTCCCCCACCATTATGGATCAGCAGCATCCACTTATCAGAGAAAACATTTGGCCTTTGGTTTTTGGGAATTGGCTTACCTCTCTTGGAAAGCAGTATGGAGGTTCCTCAGAAAACTTGGAATGGAATCACCATTTGATCCAGCTATCCCACTCCTGACTCTATAACCCAAAGAACTTAAAATCAGTATACTACAGTGATCCAGCCACATCAATGTCTATAGCAGCTCAATTCATAATAGCTTAAGCTATGGAACCAACCTAGGTGCCCTTTTAATAGATGAATGGATAAAGCAATTTTTTTTCTTTTATTAAGTGGGGGACAGTCTTTAGTTGGAACAGCCACTGCTGCAGAGGGCAGGGTTAACATTCTTGGTCTGCTGTAATAGTTGGGAAGTTTCTTTCAGGAAGGGCAAGTTTCTGTTTATGTTCAAGGCCAGTTCTCACTAAAAGCTAGGCTTAGGTTATCTAGCAAGAAGAAGAACAGTTATTTAAAGTTAGGTTTCAGTTAGCTAGCAAGAGGAAGAGGGCACTTTCCTAATAGGTACCTCTCCATTACCTTTCTACCTCCATATGTTTTTGAATTTGTCTCTTAATCCAGACTAATTCTTTTTCTTTTGCAATAGAGTCTCAAGTGTAACCCCACTGGGTGGGGCTGACTTTGTGGGTATGTGACCTAGGCAAGGGCACAGGGTCCCTTTCTCAGAAGTTCCCCATGCTCAGGTTAGAGATCTGCTGTTACCGCCTGAAATTGTTTGTAATTCTATTTGTGAACTTATGTTTTATAAAGATGTCCCAGGGACCAATGGAACATGCTCAGGAACCAGTAGGTGCAGTATTAGAGTTGTCTGTTCCTGGCTGCCTCATTTGCATATGGCTTCATCATTTGCATACAGAGTTGGATAATATCCCCTGAGAAAGGACTTCTAGTTGACCCACTATGTGTGGGAGTTAGGGAGACTCGAAGCCATCCTGACATAAGTATGTCACATCTACAACTGAGTAGACATAGGCAGAGAAGCCACACTTTTCATTTAAACCAGAATTTGCTTCTAACATTGAGAAAGAAATGGCATTCTAACAGACACAATCAACAAACTCTATTGTAGCTTTCCTTATTCCTGTTACTTGTTTCTAACAGCTAACCACTTAGGCTGAAAAGGTGAGGGGGGAGAAAGAAAAGAAAAAGAAGTAACCTCTAGTTTCTTTCCCTGCAGTCCTTCCTAAATCATCTGTAAACCAGTAGTGAAGAGTATTAGAAGAATATGTGCACATCAAAAAGTAAAATATAAAAAACAATTGAGGTAGATTTGTGCAGCATTCTTGTTCTTGTAAGGACAAAATATGTATGCATATACAAGCTACAAAATTAGAGTAATTTCAGTGATTTTTTGTTTATCAATTAAATGTTCTCTTTGCATTTAAAACTGTGTAGCACACAATATAAAGATAAATGGTACAACTGAGGTAATAATTTAAAATTTTAATTTTTCCTTACCTAGAACAACATTGAAAGGCAAATTTAAAAAGCATTGAGATGAATCAAGAGAGAAATAACAGAAGAAAGGAAAGAATTTTATATTGTAATACTGATAGTGGAGGAAAACCTTTTTCTCTTCCCTTTTTTGTTGGTTAATTGGGGACCTTGGAATTAAACTGACAAAAGAAAAATTAGCAAAAGAAAGAACAGATTTTTTTTATTTTTATTTTTTTATTCCTGTGGGTATGCTTGAATTGACAGAAAAATGTGACTCAAAGGACTAGCTAGAAATAAGGGTTTACAAACCATCTTTATGAGGGGAGGGGTCAGGATTTCAAAGAACCAGAAATGATTGAGGAAAATAATTGAGGGGAATAATGGAAGTCAAGGTTTGTTTTGGGAAGGTCTGTCTATGCAATTTCTCTTTTTGTCACTGGTTTCTCCTCTCTGGTGACAGGTGTCACTCTTCCTCTGGAATAGGAAGCCTCCATTGAAGGTGGATTTATGACACTTAAGTTCTTTTATGAAGCTCTGATTTTAAGCAGGAAGGGTCATTCAAACAAAGCCTCTTCTTGCATCTGCTGATTTTCAAATGCCTTCAGCACAGAATGATTTTTGTGCCATGTGACCTATGTTAGATCTGCTTTTATAACAAGAGGCCTCATATTTTTCTTTTGCAATAGACACTGCAAATTATGTAACTGCCTTTGGAAATGGGGCAGGGAAGGTAATAAAGTCCAGGATCTCACTTAGTAAACTTGTCTTTATTAGGTGCTCAGAAGGTATGTTCGTAGAATCCTACACCTCTACTTATCTAGATGAATAAACTTGTGGGGTTTTTCCCTGGTGTGTTTTTCTATTTCTTTTCTTTTGTTTTTTGAGCAAGAAGCACAAGCCAGGCATGGTTGCTTATACCTGTAATCCCAGCAACTCAGGAAACTGAAGCAAGAGAATTGCAAGTTGGATGTCAAACTCAGCTATTTAGTGAGGCCCTAAGCAACTTAGCAAGATCCCAACTCAAAATAAAAATGCTGAAAAGGGCTGGGGATGTGGCTCAGTGGTTAAGTTCCCCTAGGTTCAGTTCCCAGAACAAAAACAAATAAACAAACAAAATCCATAAGTCCCATGGGGAAGAGTGTATTGCCTTTAAGTCGACAGATTGTAGAATTTAAGAGGGTACCACTAGCTGGGCATGGTTGTACTCACCTGTAATCCCAGTGACTTGGGAGGCTAAGGAAATAGGATCACAATTTTCAGGACAGCCTCAGTAACTTCATGAGACCCTTTTTCAATATAAACATAAAAAAAGAATTGGAGGTATATAGCTCAGTGGTAGAGTACCCCTGGGTTCAAACCCCAGTACCACATACACACACATACACACACACACACACACACACACAAAGAGGACACCATTTACATTAATGATGACCATCAAAAATTATGCAGCATATCAGGCATGGTGGCACATGACAGTAATCCCATCCACTCAGGCACTAAGGCAGGAAAATCTTGAGTTCAAAGCCAGCCTCAGCAATGGCAAGGCACTAAGAAACTAAGTGAGACCCTGTCTAAATAAAATACAAAATAGGGCTGGGGAGGTGGCTCAGTGGTCGAGTGTCTTTGAGTTCAGTCCCGCGTACAAAAAAAAAATAATAATAATAATAATACATAGCACAGTGGCCTGGCCTACACTTGTCCCTTAGTATCCATGGGGGATTGGTTCCTGGACCTCCCATGGATACCCAAATCTCTGGATGCTCAAGTCCCTAATATAAAGTTGCAAAGTATATGCATATTACCAATGCATACATCCAGTATTTTAAAACCCAACTCTAGATTCTAGAGAAACTGATGTGACTCCATTTTTTGAGAAACCAGCCTCTACCTCAGAGCAAAGCCTGTCCAAGGAAGGGGGTATGGTCCTTGTCCTTGGAAAAACCCACAGAGAACCCCTAGGCCCATACCCACCCTGCTGAGTTGTTTGTCTGCAAATAATAGGAGAGATCTGTGGTGCCAGGTGTCCTTGATTCAGTTAGGCTAGGTGAGGACCCTTAGCAACCCCCCAATAACCACCAATCAACATGAGACAAGGAAAATACCTAGGATGCCAGATGACCTCCCAGTAGTTTATGGTGGTTGATAACATGTTGGGAAACCATGTAGTTCAGTCCATACACCAATCAGTCCTTAAACCAATCAGTTTAAACAAATCCCCCTCTTGTACTGACCAATCACCCTTACCCAACTCGTGACCACTAGTGAATGTGATAATCATATTTTAGATTGTTGTTTGATTTTCCCTTGGTGGGTAATGATTTGCTGAGAGATGCTCTGATGTATGTGAAGTCCCTGCCTTCCCCAAAGAGTGTATAAAACTGCTGCAAACCCTGGACTCAGGGCCTCTCATCATCACCAGTTGCTGTGTGCACAGAAGACCGATCTAGCTCGCAATAAAAGCCTCTTGCTGCTTACAGCAATCATGGTCTCTGGTGGTCTTTTGGGGGATCTGAACTCGAGCATATCAATATTAGCTAATACAGTATAAAAACAATGTAGACCATTGTTTCACTATATCGTTTAAGGAATGATGACAAGGAAAATGTGAATGTTCAGTACAGCTATATTTAAAAAAAATTCACCTGCTGTTGGTTGAGCCTATAAGTATGGAACCCACTGATACTGATGGCTGAGTATACTTATTTCTTGTATAGTAAGGCTGCACAGAGTGAATGGTGAGAAATTGGTGACAGAAATCAATGTTAGTTTTTTTTAGCTTCAGATCTGTTCTTCCTCCATTGACCAACTCCAATGCCATTTTATCTAGTTTTAGTTTCTCTCAACTGACATTCTCCTTTTTTTCTCTCTCTTTTACTTTCTGGGATATGGGATTGATCCCAGGGATGTTTAACCACTGAGCCACACCCCAAGCCATTTTTACTTTTTATCTTGAGACAGAGTCTCACTGAGTTGCTAAGGGCCTTGCTAAGTTGCTGAGGCTGATTTTGACCTTGTGATCCTCCTATCTCAGCCTCCCAAGTCACGGAGATTACAGGCATGCACCACCACACCTGGTATCAATTGACATTCTTCTAAATTTCTCTTTGTGGTAGAGGAATACTTGTTCTCTATAAACCCTCATTTTAGTATTTTTTTCTTAGTTACATAAGCTAGTGGATGTTTATTGCAGAAAATATTTATAATTATAACACTAGGAGATAAGAATTGTAAATATTTTGATAAATATTTCACTCCTTCCTCAAACATACCAGTGTAAAAGTATTTTTCTATTCATTCAGAAATGAAATCATATTGTAGACAATATTTGCTTATTTGCTTTTTCACTTGGTAATATTTCATCCACAATTTTCCAGGTTCTTAAGTATTTTCTCTGACATCCTTTATGATAGTTTTAAATTATTTCATCACAATTAATAGGTACTTTTTGAGACAAGTATCATTTTTAGTTAATCCCTATTTAGGATATATGCTTAAAACATACAATTTTCACAAAATCCATATAGGCCATTTGTTTCATATCTCTGTGATTATTTCATGAATGTATAATATTTTTAATTTTTTTTAGTTGTAGGTGGTTAAAATGCCTTTTATTTTTATTTATTTATTTTTATGTGGTGCTGAGGATCGAACCCAGTGCCTCACTTTTGGTGGGCAAGCACTCTACCACTGAGCCAAAACCCCAGCCACACTTTATATAATCTTGTTGGCTTATAGATGCACAAGTCATTTCTCTCTCTCTCTTTCTTTCTTTCTTTCTTTGGAGGAAGATACTGAGGATTGAACTTAGGGGCACTTGACCACTGAGTCACATCCCCAGCTCCATTTTATATTTCATTTAGAGACAGGGTCTCCCTGAGTTGCTTAGCACCTCACTTTTGCTGATGCTGGCTTTGAACTTGAGATCCTCCTGCATCAGCCTCTTGGGTCCCTTGAGATTACAGGCATGTAACACTGGGCCCAGCTCTACAAATCATTTCTTAACCCAAAATTGAGCTTATAGAGATTCAAATTCAGGCCAATCCATGTTTGCCTTTCTCAGGGTCCTCTAAACCAAGGAGGCCTTCTGAAATGCTTGTCAGATGAAATAATTTATTGAAATGAGCTCTCCTGAAATTGAATACAGTGTTCCCCCCTTATCTATGGAGATATTACCAGGACTCCCAGGGGATGGAGGCCTGAAACCATCAGTAAGACTGAATCCTATCTATGTTATGTTTTTTTCCTATGCATATATGCCTATGATAAACTTCACCTTTTTACTTGAAGCTCTTTATTGCTTCTCTGTGGCATATTCAAATGGTCAGCATCATTACAATTGCACTTGGGAATTCAAATAAGGGTTACTTAAACATAAACAGCTATTACTGAGATTCTTAATCTAATAACTGAACTGGCAAGTGACTAACAGGTGGATAGAGTGTACCATATGGATGTGCTTTCCTATCCCAGGAAGGAATAGGAGTAAGACACTGCCACCTTTCATCATTCTACTGAAAATGGTGCACAATTTGCAATCTGCAAATTGTTTATTTCTGGAATTTTCCATTAAATATTTTCAGACTATGGTTGTCTGGGAACTGTAATGTCAGGAGGTGATACTACAGACAAGAAGGGACTAACAGCAAAAGGATAGTGAGATATGAAAAGAACTTAAGCTAATAAACAATGGTGATTTCTTTGTTTTTTGTTTGGTACTGAAGATTGAACCCAGGGGCACTTAACCACTGAGCCACATTCCCAGCCCTTTTTATTTCATTTTGAGAAGTTCTCACTAAATTTATTAGGGCCTTGCTAAATTGCTGATGGTGCTCTGAACTTGCAATACTCTTGCCAAAATTTCCCAAACTGCTGGGATTACAGGCTGTTCCATTGTACCCAGCAACAATGGTAGTTTTTATTTTTTTAGTTTTCAATTTTATTTATTCTTCTTAGATATACATGACAGTAGAATGTATTTTAGTATATTATACACACATGGAGTTTAACTTATTCTACTTAGGATCCTATTCTTGTTGTTGTAAATGATATGGGGACACCCTGGTCATGTATTCAAATACAAGGATAGAAAAATTATTCCTGATTAATTTTACTGTCTTTCCTATTCCCCTCCCCTCCCTTCCCTTCATAAGTTCCCTTACTGGAATTATAATGGACTTCATTTCTTCCCCTTCCACCCTCCCTTGATGTTTTAAAACATCCATTGCCAGTCTTTAGCCATGAAGGCTATTCTGTGGATTTTTCTTCCTCCTATCATGTGTCTTTTTATTTTCTGAATCAAAAACATCTGGCTGCATTTTAAATTAATTCACACAATTTACTTCACCAGCCTCTAGGCCCCAAACTGTTCCTAGTGAAGCATGAGTGTCTGCGGTGGATGTCAATGGGGGCTGTGCTGGTGCATTGGAGAATGTAATCTGCCCTTGAGTCATTATGTTAAAATGATTCCTCAGGTTGAATTGTTTAGTGTGTGCTGTGCCCCTCCCCTGACTCAGGCAATGGCAAGGCCCTACTGAGGTGGATGGCGCAAGGCGTCCATCCTCTGGAGGAGCGCAGTATGTTTCTGGGAATGGGCTGATTTGTTTTTGTATTCCTTTAATAAGTATAGTTGTGACTTCTCATATGACCATTGAGTATGAGGGAAAAAACATGACTTTCCCAATTAATGCAACTACTTCTAAAGAATAGATCTGTTTTCTCTAAATGCGATGATTCAGCTGTGGAGTGTAAATTGTTAATGTCTAATGAAAAACTCCCTGTATTTCTGTCAAAGAAGTTTTTGAGAAATTAAATTAAAATCTAGAGAAGAAAAATTAATGTTAAGAAGACAGATTAGTGCTTAGTACTGGGCAACTTATTCTTGTTCCTGTGCACAATGGTTTGTGCTCTTACTCTTGTTTGATTAAAATTAATAACAAGTCAACCACTTGCCATTACCATGGCACCGGTTCCAGTCAGTAAGTCAAGAAAGAATAGTCAAGGTATAGGCCAATAGTTTGGGACATTTGTAATTATTATTAAAAGTTAACTAAGCAGAAACAGCTCAAAGCAAAACACGAACTGAAAGTACAAATGTTTGCTTATGCATAAGCCAAGATACATTCTTCTATTCTGATTGTAGCTAGGTAATATTTTGTTTCTTTGAATAATGATTCCTGTTTTGTAACCACAAAGTACTGTGAGCCTGCCAAAATGAAAAGTATATATGATCAACTTCACAAGTAAAAATTGGGATCAACACCTGCACTTTGGTGTCTGTGTTGTATCTCCACCCCTCTTTCGCCGACTCCTCACCATCCGTTCATCTCCTGAGACCCCCTGTTGGAGCTGGTCTCCGACAAGTGTGAAATTGGATTGTTTGCATTCCATTTACTCTTTCCTTTCTTAATTAGAGTGACCTCCATCTGGAATCCACCTAAGGCAGAACATCATGGTGAAATGGTATGGCAGAGGAAAGCTGTTTAGCTCATGATAGCCAGGAACTGGAGAGAGAGAGAAAGAGAGAGAGAGAGAGAGAGAGAGAGAGAGAGAGAGAGAGAGAGAGAGAGAGAGAGAGAGAGAGAGAGAGAGAGAGAGAGAGAGAGAGAGAGAGAGAGAGAGAGAGAGAAGGGGCCAGTGACAAGATATAGTCCCTAACAGTACATTCCCAGTAACCTACTTCCTCCAACTATGCCCCACTTGCCTATAGTTCCCATCACCTTCCAGTAGTCCATTCAGCTATCAATGGCTTAATCAACTCATGAGGTCAGTGCCCTTGTGATCCAATTACTTCCTCAAGACCCACTTTTTGGAATTGCTGCAGTGGGGATCAAGCTTTGAACCCACAAGCTTTTGGGGGACATTCCAGATCCAAATCACAGCAAAAGGTGATGAAGAAGACAAGGGAGGAAGGAGGAACAACAATGAGGATCATGGCAGAAACAAAGAGCAGATGGGCAAAGGAAACAGCAGAGGCCCTCGGCATCTTAAATGTGCTTGTATCCAGCACATTCTTCTTGCTTCTGGCTCTGCCAGATACCACCATATGTGCTGGTGATAGAGCAGTGAATGTAGCTAACAGGAAAGTGATAATGGTGTTGAGTACTGGTATGTTATATCTGTGGAAGAAGTAAGGAAAGAAAGGAGATGTTGGGATTTGATGAGCAGAAAGGTTTGTTTGCTTGTGGTATAAAAATCAATGGCTGGAGGAGGTGGTGAGATAAGGCTGCAGAGGCAAACATGGGTGATAATATGCACAGTGGTTACTTGTATTTTGTGTGTGTGTGTGGGGGGGTACTGGGGATAGAACCCGAAGGCACTTTGCCATTGAGCTGTATCCCCTACCTTGCCCAGATTGATCTTAAACTGTGGTACTCTTTATTCAGCCTCCAGAGTTACTGAAATTATAAGCACATTCCACCATGCCCAAGCTAGTTATTTACATCTTAAAAGAATTTTGGATTTCGTTCCAAGGACATTTAGGAAATCATTTATCAGTCTTAAGTGAGAAAATGAAATGCTTGGATTTTTTTTTTTTTGGAAGATAGATGAGGTATGGATAGTAAATTTGTAAAAGTTAATGGTTCATGTGGAAATACCAGGTAGGACAGTACTTGAACATTAATCTACATATGAACTTCTTGCTGCTTTTAAAATGTAGATTCTGATTGAATAGATCTGAAATAAAACAAAGAGTTAGTATTTTTATTTCTAATAGGATAATACTGATAGTTCATGTACTTTATTTTGAGTAGCAAGTATTTAGGAGATGCTTGAGTTGCCTAGGTGAGAGATAATAGTTGTTAAGAGAGTGGACTCTTGGCCTTATGAGTTATTATCTGTATGACTCTGGGGAACGTGTCCTGATCTTGCCTCAATTTTCTCATATATGAGATGGAAGTAATAATTCTAACTGCTGAGGAATAATTTAAGTTTTTAATGAGGTAACCCTCATTGGAAAGTACTTAACAGAGTAGCTGGCAATCATTTAATGGTAGCTTTTGATTTTACTGTTATTAATGTTAATAAAATCACAACTTTATGCATATGC
This sequence comes from Callospermophilus lateralis, assembly GCF_048772815.1. NCBI lineage: Eukaryota > Metazoa > Chordata > Mammalia > Rodentia > Sciuridae > Callospermophilus > Callospermophilus lateralis. Next base: position 1,089,326 of record NW_027510272.1, read on the forward strand.
TTTATATTTCTTTATCATATATTGAATGTTGAGTGTAATATATTAATACGTTTAATTCTACTATTTTTGTTTACCTCTCATATATCATTTCTGGAACTTTTTTATTCCTTTGTAAATGCTTGGGTATTATGGATACAATGGAGAACTATTTTTTTTCTCACTCATCCTAGACTTATGGCAAAAGACAGATTAGTAAGATAAAAGAATATAAATTTATTTCATAAAATTTTTGTGAAACATGGGAGTCTTCATGAGGAAATGAAGACCTGAATAAATTGGTAAACCTGTGTATTTTTCATGCTCACTTTGATGAAAATGGGATAATTATGAAGAAGTCTGATTAGATTTTTAAAGTCTGATCTAATGTTAATAAACTGGAGGAAATATAACATGGACTCTTTTTTTAGATTCTTTGCTATTACCCTTGTCTCCAGAGATCAATATGTTCTTTTTCTCTAGGTGTGGGGAGGACACTTCTTATGAGAGGTCTTATGCCCTGTTTCATGAGAAGGTCAGAAAATTCTCCAGGGTTTTATGACCTGCTTCCAGGGAATGGAGGGAGGAAGAACCTTCTTGCTTCTGTAACTTTTTCAAATTCCTTTGCTTTAAGTATTTTAGGGTATAATGTAATGAATCCTGTCATGGGAAAATAGATGTACATCACACCGTGCAGTTGAGTCTCTCTAAATTCAAGGATGAATCTATGATCCTTAAAGTTACATGTTATATCTGATTATTAAGGTAGGAGTTTAAGTTATCTTCCCTTCTTATGGAAATTTATTTTTTATGTAATATCAATCTGTTTGGATTGCTTACCAACCAGTGGTTCTCAGTGCTGGCTACAGTTATATCACCTGGGGCTGGTCTTATCCAAATAGATCAAATCAGACGGGGTGAGGTCTAGGTAGGTGCTGGTATTTTCCTTTTTAAGCCTCTCAGGTGATTTCAAAGTACATATGGAACTGAGAGTCACCAATGCTAAAAACAGAATATTGTGAAATGAATCATGTATAAAAATATAAAGGCCTCGGAGGGATATGAAATATCTAGAAAGTGGCAATTTGAAGGCTTTGGGAGTGAAAGATGTGAAACGGCCCCTCATAGAGCTCTTGTGCAATTTGATAAACTAACATCAGGTTGTGACCTGAGTTATGTTTGAGGGTGAGGAAGCTCTTGTATCTCTGGCTTTGCTTACCTGTATCAGGATTTTCCATATATCAACTTTCAGGTTGTTTCTTTCTTTATTGTATTTAGTTTGTTTCATTCTTCATAGCTGGATGTGGGGGGGAAAGAATAAACCCATTAAAGCTATGTTCAAAATAAACTTTCATGGCCCATGATAGTATTATGGAAAAGGTTTAAAGGATTGTTATGGTAAAATGCAGCCCACCTTTACTAATACTATTATTACATTCTAAGGCAGTAGCTTGAAATGAACTACTTAAGCTGCCTATTATAAAGTTTGTTTTCTTTCTTTCTTTTTTTTTTTAAATAGTTATCCCACTCTTCATTTCAGGGCAGAATAATTAGGCTAATTTGATGAAACACCTTTAATTTTCTGGATTATTCATTATATATTGGAGACTATAGGGGAGGAAAAATATCTTTTCTGTATCCTCCTAGGTTCTGCTCCCAGGGCCCTGGAGACGAAACTGACAATAGCCAGATTAAGAGGAGAATCTGTTTGTTATGTATTTACATGGAGGCCTTCATAGGAAAGAAGACTCCAAACCCATAAGCAGACAATGGGGCTTCTGTGAGATATGGAGAGAAACTAGACAAAGAAAAAAGTGGTGTGGCCTGGGCTGTAGGGGTGTGGGTGTGGCATAGCTGGGAGAAGATGGCTAGGAACAAAATGTTGTTTCTTGTAAGGTTCCCTATGTAGATAAGACTCCTCTCTGGTTTCTGGGAGGGAGCCAGGACCACCTTTACAAATATGTCTCCTTTGCTGAGGGAAATTTATGCCCTGATTTTAGCTATATGGGGGAGGGCAGAGTTGTTTTATTTATTAATTTTTCCCTGTGTCTGGCTTAAAACAACCCTGATGCTAAAGTGGTATATTTTGGGAGTGGCAGATTCTGATCCCCTTTAGTTTCTCTTTCTTTTAAGATTTTTTTCCTTCACAGAAAATGAGTGCACTTATATTTGTTTGAGTATTTGTATGTAAAAACTAATGTCAAAGGTCCAGGAGCTTTCTTAGCCTGAATTTATATAACCCAACACCATAATCTCATTTTCTAAGCCTCTCTACTTACCACAAGGTTATTTCAAAATATGGTAGATTTATTTTTCTATTTGTTGACTCCACAGAGAGCAAAAGAGAGTGGAAAAAAGAATGTTGTTGCTAAAGTGTTTAATACAGTAAAAAATTACATGCATTAGGGACATTTTGTAGGTATGCCAGTGTTTTCTTGTAATGAATAACTATGGGTGGAAGAGAAAATTGATGAGGTGTTCAAGTTCACAAAAGCTTCATTGACAGTTTTGTGGAAATTAAAGACTCAGTCTTTTTATGTGTTTACTAGCATCCTTGTTATGGATTTTCTTCTTTCTATTAATAATCAGAATTCTATTAAAATTCAGTATATTTTCCAGTTTATCACACTTACAGTTACTGGAGTTAAAAACCATCATAGATAATGATGAAGTATCAGTACTCCCTCATGAGGCTTAATGCATGCATATTTCAGTTGAAGGGAAACTACAGTCTATAGTTACTTAATCAGTGAAGTTTGTGGTGTGTGGGAACGATAAAATTTTCATTTTCTAAAAGTCTTGAAGTCTTCTGGTGTGTTCGGTTTTAAAAACTCTGCTTCTTTCTTCACACTCTGCATTACCTAAAGGACACTTATCTGCTTGAATGAGCCAGGCAGTTTATGTATGGAGTCAGAGCCTGAGGACAGATGGAGGGAGGGGTGGGAACCTACTAGAATAAGGTTGTTTTAACCCTGGAGCACTGACAACTCCTGGTAACCTCTCCCAGGAATGAGCCTTGTGAGAGAAAAGGTAGTTATCCAGGAGAGAACACGGACTAGAGAGAGGATAAATGCAGAGGCTATGGAAGAGGAACATAGCAACGAAAAGGTGGCTGGTGGAGGAGGAGAGAAAGTTTGTGTTTTTACAATCATCTGTATAATTAAAATTAAATCTCTTTCACTATATAATATGAAAGTGGTAGGTCTGATTTTTACTGACTTTTGTATACCAATTTGGAACTCCCTTGAAATACAGACTATAAGTTATTTAAAAATCATAGGTGGATATTTTAGAGAAACAGGTGGTCACACTCCAGTGTAGTTGAAATTGTGGTACCAAGGCTTGCACCAACTCCTCCAGTGCCCGATTTGATCTAAATGGGACCCATTCTGGGTGATTTCCCCTTTTACCATGGCCACAAATAACTGGTTAGAAAGATATCCATTCAGGTCAAATTTATGTAAAGAATTGGACACTATATTTGGGATAAATAAATTTCTTTTGAGAGGCAAAGGAGCCTCATTTTAATCTTTTTTAAAAATATTTTTTAGTTTTTGGTGAACCTTTATTTTATTTATTTGTATGTGGTGCTTAGAATCGCACCCAGTGCCTCATGCATGCTAGGCAAGTGCACTACCACGGAGGCACAACCCCAGCCCCTCATTTTATTCTTAATATGAGATATAGCAGGTATAATATATTATTTTAAGTTACCAGGGTTTTTCTCTCTCCAAATTTAGGCAGACTCAATTTTATTGGCTGAAATACACCCATAATATACCAATATTTTAAAAGGGTTGAGGACTTCCTCATGTCATATGCCAACCTCTTCGAATTATTTCTGTACCCAGTGGGAGGGGATTCTGTGACTGGCAAGTCTTGGGGAATATGTCCACCCCTGGAGAGAAAAGGTTCATCTAAAGGAAATAGGGATGCCTCATTGCTCAGCAACAAAGGTACCATTCACATGTACTTTGATGTATATGGAATTGCATATCTGGCATGAATATACAGAGAGATGCCTGTTTTAGTCAGCTTTGCATTGCTGTGAGCAATCTACCTTTCAAGGACAACTTGGAGGAGCAAAAGTATTTGGCTCCTAGGTTCAGGGGTTCAATCCATGGTCAGCTGACTCCATTGCTCTTGCGACCAAGATAAGGCAGAGAATAGCATCCCAGGATACAACCACTAGGAGAAAGAGGGAGAGAGAGAGAGAGAGAGAGAGAGAGAGAGAGAGAGAGAGAGAGAGAAGGCAGGAAGGGAGGGAGGGAGATGTGTTCATGGGAGGTGGCAGGGGCAGATTATAAATCCTAAAGGCATGCTCCCAGTGACCTACTTCCTCCAGCCACACCCTACTTGCCAGTAGTTAGCACCCAGTGAATCCATTCAAGTGGATTAATCCACCAATCAGATTATAGTTCTCATAATTGAACATTTCATCAGAATTCTTGCATTATCTCACACATGAGCTTTTGAGGAACATCTCATACCCAAACCATAGTGATACCCTATTCAAGTGGAGGTACTGATACATTCAGAAGAGGGGAAATGATACTCAGGGTATAAAAACAACAGGTGAGTACTGCAGTTTGAAATCCTAGTTGTTAGGTTCTACTGGTTTAGTGGGTAGAAACAAGGTCAGGAAGCTTCAGTAGCCAGTGGCCATAGAAAATTCTGCAGCTGAGGCCCACTCTTGGCTCCTTGGACCAGGGGATAAAGCTTCCTGTAATCTTAAGACTTCCTCTGGGCTCTTGAACTTCCACAAGGCAACAGTCCAAGGTTTTACTGGCCTAGAGGAAATAGCTGTGTTTGGCTTCCTGGTGCAGATAGAACAGCTGGGTCCAACTCCTATGGGTGAAGGACTGGCTAGAACTATATGCAAGGGTCCTGATGAGATCAGAAGCTTCTGCATTTCGAACAAACTCATAGGTGTTGCATGAGCTGCTAGTTCATGGTCCCCCTTGGAATAACAGTGTTCTAGATCTTATGTCTTCTGTTTTAAAGTAATGAGTAGAGTTGTTTCCAAATTCTGTCTGCCTATCTATCATTATATTATAGGGTGAGGATTATCATTTTCAGAGATTTATTTTTCTCTGAAAAATGAATTTAATACCCAATTTATGGGTAGGTCTGAATTAGATGGGATAATCTGTCAGCACAGTAAATACTTTCAAGTAAATACTTGGTAAATGTTAGGTATTTTAATCAGCTATTATGTTTTACATTTTTATTATTGTTAAGCTCAGAGGTTCATATCCATTAAATCCAAAATATGTGCTTTTCTAATTACCAGATGCATGTGCTTGGACAAATTTCTTGACTAAGCCTCAGTTTCCTCAGCTTTAAAATAGGGATTATAATGGAAATGGCCTATGAATGTGAGGGTTGAATAATATTGGATATATTAAGGCCTTGGCTCACATTAGCTAGTCTCATTACTATGAATACTAACCAGTGGATTTGAGGGGTCTACACAAGTAGCTTCCACTAATAGAGTTTGACTATGTTTCTGTGAGTTCTTGGCAGTAGACTGTCAGTGTGGTGGAAGCAGTATATGGTCCCCACTAGGTGTATTGGTAGGTAAGGGGAGGGGATCTTGGTTACATCAAGTAGGCAGATGGAGTATGACATAATACTTTGGTGACATGTCCAGACACAAATCTGATTTGATACTGAAGGTTGCTCTAAACTTGAACCCCAAAGGCCTCAATGCCCTTCTTATTGTGGCTAAACCCAGGCTCTGCTGTGGTCTCAATGTGACTCAGTACATGCCTTGGTAACCTGACGTGCCTGCTACCCCAATTTCTATCCTAAATCCCCAGCTATATTCTTGCCAGCCTCTTTGAGTATGAGTCATTCTCTTATTTATCATTTATTTTCTCAGCAAGCATGTACTGAGGCATCCTGTAGGTCAGGCACTGGGCTAAGTGTGGATATTTATCAATAAAAAAGGCAGGCACAGTACCTGCCCTTATGGGGTATAATGGAAGAGATGGGAAACATGCAAGCAGACACTTGTTATTATAGAATGCCAAGTTCAAGAAGGATGACTGTGAAGTAGTGTGATAGTGAAAGGGGTGGGTAACGTATTTAGACAAAATGGCCAGTGATTTGAGCAGATACCCAATAAAAGGATAAGAGAGGGTGCTGATATTTAAGCATAGGCCTGAGTAATGGATGAGAGGAAGCCAGCCATGTGAAAAGTTGGTACATAGGAAGGAGCTTGCCTACTCAAAGGGATGAAAGAAGATCTCTGTGGCTAGACTGTAGAGATTAAAGTGGGGACTGGCACCCATGAGATTGGCCATCTAGGCAATGCCCAAGTTATTTAGGGCCTTGGAGTGAAGGTATGGAGTTGGGGTTTAATTATCTAGGTAATGGTCCTATTCTTGAATTTTGGTACTGTGGTTTGAGCCTTGTTCTTTGATGTCCAGACCTTTTTTCCTGGCTTACTTCTTTACTGAGAACCTGCTCTTAGACTTCTTTGTCATTCCATATTGCCAGAACATCAGTTACAGTCCTAGATGATTCCTCTCTAAGGTAGTATCTTCATAGGCTGCTTCAGATGCCTGTCTACCTGCTCATCAGACACCAGGTCCCATGTGTCTAACAGTTCCTTCTTATTTTCTTTATCTGACTTCTGTTCAGTGTTTGTTATATCTGCTCTCAATGTGCTGTCAGGTACATATCCTTCCTGATCTCATTTCTCATTCTTGTGGCAATGATAATCAAGAGCAAAGCCATTGCTGGAGGGTGTAGATGGACAGAATGAAAAGGACTGAGAAAGAACAGTTTGGGATCTATTGATTAGTGGAAAGAAGAGGTAATATACAATTTTACATGTTAGAATTATGACATTTTATATGTTAGACATGTGAGCTGTAGAGGCAAGTGAATCTACACAAGTCCTAGACTTCAACCTTCCTTAAGATTTCTCTGAGCTTGCTTAGCCTCCCATTTCCTCCCCATATTGGGTATAATACCTTGTTTATTGTGTAAATATTGTCTGTCTTCCCTCTCTAAAAAGCTCCAGGAGGACAGGGACATTGTTGGACTTTTTCATGGCTCTGTGTTTGTACATAGAAGAACGAATGGCCTCTGATAGAACAAATTTTATCTCATTGTTGCCATCAAGATCTGAAAGTTGATCTCCTGGTTTTACCCTGTAGGCTGATACTCTATTCATATTGGCTATTTGTACTGTGCAAATAATAGGAATTTTCAAATTTTGGAGAGTCAAGAAGAGACTCTTCAAGGGGAAGGAATAAGGGGGAGCTTATTATCTGGCTCTGAGGACTGACTGCTGGCTTTGCTTTTCATTTACTATGTCATTTTGAGTGAAGTATTCAACTTCTGTGTACCTCACTTTTCTGGAAAATGGAGATGACAATACTACCAAGCTCTTAGAGTTATTGCAAATGTAAGTAAAATCATTGATGTAAACAATGCCCCACATAGTGCCTGGCACATAGTGAGCCCTCAACAAATATTATCTAAGATTGGCATTGTTAAATCTGCCTATCTCTTATTGCAGGCTAATTCTTATACGTATATGCTAATTTTCACTTTAAAAATCAAAACTAGCCCTTTCTCTGTACAATGTTATTTGGTGAAGTCTCATATTCACTTTGGTCCTCAAATAAAGATAGAGAATGTTAGTTTTGAGTATGTAAAATATATTAAAAATGTTGATGAACAACAACCCAGAATTCAGCAAAAAAATTTAAAAAAAATATGTGCTGGTTGATGTAAAAGGCTGGACTATAAATCAGAAAACAAACATATCCACAGTATTGTAATATTTAAATGCCTTCTCATAAACACTTAAGATTCTCATTAGTCCAACATCAGAAAAATGATCAATATTAATATTTGCCATCAAAGAGAAAGCTTAGAAATCAAAGCAGAGTAAATAGGTGTTGTATTTCAGTTTAAATTCAGTTTCCCAAAAACTCTATTAAAAAAAAAATCTGTATGAGACAGTTTATTTTTATCCAATGCATAAACTAAGAAAAATATACATTAAATAAAAAAAATTCAAGTAATTTGCTGATTCAGATCTTGTTTTCAAAGATTTGGGTTTTGTTGTGTCTTACCTCAACAAAAGAGACACACATGTATCGGAGCAAGCCCTCCTTGTCCCTTGATCTTGAATTGTATTTCAGGAGATTCGCAATGGAAACGGACCACAGGCAGATCATGAAAGCACAAGGGTGCTTCCTGTCATCCTTGGGGGCTCTCTCCCCAGGATTCTCAGCTCTTCTCAGTTCATGGTGCTGCAACTCTGAATGTTCCAGAAAGCACATGCTAGAGTCTCCAGGGTCAGGAGGGAGTGCAGGCAGAGAGGACAGACTGCTGCCATCACTCTGATGTGGATGGGCTCTCTGTTTCTGTTTTCAAAGGATGTGAAGTAACAAACTCAACATTAGAAGGCCTCACTGTGACTCTAAAAGAGCATACTACTGACAATCAGCAGACCTAGAATATATTTCTGGCTCTCCCAATGCCTTGCACAAATCTCTTTCTCTTGCTGGTCCTCCCTTTCCACATCTATGAAGCCAGGGCTTAGGTCTGATCATACTGAATTCCTGTTCTTCTCCAATACCATGTGATATGAGTGTAGATCTGGGCTCTGATGAGCACTTCCCTTGCCTTCTGCAGAGGGTAATTCTGCCATAGTTGACTCTGGGACCCTGTGTTTTCATAGATAATTCACTTAAGTCCTTGGCTTCCTCATCCATTAAGTAGGAATAGCGCAGGGTTGTTTTAAACACAAGAGAAGATGTTTGGAGAGTATCTGGTATTGCATCTGTCATGTCACAGGAATTAAATGATGATGATGCTGTGATATTGTTATTAATGTTATTATATCATAATATTGTATAGTGTGTTATTGGTTTAGTCTGCTTTTTCACTGCTGTGACTAAAAGACTTAACAAGAACAATTAGAGGAGGAAAGGTTTATTTTGGTGCTCATGGTTTTGGAGATCTCAGTCTATTCAGTCCATTCAGAAAGTCAGCTCCATTCCTCAGGGCTTGAAGTGGGCAGAACATCATGTTGGAAGAGCATGGTGGAAGAAAGTGGCCCAGGACATGATCAGAAAGTGGTGGGGGGAAGGAAGGTAGGACATGACACACAGATACTTCATTCACCAGATGAAAATATATACCCCAAAGGCATGCCCCCAATAACCCACCTATTCTAGACACACCCTACTTGCCTTTAGTTACCACTCAGTTAATTCTATGGGGGGGTTAATATACTGATTGGGTTAAGGCTCTAATAACCCAATTATTTTACTTCTAAGCCTTCTTGCATTCTCTCACACATGAACATTTGGGGGATAAATAAATTTATAAAGTATAACAGTTATTTTCTATATTTATATAAATATAATGTATAATATCTTGACTTAGCACTTTTCTGTCTCTTTGTCCTCAGTTTCCTCATTTGGAAACTAGGGATGGCAAGAGAACCTACCTCATTGGTTATTCAGAGGAATAAATTAGATAATACATGAAAACATATAGGATACTTTCTGGTACACAGTAGGCAGTAAATACATGTAAGCAATAATCTATCATTTTTTTTAAAAAAACTTTTTTAATATTTATTTTTTTAGGTGTAGATGGACACAACACAATGCCTTCATTTTTATGTGGTGCTGAGTGTCAAACACGGGTCCCGCCTGTGCTAAGCAAGCGCTCTACCACTAAGCCACAATCCCAGCCCAAATCTATCATTTAAAAAAAAAATTGGTTGTAGATTGACATGATACTTTTGTTTTGTTTGTTTATGTTTATGTGGTGCTGAGGATCAAATCCAGTGCCTCACACATGCGAGGTAAGTGCTCTAACACTGAGCTAGAATCCCAGCTCATATCTCTCATTTTTTATAATCATTGATAATACCTTGAATATAATAGTGCTTTTTATGAAAGAACTAGATAGTATGAGATGTATAGTATAGTAACCTTCTCAAATACATATACTGAATATTTCCGGTAGTTCAAAAGACCAAACACTTCCTTAAACATCTCACATATTATAGAGAATGCTAAGTAAATGATGTTAAATCTGTACTTACAAGTTAAATATCCAACATTGTTTCTCAAACCAGGATTTTGAGGCTTCCTTAAAATCTGCTTTTTCAGGTTCATGATCAGGAGTTGAAAGCAAGTTAGGAGATACCTTACATTTTATTGGATTAGTATGGGCTAAGCATGAAATCAAGGGCTTTGCATGAATTCTCTCATTTTATTCACATAGCAACTCTCTGAAGTAGAGACTGTTATTATCCTTGTTTTGTAGAGGAGAAAACTGAAGCTCTGAGAAGTTAAATAAATTCTCAAGGGCACCCCGCTGGTAAGCGGTAGGGCAAAGACATGAATCCAAGCCATCCATCCAGGGAGTTTGAACTCTGTCAGCTGATTTCTTTAGATGGTATATCTGCTTAGTAGTTGCTTCCTCTGTATAATGAAGTCTAATGGACAAAGACAATATAAATGGACTTGCTTTTTATCAATGGAAGCAAATTAACATTTGTTTTTATTGTTTTTGAGATCATTCAATTCCAAGTAAGTTGATGAATTTCAATATAGAATAGATTTATTTAAGTAAACATCAATATTTTTCTCAAATTGGCAACATCAAAACTATATTTATGGAATTAAAGAAAATATATTGCATTTATATAATGTAAATTCACTAAGAAACATGAAACTTTTTAAATCATTTTCTGTAGACTAGTTTGCAGCTGTTAGCATCAGTCTATTTTGAAAACACAAAATAAATTGTTTCTCATTAACTCCATTGAATCTACAGGAAGATATTAAACAAATATCTGGTGTCAAATGAGTCCAACATCTTGATCAGAGAGCTCAGAATAATCTATGAGAAGGTGCTATTAAAAAAAAAATAGGGCTGGAATGTGGCTCAGAGTAGAGTGCTTGCCTTGCATTTATGAGGTCCTGGGTTCTATTCCCAGCACCACAAACTAAATATCTTAGTAGCTACATAAGAAATTTTAGATTTAAAACATATAGAAATAATGCCTTTGCCATTACACTCTTAGGTGATAGCACTGTTTATGTTTCAGGATAGGCCCTTTCTAACCTTTTTAAAAATTACATGTATGTGTTTTCTTAGTTTTCTAAACTGGGATCATTCTTTATATATAATTTTATTACCTGTTGTTGCTCATATGCATTTTCTCAGGTCATCACTGTTTCTATGGTTTATCCCTGTTAGAACGGATGTTCTGTTATAATTTTCCCAATTGTTTTAACATTTAGTTTTCCCCATCATTTTTTCCTTATATATATTAATAGAGAATATTTGAGTATTGTGTAATCACATCTATGATTTTTTTCTTAGGATACATTCTCGTAAGTGGCAGTGCTGGACCTCACTATTTGCTATGGTAGCATATGCCTGGTTTTCCTTTGCTGCAGGCAGGGATCCCCTGTAGACATGGAATCCTCATTAACTGCTTCCACTGGGCTCTGCTTCCCAGGAGCTTCAGAGAAGAGAATATAAAGCTGGAAGCTTGTGGGGCAGTTTACTCTCTCAGTCTTCAGACTCTGCTGGTTGATCAAGATAAATGAGTTGAATTGCTTGTGCCAGCCTTAACCTGCCATGTATTATTTAGTATGTTAGTATGTTGCCATGTTTTATTTATTACATTAGTAAATACTACTACTTAATATGTTTCCATAATACATGTTATGTTTTATTAAGTATGCCAGAATGTCTATAGCTGCAAGTAGCAGAAAATCTGATTTAAGATGGGTTTAAAAAAGAGGATTTTTTTTCTTTTCCTTCTGTATAACAAAAACGACAACAAAATCAGAAATAGGTGGCTATTCAGCAGGTCAGAAATGTGGAAAGTATTTCTGCAGTGCTCTGGGCTTTTCCCTCATGGTCATGGAATGGCTGTGGCTGAAGCAAGCATTGTCCTTCCAAGAAGGAATGATAGAAAAGAGAGATGAGTGAGATATATTCTTGATCCTGGGAGTTGTTAGCCTGATCCAATAAAGTTATTCCTGTTTCTCTTATTGTGACTTAAGACGACATATGTAAATATACGTTCCTTATCAAAAATACATTTTACTTGTAATCTCACAGGTAATTATTGCTCTCAATTCCATATCTATGCATATAATCTAGTTATAAATGCACAGAAAAGTGGGATTGTCCTGTTTTGTACTGCATATTCTATCCTTTTGTGTACTGGCCTTTATTTTTGTGGTGCTAGAGATGGACTCCAGATCTTTACACAAGCTGGACAATTGCTCTACCACTGTTATAAACCCCAGCCTATAACTGACCTTTTTAACCAACATCCAGATTTGTGCCTAGAACCTGATAGATGCTTAAAAGGTTTACTGAAAAGAATTTTTTTTTTTTTGGTATTGGGGATTGAATCCAGGGATGCTTAACCACTGAAGCACATCCCAATCCTTTTGAAAATATTTTTTTTTTGTAGTTGTAAATGGACAGAATGCCTTTATTTCATCTGTCTATTCTTATGTGTTGCTGAGTATCAAACCCAGTGCTTCATGCATGCTAGGCAAATGCTCTGCTGCTGAGCTACAGCCCCAGCCCCCCAGAACTTTTTTATATTTTATTTAGAGACAGGGTTGCACTAAGTTGTTTAGTCCTCACTAAGTTGCTGAGTCTGGCTTTGAACTTGTAATCCTCCTGCATCAGTCTTCCGGAGTGCCAGGATTACAGGTGTGCACTGCCTTGCATGGCTGAAAAATTAATGAATTTTTTTAAAAAACAGACTCCAAATACATTTCTGTATCACTGAATACTTTTCTACAGTTATGTATTTTACAGCACAGTTTTTAATAGCTGCACATTGCTCAGATTTGGATGTTTCATAATTTCCTTCACTCATTTTCTATGATTTTACATGTAGATTTTTCCAGAATTTTAAATATAACAATTCTTCAGTGAACCATCTTCTTATGGTTGTGTATAAGTGTGTGTGTGTGTGTGTGTGTGTGTGTGTGTGTGTATGAATATCTTATTTTTTTAGATAAATTCTTTTTAAAAGTGGAATCACTGGGTCTAGGATTGGCTGTTATTGAGGACCTTGGAGAATATCACCAAATAGACCTCTTCAAATGTGCTACTTTCTTTCTTTTTAAAATATTTTTTTAGTTGTTGATAGAGCTTTATTTTTATTTATTTATATGTGCTGCTGAGAATTGGACACAGTGCCTCACAGATGCTAGGCACAACCCCAGCCTCAAATGAACAGCAACCCCAGCCTCAAATGTGCTACTTTCTACTACTACCAGCAATGAGAGTTCTTATAGCCTTTTAGATATTTGTTTTTAACAGAATTAGGTGTGTGTGTGTGCATGTGTGTGTGTTCACACGCACGTGCAGGTATGCCTGAATGCACATACAGGCACCCTGTTCTTCTGGTTCAAATTTCCCAACAAAACAAAAAAGGTATAAAGTGAACTTTTTCTCCTGTTCCTCTTCCCATTCTCTCATCTCTGTCCTCATCTGCCCTAGATTAACTACTATCACTATTTTTTTTAACGTCTCTTCTGTGTTTTTTTTTTTTTTTGGTGCACACAGGAAAAAATACAGATACATTATTTTCCTTTCTTATACTAAAAGTAGTGTACAATATACATTGCTCTGCACCTTTCTTTATTTGGTTTGACTGCTGTATAATGTTCCATTAAATGAATATTCCATAGTTTTATTTATTTCTTCTCCTCTCTAGCTTTATTTGAGACCTGTTTCTTTTATTCAAATGAGGCCCAAACAAACCATAATATTCTGGCCTTGCAGCTATGCCACTAATAGGAGTAGGCAGCTGTATCTTAATTTCCTATCTTACTGCCTGGCCTACTGCACATTTTAACTTTGCCTTCCAGGGTGTAGTTGACAGTATCTGAAATATTCTGAATTTTCCAAGAACAGAGAATTTCAAGGTAGGCTTATGCTCTTTGAAGGTCATGTGTTGTCCTTCTCCCCCACCTTTTTTGAATTTTTTTTAGTTGTCAATGGACTTTATTTATTTATATGTGGTGTTGAAAATTGAACCCAGTGCCTCACACATGCTGGTAAGTGCTCTATCACCGAGCTACTACCCCAGCCCTCTCCCCTAGTTTTGATCATGAAATATTTTCATGTTCTAATTTGGGTAAAGAGCCAAGTTCTTCATTTCATTTCAGGGATAGTGGGCTCTTTTAGAAACTTATATTCTTTAAGGAATTTATATGTTTTAAGGAATTTAATCTTAACAGAATGCCGAGTTAATTGTATGATTAATTTGACATCTGGAAAATCTTGTATTGCCTTTATTAAAGGCAGTCTTGCCTTTTCTTCTCATTTTTTTAATTGCTGTGGAGGAGTGGTGGCTCACTTTAAGAACATACCATAGTCTCAATCCAAACCATGTTCTTCCAGTATTTGGGATTTATAACAGGTTAAGAATACAGGAATATAAGAGATAAGGGCCTAAATGGCAACTTAATTTTTCATTTCTACAGTCCATTAGTTTCCTGGAGCTACAATTATATGTTTAATATGTGTCCTTTGTAAAAGGCTTAATGGTCAACTCTTCAGTGAGCCTTCCCTGATCATCCTAAACAATCCCTCTATGTTTTCAATCTCACCTCCTTCTTCTTTTCATAATACTTGTTACAAAGTGAAGTTATTTGATTGTTTACTTGCTGCCTTTCTCTCTGAATAGAGTGTAACCTCTGTGAGGAAAAGGATTGGGTTAGCCAATGGACTCCAGGGCCTAGCACAGTGCCTGGCACATAAGAAGATCCTTAGGAAATTTGCCAAACTAATGCTTCATAATAATCACTGTGATTATGCTATATATAAAAGATGGTTTCTTACATTCATTTGAATTTGACTAAATTAATGAATGGAAACCAGGACATTCAGAGTTCAGTGAGCATATTTTCACTGAGATGTCCATTGGTTTTAGATTCACATGCAGCTGTACAGTAGTTTAGAGAGATTCTTGTGTGCATTTACTTGGTTTCCTCCAATGATAACATTTTGCAAAACTGTAGTTTAACATCCATAATCAGGATATTGACATTGATGTAATCTACTTGTCTCACTGATATCTCTCCAGTTTTACTTTGGTTTATTTTAGTTCTGCATAATTGTAAGTATTTTTGAATTTTGAAAGAATGGCTTCTTAATCTTGAATACTTCCTTGATGGCTAAACTCCATAGTTTTATAATTTCTTTAAAAACCATAGCATATTAGCTCTGGAATAGAACTTCAATGAGGTACTATGTGTTGTCGAAGTTCCCAAACTTTAGAATTTCAGAAACTATAAATGTTATTTTTAAATTTTTCACCTGTTTTTTGGGTGTTTTGTTTTTATTGTACTGGTTATTGAACTGAGGACCTCATATAAGCTAGGTAAGTGCTCTGCAACTGAGCTATGTCCCTAGCCCTTATACATTGTTAGTTTTTGGGGTTGGGGTATTGGGATTGAACTCAGGGGCACTCAACCACTGAGCTACATCTCCATTTCTATTTTCTTGTATTTTATTTAGAGAGGGTCTCACTCACTTGCTTAGTGCCTGGATGTTTCTAAGACTGGCTTTGAACTTGTGATCCTCCTGCCTTAGCCTTCTGAACTTCTAGGATTATAAGTGCACTACTGCACCTGGATTACATTATTTTTTAATTGGGAGATAAAATACGGTGGGGACTGATATAGAATTGCTAACTTTTAATTCTCCCAAGCAGAGACATTGGAAAAAAACATGTTTTATGTTTTTCTCATTTTCCAAGGAACCCGTTAAAAACTTTGTGATAGTCTGATCCTGGTTGGCCAACTGGCTCTTGGGAAGCTGGAATCTAGCCTAATTGCTTTATTCTGAGGATCAGAACATTTAATAGTGCAATCAAAGTCATTGTCATTGTTTCATTGCATTCTCAAGGCAGAAATACCTGAGAGATGATTAGAGCATGCTTCTTACTTTATATCTGAAGATAACATGGCCTAGAAAAGGGAGGGGCTCTCCAAGGTGACAGAAAAAAACCTTATTTACATCCCCCATGTTTTCCTACTGAATGACTTGATCTATGGATCTTGAATTTATGAACCAAGGAGAAATGATTATGGGGTTGATCCAGAAGGAGGTGTAGACGACGTTTAGTCCAGCTTCCCACATAATATAAACATTCCTTCTCCAGGGTTTCTGGAAACATTATTTATTTTGTCTCTATTGGCATATGTTTAATAGTGGGGACGTTTCTATTCTATAAATTAATTTTTACACCTGTGATGTATCCTCATAAAGTCTACAGCTGTTTTCCTGTCACTATGAACACATTGCTAGCAACAACAATGTGTACAGAGAACTTTGTCCCAAGTCCAATGCTGTATATTAAATACTGTCACCTTAATCGCTAGCCTGTGAGATAGGCACTCTTATTTTTTTCCAATTTCCTAGGGATGGCCTTATTCTCAAAGGGTTAGAATTAAAAGCACTAGGTAACACATTTAGAAAGGGGAGTGGTCTGTCTATTAGTTTCCTAGGGCTGCTGTAACCAGTTAGCACAAACTTTGGGGCTTAAAACAACATAAATTAATATTATCACAATTTTAGAGGCCAGAAGTAAAAAATAAGGGCTTGGCAGGGTCATGATTACTCATAAGGCCTCAGGTGAGAAATCTTCCTTGCCTCTTCCAGTGCCCAGTGGCATTCTTTGGCTTGTAGTTGCCTACTTATTTCTCTTGGCTTTCTCTTCAATCTTTCTTAAATCTCCATCTGCTTTCTCTCATAAGGACATTGGTCATTGTATTTGGAACCCACCCAGATAATTCAGTATGATCTCAAGAGTCTTAATTTCATCTGCAAAGACCCTTTTTCTTATTAAAGTAGCATTTGCAGGCTCCAGGGATTTGAGCCAGACATATTTTGAGAGGGTCTGCCATTCAACCTGCTGCAGGCTTACATTCTAGTGGTGATTCCAGAATCTCTGCTTTGCTATGTCATATTCTGTGGAATGCCACAGATACAGTGTCTTTTGTCGTTCATATGATAAGGAAGTCTCATATCTTCATTGCTTTGTCTAAAGGAAATGTTCAATAATGGTTTTAGCAATGAATAACCCATGGAATATATAAAGGCAATTTTCCTGTCTTCCATTATTTTTCTCCAGGCAGAATATCCCTAGGTTTTTTCTGTGAAGTTTGGAAGCTGCCCCATTCTTAGTTGCCCTCCAATAACTGATTTCTAATTTGGCCAACACTTCTCCTCAAATATGCCTTCCAGATTGAACCCTACTTAATATCTAAGTACAGATGTAGGGAAAACAAAATTATACCTCTACCTTTTATGGATTTGACTAGTTCTGAGAATTAAATTGACATATGATAGATTCATAAGGAAAAAAGCACTTGCATTTAATTAATATACATTTTTGTGGCATAGGAGCCCTCATAAGAAAATAGGGGCCCACAGATAAAATTATGGCTGAGTACTTATATGCTGAATTAGAGAGAGAGAGAGAGAGCAGTAGATTGTGAAAATGTGACAATGCATGGGGGATTGGGTTAAGGAAGTTAATTGGGTGAGGAAGTGACTAGGAAGATAAAGGTTAGTGTAACAAGGTTTGTTCATACAATATTCTATTGTTTCAACTTCTTGTACTTACAAGAATATTAGTTTCCATTTCCTATAGGGAGGACAGTTTTTCCATTGAGAGTTTTAACTCTTGCTTTCAAGAGAAAAGGGGGAGGGTCAGAGTATTCTTCATGTGCTTGCTATTTTTTAAAGTGCTTTGTTTTATGCCAAACAGGAATATTTGGTGATGGAATATTCTGCTACCCTTCACACTATAGAAGTAAACTTAATTCTCATGGTTCATACAGTCTGTTTCTTTACAATAACTATGAATTGTGCTCATTTTAAAGTAGCCACCTAAGTCATGCTGATGTTAAACACATTAAGAAAAAGAACTCCCTATATTAGTTGCCCTACACAGTCATTGAGTTTTTAGGACCAAATTCATCCATCAGTTATGCCAATGCAATTTTTATTATTTCTGGATTCTGGAGATGGACTTTGAATTTGGAAAGAAAATAATCCAAATGGCATACTCTGGGGGTTTAGTAGAAAGGGCAAACATATTCATAAATATGTCTGGTTTTCCCTCTCTTTTCCAATTTTTTATTTCCATGCATAAAAATTGTATACTGTGAGAGATGAATAATAATCCAAAACAATTTTATGGACAAAAATAGAATTTTTATGACCAAATGTTGAAGAAGGGATTACTTTTCTTCTTCACTTCTACCCATTATGGCATTAATTGGTAGTCTTTTTATTAATTTATTTATTCTTTAAACAGGCACATACTTGTATGTAATTATAAGGTATGATGTGATGTTTCATTAAATATGTATTCAAATCAGCATAAGCAATCTTTTTCCTTTTATGTAAATTAAATTTACTGACTGCTTTGGTTAATTTCCATGTACTTGACCCTGAGCAAATTCATGCTCTCAGTATTGTATGTGCTACAAGTTTTCCTGCTGTCAAAACATATTTTTAAAAATAACCCATGAGTTTTAGATAATACAGTCAAAATGAATTAGATTTTTAAAAATAAATTCTACCTTAATATGTAGATCAGCAAGAAATTGTAATTATGATTAACTTTTGCCCTTAAGTGGCGAAATAGGACAGAGTTACACTAATGTTTAAAATTAAACAAAATTAATTAAATTTTTAAATGAGGGGTTAAAATAGAGAATGGATAAGTAATCCCAGTTGTAGACTCTGTGGCTTTCTTTAGTCCATTAGGCTTTCTACTACATCTTGCTGCTTTTATCAGAATGGTTGCTTTGGAAAAAGACTTTTTGAAGAAAAAAAGCCCTGTGCTTGGCCCTCTTCCCCTTCTCTCCTCCATTCCTACCTCTAATTACACTTGAAACCTGGACTTGACCAGCTCTTCCACAGGGAAACATTTTCTAACCCATAAGACTGTATTACTTTTTTTTATTGCAAGCTCCCTTAGTACCTTGTATTTCATTTTTTGCAATCTTAATTAGTTTAATCTCAATTGCATGTTAATGTTTGTCCTTTACCCTTGACTGTGAATGCTACAAGGGCAAGGGGCTGTGTCTGCTTTCAGTCTTCTATCACCAGTACCTACTTCAGTGTCTGGCTCCTACTAGATGCTTAATAAACGTTTCTAGGCTAATTGGCTGGAGGCTGAAAAAGTCACTTAAGAGCATGCGAAACAATCATCTTAGCAATGTTTGCATTTGTGTTGTGTGTGTGTGTGGACACTAAGATAGTAATAGGGAATTCTTTCTTTTTCTCTCTCTCTGTGTGCATTGTATATGTATGTGTGTTTTGAATACCACTGCATCAAATTACTGAAGTAGAAAGAATAGTTGACATTATGTTTTAAAGTAACCATGTATTTGACCCACTTCTTCTCTAGTAATGTCATCACAATTATATCTCATTACAGTGGGTTCTTGGAGGCTGACAGGCAAAACAAGTTGCTTCAGCACACAGTCCTCATCTGTCATACAGAACAGCTTGCAGATTCTTATTATGTGAATGAAATATGGAGAGAAGGATATTTTTTCTTCCTGGGCTATCAGAGTAATTGAAAGTAACCATATCAGGCCATGAGGGGAAAATGCAGGAAAATAGACTGCCTTTGTGAAGGGCAACTCTTGACACTTAGCTGAAGGTATTGAACCTCATCTCCAAATGCAGAGGCTCAGCATGTGTTTCCTGTTATGAAAAGACCCAATATTGAATCAGCACCTCATTTCAGTAAGGACAATGCATTGGCTCCTTAGTTAATATTACTGCCCCTCAGCTGTCTGATGAGATACCCCCACAATCATCTTTGGGGCTTCATCCCAAGGGACCCTGGGCATAGGCTTTGTGTTCTTTAGCCAGAGAGGAAAACCTTTTTAGTATTCTAGATAGATAAACTGTAGTAGAAAATTGGAAATATGCTATGAAAAAATCATTAAGCAGAGAAAGTCTACTGTTCCCAAGTTTAGGATCAGAAGAAATAAATAATACTTGACTACTCTTATACTTGAAATTTTACAATCTCAGCCCTGGTGAAATGGAATATCAGATAATACTGTATCAATGACACTCTGCCTTCTAAATGGTTTGGTTCTGAAGATAGAAATGTGGTTTATAGAATTGTTTTAGTTCAGCAGAAGCTTTTTACTTAACACTGGTGAAAGTTCTAATGTGGTGACAAAAAGCAAGGTACAATTCAGCAGTCATTCAAGTCATGACTTGGTTATATTTTGAGATAGCTTTAACATCACTTAGTCGAAAAAAACTCTAAAGTACTGTAACTGCCAGGTTGCTTTATCTAATTTATAAAACAGAGGCAAAGGAATCAACAATAACCTTCCATTTACCATTATTAGATTAGTTATTACTGAAACCACAGAAAGTATATAATCCTTTACTTTGTGTTCACTTGAATTCACTTATTAAGCTTTGATGGGACTTTCATTTAATCAAATACCTTTGTTTACAACATTAAGCATGTTAACTCTTTTGTTTTTAGAATTTGATATGACCATTTGTGCCACAAAAAAAATGCATGTTGAAGTTACAGATTCTATTTATTTGTGTACTATCAAATATTTTTCATTCACTCTGGTCAGGGTCTTATTTTCCCCCCTGATTTTCAGAAAGACATTTTTAGATCTACAGGCTTCTACTTTTTCAAGAATATAACCAGCCACTCAAAAACATGTAACTACTCATAGCATCTCCATAACATTGATTTTTTAAAAATTAAATAAGCATCTGGTGGTCTGAAAATGTTTTATACCTGATATTTAAAAGATAGTTTGACTATTGCCAAAAGGAATCAATTCCTTCTTGCCATCTCCCTGGTGGATGCCGTCATATGCCACTGTATTGTGTAGAGCACAGACTCTGAAGGGAGACAGTGTTGGATTTGTACCTCAGCTCTGCCACTTACATGCCTACAACCTTGGACTTCACCTTTTAGGAAGGTTAGTTAACTGTAACCACTTTTTCTTTAGTGTATAACAGACTTCTTAATGTTCTTATGGTGCTATACATGAGTGGATGTATGTAAAGCCAGGAACTGTGGTGGTTATTATAATTGGTGTGTGTCTGTCTACATGTGATTTCACATAAGTGAAGTCTTACTGATTCTAAATTGAGATTGATAACAGAAATGCCAGTACTTGAAAAAAAAGGTTTATTTGGTTTTTGATGGATCTTTTGTTTATTTATATACAGTACTAAGAATCATACCCAGTACCTCATGCATGCTAGGCAAGCACTCTACCACTGAGCCACAACCCCAGCTCATCCTATTGGTGCTTAATATTCTGATATTGTGGCCATATCTGAAATAACATAGTTACCATTTAGGATGTAGAGACACAACTTAAAGACAAATCTCTGTGAAGGTGGCTGTTTTATTTGTTGAGATTATAACCCTGAAGCCAAATCCATACTCTAAGAATATTACTTTTAAAATGGAACTTTATTTCAGTCCTTTTGAATTGACATAAAAGCTGGGAGATAAAACATTTTAGGCATGTGAACTAGACTTTTATGGCCCTTACAATAAGAAGTGGTCTTCTCAACAATTCATTGTTAGGGTTTCACTTTCTTTCTTGCATCTGTTAAGCTTGTATCTGCCTTGTAATGTATGGTTTGCTTTTTTGTCTTCATTTTGATTATTCACATCTGTGTTTCTGTGATAGTAGAGTTGGGTTTGGAAATATCTGCCCTATTTCACCTACTCTCCTTTAGACCAGTAGCCCCTCGAGGAGAAGTCAGGTTGGGAGATCTGCTCTCTAACATTGGTCACCAGCAAATGCACATGGTTCTTATGGGTGTGGAATTTTCTTGTCATCTGGAATAATGAGTCATAGAAGAATGAAACTTCTTTAGCTGTGTAAGTTTCAGGAAGAATAAATGCTATGCCCATGATGTTAGTATAATACAAAATAATGTAGCATTTAAAGACAGTCTCAGCTTTAGCAATGAATTGACAATGGCTATTATTTGAAAGAATGTTGCAATAATTTGTCTGCAGTAACAGCTCACTGAATGTCGCATCAAAATGAAATTCAGGGCTGAATTTATTCAGTCTCCTCATTCTTGTACCTGAATGCACATACTCTCTCCTAGGTATGTAGATATTTTTTAAAGACTTAAAGGTCAATAACCAATCCTTCAACGTGGCATTTAAGTCAGGTGAGGTCTGCAGAACTTAACAATGGAGGCAAATCCCTCAGTTCCAGGCAATCTTCCCTTAGGCAAGGTGTGGTTGGATGGTTTCCAGTAATAGTTTTCAAATGGGAAAAGATGAATCACAATCAAAGCAGGTTTCTATATTTGGGAAAGATGTTTCTTTAAATTAATATCAGTTTTTAATGGAGCTGGGTGCTGGACCATGGATTGAAGGGTTTGGGATTTTTAAGATCTGAAAAACAGGATAAATCAGCGTGTTATTGGCCTGTTCTGCTCTGCTTCCATGTTGACTTCTTTTAGGAGCAGCAGAAGGCCAAACCTATTTGGATTCATTTAAATCTAATTTAAGTTTTGCAGAATGTCATATGAAAGACATAGAAGTTGTCTGCCCTAGAACAAAATGTGGGGCAGTTGGGCCTGAGGAGAGTAAGAAGTGGTGTTAACATTGGAGCTATAGGTGAATTTTTTTGGTGGCCTGTAGTTTAGGTTCTTGAATTTTGGAGTCAAGGAAAACATGGGAAAGAGGGGAGGCTTGAGTGGCTTTCCTGATTTTTTAGCTGGTGCATGTACTTTGGCACAGGAACAAAAATTTTTGGGATTTTCTCCCACTTTGAATAATTAGAGCAAACACATGCACACTCACCATGCATACACACCTACACACACATTTTCAAGCACCAGAGATGCACACAAAGACTGTAAAATCCACATGGACTTGTTTATTCAACAACTGTTTATTGAATGGGGGATGTGGATATAACTCAGTTGTAGAAGGTATTATGCTCCAGTCCCTGAGTTCAAGATCTAGTACTGCCAAAATCCAACAACCATAATAATTGCTTCATGTATATCAAGAATGCAATAAAAAAAGAACAAAAGTATTTATTGAATGACTATGGGTGCTGGCATAGAATCAGGGGCTTGAAGTGTGTAAATAAGGTAGGTTGGTTTGAATAATAAAGCCCACAGGTTTCAAAGAGCTTAGATTCTAATTGAGGAGAGAAAACAAACACCTGAGAAAGTAATACTTTAAGGTGATAGCATGAATGTTTATTAGAAGGCTTTAAACGCTTAATGTTAGACCAAAGCTCTATTTAAGACCAGTCTCCCTAGCTGACTTTTCCAACCTTCTTGGGAACCTTCAGGATTAGCTACCTTTTTCTCTTTTTCTCCCCTGTACATTCAGGTTCCTTTTCTTAAATGGACCACCTTATCACCCTGAAAAATGCTCAGGTTGCTTATGTTAAAAACTGTATGAATAAACCTTTTTCAGTCCTGTGTCCTCCATTTGCTACCTATGTTTACAGAGTCACTATAAACTACAGACCAGCATATTTAATTGCTTACCTGGATGTTGTTTTTTAGATGTCTCAAGGACACTTCAAATCCAATTCATCCCCAACCAGACTAGTGATTTTCTAGGACTCCAGATATGGACCCTAATAAAGTGGGATTTGATCAATGTCCTTGTCCAGCCCCAGTTAAGAAAGGGAAATTAACTAATTTTTAAATGTATTTTTAAAATCTCTTTTTGTAATTGCTTTCCATCTTTAGTGCAGTCTGATAAGAAAAGTTTTGGTATCTTTTGAGACCACCCTCATAGCCTAATAGTCATGTTTTTGCTTATGTTCCACAGATGCTTGTAAAGAATGTTGAGGCCAATTGTGGTTTCCTAATGTGATGACACCAACACATTTAGCTAGTCCCATGTGCTCTTCTTACAATGTGATTGGTTGTGCTTCCACTTGGAGATGTGTGTGTCTTTCTTCTCTTTGTCTGAGCTAGGGGAGGGTGTTTGTGGCTATGCTGATCAGTGAGTGCAGTGTAAATAGTGTTATGTGTTTTTTAAGCCTGAGGCTTAAACAATACAGCATCTTCCTGCCCTTCTTGGAACTCTTGTCTTTGAAATTTAGTGCCATGTTTTGAGGAGACCCAAGACAAGTGGGGAGGCCACGTGTGGATATTCTAGCTGGTAGTCCAGCTATGGTCTTGGTTAACCCTCATCAACAGGTGGCAGATATGGGAAGGAATGAGCTTTCAGATGATTCTCATTCCTAACTTTTAAGTCTTCCAGCTAAGGCCATGGGCATTGTAGAGTGAAAAAAAAAAATGGTGTTTCAGATTCTTGATCCATTGAAGCCATGAGAGATAATAAATTATTCATTTCAGTTACTAATTTTTCAAAAACTAGTTATGTAGCAATAGCTAACTTCAATTTTACCTAATGTAAGTTTATTTCCATTAGCACTCTCATGGTTCCAATTTGCGTGGTGTATAGTTTTTCTTACTTTTCCTTTAAAGCCTTCTTCATATTTAGATGTATTTTTTAAAATATCACATAGTAGGTTTTTTTTTTAAAGCTGACTTGGCAAATTTTTTATTTTTACAGATATTTAATCTGTTGGTTCTGTCTACTGATATATTTAAACTTATTTGAAATACCTTTTTTTTTCACTTTATACTCACCTTGTTTTTCTTTGCTTCTTTCTTCCTTCCATTCTGGTATTTTCTGGAGAATTGACTTTATTTCATGTTATTTCCACCATTGTTTTGGAAATTTATTTTTTTTTTGTTCTACTCTTGGTGATAACTCTTATGTGTTTTTAAATTGAAATAAAGAATACCTACAAAATAATTTTTTTCTATTTCCTCAATTGTTTTCCATGTTTTTATTGGTGCATCATATTTGTATAAGGTTGGGATTTGTTGTTACATATTTGTACAAAATAATTTTTGAAAGTGTACATACATACTTTAAAAAATGATAAACTAATCATCCCAATACCTTTTTCTAAGTCAAGAAAATAAAGCGTCACTATATTCCAAAATGCCCCCAGTGCTTCTCACCTATTACATTTCCTTTCAAGATAGCCTAAATTCTGTGTAAATCATTTCTTTGCTTTTTTTGCCATTCATATGTTGAATTCTAAGCTATATGGTATTTGTTTTTGCTTTTTTTTTTTTTGAATGTTGTATACATGGAATAACATTATGTATGGCCCTCTATAATTCTTTTCTCTTACACCATTGATGCAGGTAATGGTTTCACTGATATTTCAAATTTGTATAATATTCCATTTTATGAATCTTTAAAAATGTGTTTGTTGTACTGATAACAGGTGTTGGGTTGTTTTCAGCACTTTTTGCCATTCCAGCAATACTTCTGTGAACATTCTTGTATGAATCTCTGTGAGCATGTGTGCAAGGGTTTTTGGCTTTACAGAGAAAGATATGCTGGTTATCTTTAATAAGTGAATTATCAGAGTAACAAGTATCTTTAGCAACTTAATCATATCTGTCTTCTTCCTATTTATTTCCCCCTTTCTTTGTTCCATATGATTGTGGCAAACCATAAGTTTCACTTTATTTGCAAACCCTAAATATCAGTTGTTATTATCATTGATTTCCCCTTATTTACAACCAGGGATTAATTATTATTCAGCAATAATCATTATTTATTTTTTAATTCACTAGATTTACCACCATGTTTGACAGTTTCTCAGTTTTTTAATTGCTTCTATTCCCCACTCCTTCTGTATGGAATCAGTTCCTTATTCAATTATGTCTTTTAGTATTTCTTTTAGCATAGTAAACTATGTGAATTGTAACACTCCCCCCTCCACATAATGTTCTATGTCTGTGCCTTTTTAGAATGGTAAGTTTAGCATGGGCATAGAACATTGGTTGAACTTTTTCCCTCAGCACTTTGAATATGCGATTCCCTTGCTGCCCAGCTCTTACTTTTATGAATGCCATGTTCTTTTGCAAGAAATCTTTTTTTTCCCTCTCTGGCTTTTCTACTTATCTTTGGTATTTCTTGGATTCATTCTGATGTATCTTAAGTGTAACATGCTTGTATTTATCTCATGGAGATCTTACTCTGATTTTTTTAAAAAAAAAATGTAGTTGTAGATAGACAACATTCATTCATTTATTTTTGTATGCAGTTCTAAGGAAGGAACCCAGTGCCTCACACATGCTAGGCAAGTGCTCTGCCACTGGGCCCCAATCCCAGCCCTTGGTATGTTTTTAAAGAGAAATCCTGTCTTCCATCCTCTCTGTTTATTTATTCATTACTAAATTTTGTTTAGCATGTGTATGCATTTGAAGTGGAAAGGGATTCAGCCCAATCTCCATGTTTCAGACGAAAACCATTTCAGATTTCACAAAGTATAATATCTTTCTATTTTACCTTTTCTTTCACAAATTATTGCATCCCATGTAATAAGGGTGGAAAAAATTTTGATGCTTTTCTATGGAGAAGCCTTACTTTCTGCATTAGTATTCTAAGATTTATATCATAGCCCATAAGTCTGACCTGTTCATTGGTAGTCATGCATCAGGGATAGTGAGTTCTTCGTTAGAATAGAGGAATATGAAGGTAAATAGCCCCATAAGAGCTAAAGCAGTCATTCAGGATATTGAAGTTGTGTCTTGAGGGGGAAGAATCATGGGAAAAGAAAGGAGTATTTGATCATTCCCAACTACTGCTCCTTTAGGAGATGTTAGAGCCTAGCCCAGAATGAGGTAAAGGGCATTTTTCAATTCTTTTCATAGAACTACCATATGGGTAATGTTGGGTCGGTATAGAATCTGCTTCCTCAAAACTTAAGTTATTACTATTGCTTACAGTATCATTTCACAGTTGATGTTGATATGTGCGTGGTCAGTGCATTTAGCATATTTTGGTCAGGGAGCTGAAATTAACAAGGAGAGGTTTGATTGGAAATGTGAAGTAGCTTCCTGCTTTGCAAGTTCTTTTGAGAAAAGACTGCACCCTACCTCACGAAAGTATGTTGTGCCTATAAGCACAGAGACCAGTGGTGAAGTATGGACTGAAGGATCAGGCACCTCATATAAATTGAATAGGCTCCCCCAAATAAAACTTTTTCAGGGAAGTGGAAACGGAATATGCGAGGCAGATGCAAAATGAATAAGAAAATAAATGCTTGGTCAGTTTGCATGTACCATACTAATGTCTAGTTTGATTTTCATGTCTGTACTTTGTAAGACATTCCCCTGTTGAGGTGTTCATATCCTAAAAGATATGACTGTAGATTTGGCGAGGTTTGTGTGACTCCATTCGGTGCAGAAGTGTGCACCCTCTTAACACCTCAGAGTGGGAATTAAACTTCAATACATGAAGCCTTAGAGGATACTCATACCATTTCAAAGCCATGTGCAACTGTGTATCAGGCTATTTTCTATTACTAATAACATAATATCACAGACAAGACAAGTTACATAAAAAAGTTTATTTTTCTCCCATATTTTGTATTGGTACATCATAGTCATACATAAAGGTGTGATTTGTTGTTACATATTTATACATGCACATGATATAATTTGGCCAATATCATTCCCTAGTATTTTCTCTCCTCCCTCCTGCGGACCCTTTCTTCTACTCTACTTATCTCCCTTTGATATTTAAACACAAGTTCAAAGGGCCACATCTGGCGATGGGCCTTTTTGCTGGTAGAGTTTGGAAGTTGTGCAAGGCATCATATGTCAAGAGACAGGAAGTGCAAGTGTCTATATGTCTCTCTGGTCTCTCTTCCTCTTCTTATAAAACTATCAGATTCAATCATGGAGTCTACCCTAATAACCTTATCTTATCCGAATGACTTTCCAAAGCTCCCACCTCTAAATATCATAAACAGTTTAAATTTCCACCCTCTTAACACCTCAGAGTGGGAATTAAACTTCAATACATGAAGCTTTAGAGGATACTCATACCATATCCAAGCATAGAAGACTGTCTCTTATTGGTCTCTTTGGCAGAGGGTATGAGGCACAATGGTTTATTTGACTACTGATTTATCAATGTATTATTTGATGGTTATTTGATAACACATACCATGAAACATGGAAATTCTACTTAGAAACATGGAAAGAAAACATTTTGTGCTTTTCTTGTGAACTCCTCAGTTTTTTGTTTCTTTTTGTAGCTTTGAAACTCAGCAAAGGAGGGAAATCCATCCAGAACAGTCTATAAAGATAAGAGTATTTATTTTATGGCCTTGACAAACATTGCCTTTACAACATTGATTTTTCTTTTATTCAGAGGTTTAAACACTTGGATTAAAGATATAGCTGAAAGGAAAACTTCCTTAACCACCTGCTTGTCCTCCCTCACAGGCAAAAGCGCTGAGCAATAGTTAGCAGAGAATGGAAGGAAATTAAATGATGTGCTGAGAGTAGCCAAATGCACTGGTATGCTTGCTGACTTTGGCTTTCTTCTCAGAAGTTAAGACGTTCCAATGGAACTAAGTTTACTAAGATTAATGCTAGATGGAAAAAGAATGCACTTGTTCAATTTCTGGTCAATAGTTAAATAAAACTAGCTGGCCAGATAAAGAATTTAAAATAAAATGCAGAGTGGCATTTCAATTGGGTTGGATGAAATTTATCATGAAAGTCAGTTGTGCAGTTGCCTGGTGGAGCCAGTATTGTAGAAAAGAGAAAGCCAGCCCAGTTGGTGTAGCTAATGGCATTCTACCCAGTCACTCTGGACCTTAAGTGAATTACAGGAAATGAACTTCCAAGTTTGAGCAATGGGAAAAATACCTATTCAGCCTTCTGTGAAACATTACCATTGATTTGTTTTTTACATGGATAATGCAATTGTTTCCTCTTTGCTAGATGTATTTATAAGCCCACCTCAGTACAGCATTGTTCTTTGATTCATTGTTTAATTTCTGTTCTGCTAAAGTGTTTAATTGAGAGAATTCATTGTGGGGAATTATAGGGCTGCTGTTTCATCAAGAGTCTTTGGTGGCCAGGGTGAAATATGCCATAATTTTACATTTCTTTTCATCATCAATTATGTTTTTGACAATTTTAGGGTTTTTTTCTGTCATATTTATTACAGCAATCATGACCATGACCACTTTAGTTAAAGTTGAAAACCCATTTTGATTTACATTATATTTTAATTTTTTTCCTAACTTTATGACAAATCTATTTCAGTTTGAGAGTAAAGAAGAATTTTATTGCGCAATTAGGGAAACCCCCTTTTGAATAATCAAACTGTGAGCCACATAAACTCTCATTTTAAGGATTTGCTTTGGGATGGTCCAAATCTGGTGCATGATAGCTGGTTGGCTTTGAATTTTGCTGTAATTAGTAACTGGCCATTAGTGAAGAAAATATTATCTTAAGAGGTAGATACTTATTTCTAACCATTTAGATTATGTATCTCTGGAAAATTGCACCACTTCTTGGAATAAAGCAGTACTTGGTAATGCCTAGAAATAAGTGTTCATGACATATTGGAGTTAATGGTGATGTAGACATCTTGAGAATTTATGGTCATTAAGAATAGCTATGGTACTCATATTCCTCTTGGAGAGTGTTTTCACATTTACACATCTATTTTCCCTACTTCAATGAAAATTCTTTGTTGCCTTGGTACTCTTAAATCATCCATGAGTTGGATAATAGATCATGTACAAATTATTCACTCTCTTTGTATATCAGTTTCCTAATCTGTGAAATGGAGATAATAATGTTGTCTGCTACATGATTGTGTTAATTATGTGAGTTATTATGTGTCAAGGGCTTAAAACATGATAAGTGGTTAGTAGATGTAAGCTGATGCTGCTGTTGTTAATATTACCATCATCATCATCATCATCATTATTAGCAGTAGCAGACCCAGAAGGATCTTTATGAATTTATTCATTAGATATTTTGAGAATTTTATTCTTTGTAGAAGCTTCAGATAATGTTTCCATAATGAGTTTTTTATTACCAAACAAGAGCAAATTCTACTTTATCTTTAGAAATCAAATGGAAAGGTAACTTTCAGGTAATATGGGAAGTAAGACTTGTACAGATGAAAAGTTCTCAGATTAAAATTTTGTAGGCATCAAAGAAAATACCTTTTTTGGTTGTATGAGGTCAACTATTAATGTAATTTTAGGAAATTATAGTCTTAAGAAATCCATGATCTGCTGCTAGTTAGATTCTTAAGGAAATTTTGAGGAAAGGCCTATCCTGTATTTGTTTTTACTTTATAGCACTTTTATTTCTTTTAGAGATGATTAGTTTAGTGGAATTGTAATCAGAAGCTTAAGCTTAGCCTAAAGGTTGGTGCATGACCTCAAGCTTGGTTAAGTGGATGTTCCTTCTTTGAATTTAGATCTTTAGCTAAAGGTTTCTTTTTTGTCCCAGATGCATACTCTAATCTGATAATATCCGCTATGAGATCCCTGTTTCCTGGCCTTTATGTCCATATTGGTTATTAATGGTTTCCAAACTTATTTTCTAGTCTGCCATGGATTTGCCCTTTACCATCCTTTTAAAATTAGCAAATTCGTTTCTGTTGCTTGCAACCACAGAACCATAGCTGAGAGAGTAGTTTATACACTAGTGAACTAGATTTAGAATAAATGGGATATATTTGGAGGTTACTTTCTTCCGTTGTAAGTATCTGAATTTTTTGCAATAGATTACTACGAATGGAGAGTTCTCAATTAGACTTTTAAAAATGAGCTGTTTTGCTGTACTCCCCACAACTCCTGTATTTGGGACACAGAAGTCACCCTTGACTGCTTCTCAAATTCTCAAAGGATATATAACTATACAGGAGTGTGGCCGAAAGAGATAAGCAAAACAGAGAAGATATACCTCTCAATTTTGGTGAACTTGGTCTTTGTGTGGCATGGGGATTATGAATGGGTTGTGATTTTCTTATGTTTGCCCCAGCATCCCCCAAACAATTATATTCTTTAAATAGTGTCCTAATTTCTCCCCATTTTTATTTCTTTTGAATGTTTTTACTCCACTGAACACTTTATTTTTATGCTTTTATTAGTGCATTATACTTGCATATATAGTTGTGTTCATTTTGACATAATCATCATTGCATGGAATTTAATTTACTCCATTTCAGTCCTGGTGCTCCTACCACCTTCCCCCACACCCCTGCCCTGTTCCCCTTCTTCTATTCTACTATCTTCTTCCACTCATTTATTTATTTATTTTTAATTGTGATCACCTTCTTTTTTTAAAAAAAATCACTTTAAAATTATTTATTTTATTGATTCTTTTTAGTTATTCATGATAGTAAAATCCATTTTGATAGTATTATACAAGCATAAGATGTATCTTATTTTAATTAGAACCCCATTCTTGTAAGTGGGCATGATGGTGGGGATCACTTAGGTAATTTCATATGTGTACATAGGGAAATCATATTAGATTCATTCTATTATCATCATTTTTTTTCTTTTTTAATTCTAATTTGTTATGTATAACAGCAGAATGCATTACAATTCATAGTACACCTAGAGAGCACACATTTTCATATCTTTGATTGTACACGAAGTAGAGTCACATTCCTTCCCCTCCTTCCCCTTTGCTCTATCTAGAGTTCATCTAATCCATCTATGCTCCTCCCCACCAACCCCATTATGAATCAGCATCCTTATATAAGAGAAAACATTCGGCATTTGGTTTTGTGGAATTGGCTAACTTCACTTAGCATTATATTTTTCAGCTCCACACATTTACCTGCAAATGCTATGATTTTATTATCTTTTAATGCTGAATAGTATTCCATTGTGTGTATATATATATATACACCACAGGTGTTTTTTTTTTTTTAACCATTCATCAACTGAAGGGCATCTAGGTTGGTTCCACAGTTTAGCTATTGTGAATTGTCCTGCTATAAATATTGATGTGGCTGCGTCCCTATAGTTATGCTGTTTTTAAGTCCTTTTGGTATAGACCAAGGAGTGGGATAGCTGGGTCAAATGGTGGTTCCATTCTCAGTTTTCTGAGGATTCTCCATACTGCTTTCCATATTGGCTGCAACAATTTTAAGTCCCACCAGCAATGTATGAGTGTGCCTTTTCCCTCACATCCTCACTGACACTTATTGTTGTTTGTGTTCTTAATAGC
Organism: Callospermophilus lateralis; assembly: GCF_048772815.1. Lineage (NCBI taxonomy): Eukaryota > Metazoa > Chordata > Mammalia > Rodentia > Sciuridae > Callospermophilus > Callospermophilus lateralis. The sequence goes on from NW_027510272.1 coordinate 1,121,465, forward strand.
TGCCGTTCTGACTGGAGTGAGATGAAATCTCAGAGTAGTTTTGATTTGCATTTCTATAATTGCTAGAGATGTTGAATATTTTTCATATGTCTGTTGATTGATTTTACAACATCTTCTGGGAGGTGTCTGTTTAGTTCCTTGTCCCATTTATTGATTGGTTTTGTGTGTGTGTGTGTGTGTGTGTGTGTGTAAAGTTTTTTGAGTTCTTTATATATCCTAGAGACTAGTACTCTATCTGATGTGCAAGTGGTAAAAATTTGCTCCCAAAATGTAGGCTCTCTATTCACCTCACTGATTATTTCCTTTGCTGAGAAACTTTCTAATTTGAATCCCTCCCATTAATTGATTCTTGATTTTACTTCTTGTGATATAGGAGTCTTACTAAGGAGGTTAGGGCCTAATACAACATGTTGGAAATTTGGGCCTACTTTTTCTTCTATTAGACACACTTTTTCTTCTATTAGAAACACAGGGTTTCTGGTTTAATTCCTAGGTCCTTGATCACTTTGAGTTGAGTTTTATTCATGGTGAGAGATAGGGGTTTAATTTCATTTTGTTGCATATGGATTTCTTGTTTTCCAAGCACCATTGGTTAAAGAGGCTATCTTTTCTCCAATGGATGTTTTTGGTGCCTTTGTCTAATACAAGACCACTGTAGTTATGTGGGTTTGTCTCTATGTCCTCTATTCTGTACCATTTTTCTACCAGTCTATTTTGGTACCAGTACCATGCTGTTTTTATTACTATTTCTCTGTAGTATAGTTTAAGATCTGGTATATTGATGCCACTTGCTTAACTCTTGCTAAGGATTGCTTTAACTATACTGGGTCTCTTATTTTTCCAGGTGAATTTCATGATTTCTTTTTCTTTGATGAACGTCATCAGGATTTTGATTGGAATTGTATTAAATCTGTATAGTGCTTTTGGTAGTATGGTTATTTTGATAATATTAATCCTGCCTATCCAAGAACAAAGTAGATCTTTCCATTTTCTAAGGTCTTCTTTAATTTCTTTCTTTAGTATTCTGTAGTTTTGTTGTAGAGGTCTTTTACCTCTTTCGTTAAGTTGATTCCTAAGTATTTTATTTTTGAGGCTACTGTAAATGGGGTAGTTTTCCTCATATCCCTTTCAGAGGATTTCTTACTGATATATAGAAATATAATTTATGGGTGTTGATTTTCTATCCTGCTACTTTGATGAATTCATTTATTAGTTATAGAAGTTATCTTGTGGAATTTTTGGATCTTTTAGGTATAAAATCATATCACCAGCAAATATGCTAATTTGAGTTTTTCTCTTCCTATCTGTATCCCTTTAATTTCTTTTATCTGTCTAATTGCTCTGGTGAGTGTTTCAAGTGCTATGTTAAATAGAAGTGGTGAAAGAGGGCATCCCTGTCTTGTTCCAGTTTTTAGAGGGAATGCTTTAAATTTTTCTCCATTTAGAATGATGTTGATGTAGTTTCAGCATAGATAGCTTTTACAATATTGAGATATGTTCCTATTATCCCTAGTTTTTCTAGTGTTTTGAACATGAATAGGTGCTTTTTCTGCATCTATTGAGATAATAATGATTCTTATCTTTAAGTCTATTGATGTGATGAATTACATTTATTGATTTCCTTATGTTGAATCAACCTTGCATCCCTGGGATGAACCCAACTTGATTGTGGTGCATTATCTTTTTGATATGTTTTTGTATTTGATTTGCCAGAATTTTATGAAAATTTTTGCATCTATGTTCAGTAGAAATATTGATCTGAAGTTTTCTTTCTTTGGTGCGTCTTTGCCTGGTTTTGGAATATTGGCATCATAGAATGAGTCTGGAAGTACTCCCTCTTTTTCTATTTCACAAAATAATTTGAGGAGTGTTGTTATTAGTTCTTCATTAAAGGTAAAACTCAACTGTGTATCTATCTGGTCCTGGGCTTTTCTTGGTTTGTAGGCTTCTGATGGTGTCTTCTATTTCATTCCTTGAAATTGATCTGTTTAAATTGCATATATCATCCTGATTCAATTTGGGCAAATCATATGACTTTAGAAATTTTTTGATGACTTTGATATTTTCTTTTTTATTGAAGTACATTTTTTTCAAAATAATTTCTGATTATCTTCTGTATTTCTATAGTGTCTGTTGTGATATTTCCTTTTTCATCATGTATGTTAGTAATTTGGTTTGAAGAATCTGCTGAGATATGAATTGACCTCTCCCTCTATGTTGTCTGATTCCTCTCTCATGTGGCCTTTAATATTCTATCCTTATTCTGTCCTTCTCTTCATTAGCATGACTAAGGGTTGGTCAATTTTATTTATTTTTTCAAGGAACCAACTCTTTAATTGTTTCTTTTTTTCAATTTCATTGACTTCAGCTCTGATTTTAATTATTTCCTGTCTTCTACTGCTTTCATTAAATATTTATTTTTTGGTTTTAGGTAGACACAATATTTTTTATTTTATATTTATGTGGTTCTGAGGAATGAACCCAGTGTCCTGTGCATGCCAGGTGAGTGCTCTACCACTGAGCCACAACCCAAGCCCCTTTCTAGTGCTTTTGGTGTTGATTTGTTCTTCTTTTTCTAGGGATTTGAGATGTAATGTTAGGTCATTTATTGACTTTTTCTTCTTTTAAGGAATGAACCCCATGCAATGAACTTTCCTTTTAGTATTCCCTTCATAGTGTCCCAGAGGTTTCAATATGTTTTATTAGTGTTCTCATTTACCTCTGAAAACTTTTTAATCTCCTCCTTGATGTCTTTTGCAACCCATTGTTCATTCAGTAGCATATTATTTAGCCTCCAGGTGTTGGAGTAGTTTCATTTGTTTTATCATCGTTTTCTAGTTTCATTCCATTATGCAGGGTAGTATCTCTACTTTTTGTATTTGCTAAGAGTTGCTTTGTAGTATAATATAAGGTCTATTTTAGAGAATGATCCATGTACTTCTGAGAAGAATGTGTATTTGCTCATTGAAGGATGAAATATTCTATATGTATATATCAGTTATTGATTATATGAATTATGGAGTTCTATAGTTTCTTTGTTCAGCTTTTGTTTGGAAGATCTATCCAATGGTGAAAGACATGTGTTAAAGTCAACCAGAATTATTGTGTTGTAGTCTATTTGATTCTTGAACTTGAGAAGAGTTTGTTTGATGAACACTGATGCTGCATTGTTTGGAGTATATATATTTATAATTGTTATGTCTTTTTGGTGTATGATTCCCTTGAGCAGTATGCAGTGTCCTTTTATATTCCTTTTGATTAACTTTAGCTTGAAGTTTACTTTGATATTTGGTGGAAAACCCTTCTTGTTTCCTCAGTCCATGTGAGTGCTATGATTTTTCCCAACCTTTTACCTTCAGTCTGTGGATGTCTTTTCCTATGAGCCAGCATATTGTTGGGTCTTTTTTTTTTTTTTTTTGATCCAATCTGCTAGCCTATGTCTTTTGATTTATGAGTTTAGGCTATTAAAATTCAGGGTTATTATTGAGACATAATTTGTATTCCCAGGCATTTTGTTTATTTGACTTGACTTGGTTTCTCCTTTGATTAGTTTTTCCTTAAGTGTAATACCTGCCTCTGCTCATTTGCATCATTGTTTTCATTTCCTCTTCATGAACTATTTTGCCAAGGATGTTCTGTATGCAGGCTTTCTAGTTGTAAATTCTTTTAACTTTTGCTCATCATGAAAGATTTTTATTTCACCTTCAAATCTAAAGCTTAATTTTGATAGATATGATTCTTGGTTGGAATTCATTATCTTTCATAACTTGGCATTTGTTGTTTCATGATCTCCTGGCTTTGAGGGTCTGGTTTGAAGAATCTGCTGAGATATGAATTGACCTCTCCCTCTATGTTGTCTGATTCCTCTCTCATGTGGCCTTTGATATTCTATCTTTATTCTGTATACTAGGCATTTTCATTATAATGTGCCTTGGTGGAGATCTGTTATAATTTTGTACATTTGGCATCCTGTAAGCCTTTTGAATTTGATTTTCAAATTAATCTTCATGCTTGGGAAATTTTCTGATATTATCTCATTGAAGAGATTGTACATTCCTTTGGTTTGAAACTCTGTGCTTTCTCCTATCCCAATAACTCTTAGGTTTGGTCTTTCTTTCTTTTCTTTTTTTTTTTTTTTTTTGAGAGAGAGAGAGAATTTTTTAATATTTGTTTTTTAGTTTCTTGTGAACACAACATCTTCATTCTTTATTTTTATGTGTTACTGAGGATCGAACCCAGCGCCCTGCGCATGCCAGGCAAGGGTGCTACTGCTTGAGCCACATCCCCAGCCCCCAGCTTTGGTCTTTTGATGCTATTCCGTAATTCTTGTATGTTCTGTTCATGGTTTCTTACTATCTTCACTATGTGGTCAACTTTATTTTCCAGATTATATACTTTGTCTTCATTATCTGACCTTCTGTCTTCCAAGTGATCTAGTCTGTTGGTGATGCTTTGTATTGAGTTTTCTACTTGTTTTTGTTGTTGTTGTTGTTGTTGTTTCCTTCATTTCAAGGATTTCTGGTTTTTTTTCATAGATTCTATCTCTTTCTTGCTCTCCTATCTCTTTGTTGAAGTGATCAATTTTTGCTGTATTTTCTCATTTAGGTCATTCTTTAATTCACAGTCATTTTAATTATAAACATTCTGAACTCCTTCTGACATTCAACAATTTTGCTATCCATGGGTTTTTTTATTGTAGTGCCCTGGTTTGTTTGGGGCACTTTCCTCCCTTGTTTTTTCATGTTGTCTTTGTTTCTTCCTTTTTTGCTGTGTGGATCTGAGATTTTACACTTTCTACACTGTAATCTTACAGTATCCATGCAGATTATCTGTACCTCACCTTTATGTTGGGCTTCCAGACACTGCAGATATCCCTAGATGTATGCTACTGCAACTAAAGGTGGTGGCGAAAACAGTGGAGATAACTTGAGATAGCAGTGGAGGTGCCCCAAGATGGATGCAAAGTCAGAGATGGGGCTGAAAGGATGGGCCTTACACTGTCTTTGGGATGCCTGCTCTGAGATGCAGCTGCTCCTAGGCTCTGTCTCTTGTTGAAAGGTAAAGACTACTGCATGGGGAGGGCTATGGTGTTAGCTGCAGTATCCCAAGTTGGAAGTGGGTTAGGCTTGGGCTCCCTGGTGTGGGGAAGGGGCGGTGAAAGAGGACCTACACTGGGGCTGGGTCCCATGCAGGTGTGCGTAAGCAATCCTGTGCTGGAGCCTGAGTACCTACAGCTGTCTGCTGGTGGTTGGATGGGCCTAGGCCTTCCCTGGGCCTGGATCTGGGCTGCGCCTGAGCTCTGGAGTAAGTTTTCTTGTCAGAGGACGTTGTCCTGTGCAGGAGCCTGAGCTCTGGCGAGTGTCTGCTGGCGGTGGGATGGACCAGGCCTTCCCTGGGCCTAGATCCTACGTAGATGGATGGAGACGGATCTATCAACACATTCTTTCTGACAATGTATAAAATGTGATTTACTAAAATCTCCATTCTTTCTGTCCCTTACATTGTTTGTGATTTCTTGAGAATGGAATGGGCAAGTTTTCTCTGTTTTCCTTTTTGTCTTGTTTGTTGACTACTTCTGGGTTCTGTGCGAAGCCTGGAAAAAAGCTGGTTAGTGATTTTTTTCAAAGGGACATCAATTTTATACTCCTACTGTGAATAAATAGCATGACAGCATTCAATGGTGGAAAGAGCTGAAGTATTAGGAAGCATACCTTCTGGTTTTGGTTCTGCCACTCTGGCTTTGTGACTCTGGGCAAGGTTCCTCTTTCCTTAAGGTCTCAGATTCCTCATCTGTAAAGTCAAGATAACCCTTGCTCTGTGTACTACATAGGGCTGTTTTGAGGATCACATAAAGATTTATATATATATATATATATATATATATATATATATATATATATGCTTATCAAATTGTCAAGTGTTACATGACATCAGGTATGATTGACTATTTCATACTTATCTTCTAAACAGATGAAAAACTGGGGAGCTTATTTTATGAGTACAAGAAAGAGGTAAATTAACAACAACTCTGCATAGTGCTTGGGCTAGATATTCTCATTTGTTACCTGTGCTTTTCTCTCTATAGAGCTGTGTATCCTAGGAGGCTAAGCTCTGTTCTAACATCTCCTGGGCTCCATTGATCACTAGTTTTTCATTACAGTTCCAGTGGGAAATACTGGATAATGATGTGGGAATGAAAAATTGGAATTATTTTCTGACTATGTGTTGGAAATGGCTATGCTCCTCTAAAGGAAGGCCACAGTATCTGCCCAGGGCCCCTCTTCTGCAGGTGCAGCCCTTTCTACTATTTGGTATTTGCTTCCTCCCTTTGCATATTTACAGTTCACATGTACAATTTTTGCTAATTCCAGGGTACTACACCAATTTTTAATGGTTTCCCTTAACCCTGTAATTATTGTCTTGTCTTGGTGAATTTAAGTTACACTGGATGAAGCTACCATCTCCTTCCTGCTGCAACCTTGATTGTACAATGGAAATTCTCTCTTTTTCTTCTTTTTATGCCATCTTTAATTCAATTCTGCAGATATTTTAAGAAGATATATATATAGTGTGTTAGGGACAAAGGACATGTTTATTGGACACTTTTAAGAATTGAATATTTTAATGGGCATATTGGAGGAATTAGATCAGTCTGTTTTCAAAAAAGCAAGTTTTCATAAATTGAAAAATTTTGTATTAACTCCAGTATATAAGAATACAAGACTGTACTTATAAACATTATAAATTATGCTTTAAAATTTATTTTTATTTTGATAAAAACAATGTATCTACATTAAGTAAAATAACATTTTGAACAAATACAACATCTATCCCCCTTTTTTTTACCTCCCTCCCTCTGTTCAGACCTTTTACTTACAATTGGCAACTTTGAATTCTGCCACTTCTGTTGTTTATCTCTCTACTTATAATAATGTGTTTACATTACTTTTTCCTAATGTATCAATTTTAGTAATGACTCTCTGGCACACATTCTACCACTTGTTGTTCCAACAGCCTCCAAATATATCAAAATTTTTGTTTAAATAGATAGTATTGGTATTTTTTCCTACTGCTTAGACAAGTTATCTGATTGGTTGTGTTTCCTTTAACATATAAACTTTTGTCTATTTTGGAATTAATGTATGCTTTTAAAAGATTTTTGACTTTCCTAGTCAACTCTCTTATGAAGTAAGTGACAATAGTATCTCAATTGTGTAACTGGGTCATACTAAAATTTCCATTATGTTGATGGGGAAGTTGAAGGTGAAAGATAAGTAGTTTGTCCAGCTCATGGATAGGAAGTACTAGAATTGGGATAAGGCACCAGCCAGTGTGTCTGCAGGGTCTATATTCTTTAATCAAGATTTTTTTTACAAATATTTCAGTTGTTATCCTAATGTCTATAGTTAAGAGAAATAGTTGGGCTCTATCTTCAAGGCCTGAGATGGCGACCAAGAATTTGTATTTTGAGGACTTCTGTTCTACCCTTACCTTAGTTATCATCATCACCAGAGCGATCACCATCACCACCACTATCACCATCATCATAATAATCACCATCACCATTAGAATAACACATGGCTATCTTTCTCACTGTTCTCAGTAGCAGAATAGAAATCCTTATGTTGAAGCAGCAATTTTTTGACCTCAGGTGAGGTCATAGTGTTGGATAATTTAGGTAATGATTTGTATGGCCATTTTTTAAGTTTGACAATTGCTTTGGTAGGAAATGTGTCCCATAGAAGAGAACCAAGTTTCATATCAGCTGGCTGCTGCTTTATCTGGTACAAAAACTACAAAGAATTTTGTCACTGTACTTAACCCTGTTCTTAACCCTGACTTTAAGGACACCCCCACCCCCACCCCAGTTCCCTGAAATGACATATAGGGGAATACAAAACTTTAGTAAAAGATAAATTTTGATGTCTTTGTTCTGTTTGATTTCCATCCCTATCCTCCATGCTTGTGACATTTCTTGTTTATCAGGCAGGAGAAAAGCCGTAAAATTTGGCCTGGGGCTTTCTCATCCCTAGGTGTGAAATTATTTCAAAACTATAATAATAATACTTTGCATTTCTATGGTGATTTTATTTGGAGATCTCAAAGTGTTCCTTGGTGTTAATAGAGCTTTGCAGCATCCTCTGAAGTAAGTAAGTATTATTAGAGAATATTTTCTCCAAGAACATTTTCACTTTATATCCCATGTGTGACTTGAGAATGCTTTTGTAGTATTTGGGAATCTCAACTATTTAAGGTGCCATGCATACTGGGCATTTCTTTTCTTTATATCCAATGTTCATTAGTTTCCAGCACATGAGGGGAAATGAAGTAGTTTCTCATAAGTGGGTGTGACATTATGTAGAGGGAATTAAAAGTAGTCTGTGATTGCCTTTTATTTGAATATTTTAAAAATATTTAATAGTGTTCATCAACTATAGAACTTTCTGTTTTACAATTAGTTTTTCTTTTTCAAGTTAGCACAATTTACAGCAGTAAACATATTGAATACCTAAAAGGAACTTGGCCTGGGACTGTGGTGTCTGTTGGGAGCTCAGGACATGTCAAACCAATTAAAAATTTTTTAAAAAATGAGTTTGCATTCGGATTTAATTTTGAAAAGGACATTTTGAGTGCTGCAGGCATGAATTTTAATCATTCATATGTGCATAATTGATTATATATTTTTCCCCTCTGAATGTTGCATAGTTTCATCTTGTGTGAGGTTTCTACTCAGAGTTATTGATACAAAAGCACTCCAGGTCTGCTTTAGCATTGAACATTCAGGAAATGACCCTCTGATCTGTAGTCCAAGCTGTCACCCTGAAAGCCCCTTATTCATGCAGTGCTGCATAGTTTTTTTGTGTCTATGCAAAGGAGGTTGGGATCTTTATACTGTGGCTTCAAGGCCCCAGTATTCATTTTCCCAGCATCTTGTCACTATCACAATCCAGAATCCTGTCATTGCCAGAGAGATCTACTAGGAAATATGTGCCAGCCTCAGTACTGCAAAATCTCCAGCTTTTACCTCCGTATCAGGAAAACCCATTGCTCACTCTACTGCAACTTTCTATCTAAACAATATCAGAGGTAACAGAACAGTTTAAGCAAAGCAAACCAACCTGAACTTTATTCCTGTTCTTTCTGCTAGTATCCAGCACTTTCTTTTCACTGAATTTAAGGTCTGGGGGCAAAAATTCTTAATGGGAATGGGATTTGGGGGGAGTTGGAGATTAATTTTTAGAACCTCTGTTTTTGGACATGCTCCTAAGACAAAACAAGGCAAGTCTGTTGAAGTTCTCTAAAAGAGAAAGGGAAAACTATACACAAGAGGACTAAAGTATGTATTGTAATTTTGAAATTATGCTGCCCGTAATTCAACACTGAGACAAGGTGAAGCTTTACCATTCAAGGGTGCTTTATGACTCTCCTGATGAGTGTCAGATGATCACATGAAAAATAATTTTCTGGCATCTCACTTGTCTTTCTTTTTGGGAAAAAATCACTTAAGATCCATCATCCTAAGATTTGGGGGAATGTTGGCAGAATTATGAATTGCTGCACAATTTTCTCCTGAGTTTTTACTCAAAATAGGCCACATAAATTTACTGCTAATTATCTGAAGATAGATTTATCACTGAAGATGGTTTTGGCTGCAAATAATCAAAAAGTCAACTCAAAATGGTTTGAAAAACAAGGGAATTTAAAAAAAAAAAAAAAGCTTCCCACCATCTCCATATCTACCTGCTGAGCCCCTTGGATGTCATGATTGATGGGAAGCCACTACAAAATCATGGCTCTTAATGTCTGGAATCCAACTGAAATCCACTTTTCCCTGGTGTCAAGCAACTGGGGACCCACCAGGTTGCCTTTGATGGTTGTCACTGTGCAGCAGGGAGAGGATTTTGAGCACTAAGCTGGTGACAGATTGCTAAGCATTGTCAATTATTTTGTGAATTGCTCTTCCAACTTATATTTGAAAATCCACAAAATAAAACCCACTGGAATAAGAAAAATGAATTATCTTAAGGAAGAACTTCTGGGTTATGTGCAGCTAGAGGTTAGTTCAGTGATTCATCATTGTCATGAAGGTTCCCATGGCTTTCTCTTTTTCTTCTGACATGTTCAGTGTGTTGGCTTTTTTCTTAGGCTGGCTGCCATCACAGTTCTAAGATAGCTGCTTCATCTCAGGAATCCACAAGCAGACAGCAATGTCCACTGGCAAAAAAGACTGTTCTCATGTATTCTTGTTTAAAAGCAAGGAACCTTTCCTATAAACCCCCAGCAGAATCCCCTCAAGATCTTATTTGGCCCATCAGAGCTATATATTCCTATGCAAATCGGACAGTGGTATGCAATTTTGGATTATCACAAAAGGCTTCCATGATGCTTCCCAATTTGATTGAGGCACACATAGAAAATAAAATTTGGTTGGTAAATTAAGTAAAGAGAAGTGGCTGCCCATGCCTGGAGGTGGCTGGTGTGTATGTGTGTGTGTGTGTGTGTGTGTGTGTGTGTGTCTTGGGTATGGGGGTGGACCTCTACTTGGCCCTGCCAAGCTGCCCCAGGAGCTACAGAGACAGATATACAAGCACTGCCACACTTTCTATTTTAAATTGTAAGGATTTACCCTGATCTAGGATAATCTCACCTTCCTTGGGCTCAAGGGTTTGTGGAGGGAGGACACTCTAATAAAATGGGGGCTTGTATTAGGATTCTCCAGAAAAAAAGAATCAATAGGTTACTTATTTGTTTATTTTTTTATGTGGAGTTGGCTCACTTAATTATGGAGGTTGAGAAGTCCCATGATCTGTCATCTACCAGCTATAGACTCAGGAAAGCTAGTGATATAATTCAGTCCAAGCATGAAGGCCTGAGAAGCGGGCGATCCAGAAGTATAGATCCCAGTATGAGGTTAGGAGAGGATGGAATAAATGTTTTTCAGCTCAAACACTGAGGCAGTAAAAGGAGAAAATTCCTTTCTTTCTATTTTGTTATATTCAGGCCCTCTATGGATTGAATGATACATAGTGCATTTATTTTACCCAGGCCACAAATTCATGGTCATCTCATTCAGAAATATCTTCCGGGGCTGGGGATGTGGCTCATGTGGTAGCGCGCTCGCCTGGCATGCGTGCGGCCCGGGTTCGATTCTCAGCACCACGTACAAACAAAGATGTTGTGTCTGCCGATAACTAAAAAAAAAAAAAAAAAAAAAAAAAAAAAATTAAAAAAAAATCTCTCTCTCCTCTCTCACTCTCTCCTCTCTCACTCTCTCTTAAAAAAAAAAAAGAAAAAAATAAATATCTTCCAAATAATGTTTAATCTGGATACCCATGACCCGGTCAAACTGACACAAAATTCCCCATCCCAGAGCTTTACCTACTAGGCAGAAGAGGAGAATTGCTGTTAGGCCCTTGCAAGTGTCCGCCATGTGTCTGTTTCTTGTTTTTGCACATGTACCTAATCCCTCTCTTTGAATCATTGGTTCCTTACTAAGAGAGGACTAACTCTTGCACATTTTTAAGTGCATAATTATGTGAGTAAACTGAGTGAAGGAATGTGTACTCACTTGACTCATGAATTCAACACCATTGACCTCCTGTGATGTGCCAGGAATGTGCTGCATGGGGTATGAAGCAAATGGGCCCTGCTGATGATTTTATACCCCAGGGAGGGAGACAAGTCATAATTAGTAGATTTTCAAAAATGCACAATAAAAAGTGATGTTAAGCGCTATTTAGCAAACATGGGGAGATAAAGTAAGGTAGGCCTTATTTGGAGTGCTCAGAGATGGCTTCTCTGTGTTAATAACATTGGAATGGAAATCTGAAAAACAGGACATGAGAAGGGAATCAACATGTAATCAGTGGAAGAGGGTTCATCATTTTGTATGAATCCTTACAAATGTATCTTAGGATTAATTTCTTTTTAAGAAACAAAACAAGCAACAGAAAAAAACAAAAGATGTGGCTTTTGCTGTGAGGTCACTAACTAGCTTACTGATTTGAAGGTGAGTTGAACAGCAAGCTTCCTGAGGCAGGGGGCAGGAAGTGATTTATGCTCAAAAAGTAACAGGAAGGAGTAAGATATGTCAGTGGATAAATATGTGTTACACACTGTCTCTTAGTGTCTTTATCCTAATGAACAGTCAACTGTTTCATCTTTCTACAGACTGGCTTCTCTGCTTCTCTCTGCACTTCTGGTCCAACATGGCTACCCCTGTGGCTTTTATTGCCCCATTCAATAGGCCAGTAGAACTAAGTGGAATTCCTGCACTCCAATTCCTCTTTCTTGGGTGAAAGAACCTCAATGGCTTGAAGTAGGTCAAGTGCCCACCTTGATAGAGTTAGCTGTGACCCAGGGCCCAGGGTCCACCTGGCTGGTTGTCTACTTAATTCAACTTAAACATACTTGGCAGGCTTAAAAGAGATTCTCTGGGAAGGTGGAATACAGAGCAGGCAGATGGATTATCACCTGTGTTAAATGGTGCTTTTCAGACTCTCCATCTTTAATAACACTGCTAGAGTTCCAGTAATGTGAAGATACCACCTGAGTTACTTAGTTGAGTACTGATGCCTACTGCAGGATATTGCCTGCAGCATGTACTTAAGATGTATTGATAGTAATAATAGCAAAGCTGAATGTGAGGTATGATGTAGTTCTTTGTCAACAGTGCACGTCAATTATTTTGTTTTAATGGAAATGCATCTTTGTTTTGCAAATGAAAAACCTTTTTGTAAATGCCATTCTGAATCTTTAAGTCTCTTTGTAATTACTTTATTCCTACTACAATGCATTTGCATTTTAGAATATTTGGAAACTAAATTATCAAAAGAGAAAAAAATATAAATTGCTCCTCATCCTGTTGCCAAGAGATAATAAACTGTGGTATTTGGGGGTATTTTTCCCCACTTAGTTTTCCCTGTAGCTAATGTAGGCCCTCAGACCCCCAAAGGAATGATACATACTGCTTTTTCCATTTGATCTTATATTGTGAACATGAAAAATTCTATCATGTCATCACTGAGGCCTGTAGTGACTGTAGCATACTGAAGTAGAAATATAAATTGGAGAAGCACATATGCACTTAAAGGGGTCCTTAGGTTGTAGTGTCATGGAATGTTGACCTTGAGGTGTGTGTAGCAGTGTAGATAGACACTGCCAGACCAACTTCCAGAATAGCAGGGTGATTATAGAGGTTGGTCAGAAATTAAATGTGTACAGTAATAATCACTCTTGTCTCTTTGGCCACCACTTTTGTGAGGATAATTTGAATGAAGCTCATTTACAGTTTCACAAGAAAGATGGCTCAGCTTGAGCATCCCTTTAAGGATGCCTCCCTAGGGGTTCTGGGAAGCTTCTTTGAAGGCTCAGGTAAGGGTGGCCTCTTCAGTCTGTGCTTGCTTCTCCTGATAAAGCAAATGCAAGCATGCCAAGTTGCTTTTCTCCAGCTTTCCCCTACTCCAGAATGAATCCACAGATACTACAAAAGGAATGCTTATGAACATATGCTACATAGAACTCCTAAAATGTCCTGCTTTATTAATCCTTTTTCTACTTCAGAGGGGAAAAGTATGTTTATACTTAAACTGAGAATTGAAGGATCATGACAATGAAGATTGCATGCCATGCTAGAAATTTATAGTTGTATTTTCTCGTTTCCCTTAGAGTCTTGGATTGGATTGATTTTCCAATACTCCTCTGTCAATAGGTAAATGTTCTCCTCTTTCTAGGGTTCTCAGATTCACTTCCAATTGTGTGATGTGCCTAACTGCCTTTTGAGGAAATGCAAGTTCCTTTTGTTTAAACCAGGGTGTTCATTTTAGGGGACTCCAAGGCCCAGATGCCACCTCTTGAGGCCATTATGTCTCTAATTCCCCATGACTCTACATTCAGATGATCCAGAAGGAGAATATTTTCTCCATTGTTTTGGTTTTGGACAGGTTTTTCAGTGAGATGTGTGTGGAGTCACAATAGATGTGTGGTACGCCAGAGGGTCAGAAACTTGCCCTGGCACTTAGAATGCATACTGGTCCTTCTAGTTCAAGAATATTCCCCCTGCAAAATAGTCAATCTTTTTCATTACTGACATAATGCCTCATGGACACCCTGGAAAATTTTTGACCCTGAAGCATCTTAGATTTTGGATCCTGCTCCCCTTGTTGGGAGACATTCCATACAGGAGCTCTGAAGAGTTCTTTAGCAGGTTGGCTCCACCTCTCCATCTCAAGGGAGACAATGCAATTTCACTGTCCATGTATTATTTAATGTGTGTATCTTCAAGCTGTATTGTACTAGGGGTCTAGGGGGCCATTCAGTTTAATACCAAAGCTCTGTCTGTGGATAGCCAGTCATGATGAATAACTGGAAACAGAGTAGATGCCTGCCTGGAGAGTGTGTTAGCCAAGAGCTGCGTGAATCTGCTTGGAGGGGCAACAGCTGAGATTTCAGGGTAGTTTACCATCTCCTAGGTAGAGGCATGGGGGTAACATTTTCTGTCTGAAAAATATTGCAGGCATCAGGTACCAAATTTCTCCTCCTGTGGCTGCAGGTGTTAATCCTTCTGATTTAGCAGTGAGCAATATTCTGTGGGTATTAGAAATATAGGAGGCACAGAGAGAGAAAGAAGTGAAAAATTCTGGGCTCTTCAAAATGGTAATGAAATGTAGTCTGATGGCCAGCCCAGGATACATTTGTCAAGGTACATTAACGAACATACTTGGATGTGTTCATGCCACTCAGACTTGATGACCTGCTCCATTCTGTCTGTAAAAGCAGAAAAACTTGATGTTGGACAAAGGGATGTGTAAGGTCAACAAAATGAAAGTTGTGGATGTTACAGTGTAACAATATGGGTCATTGTCCTCTTGATATTTACCAAGGTAATATTATGATCTCTTCAGAAAAGAAGCCAGCATCTGTCACTTTTGAATTACTTTTCTTGAGCTCTCCTCCTTTAATCTTAATCACAACTCAAAGGTCAGATACTGTTCTTCAGTACTTAATTGATACAGTAATGAAGGTTCAGAGAGCTTAAGTAAGTTGACCAAGGGATTGCACAGCTTGTTAAGAAGGTGGCACTTTGCTTCCTTTCAATTTCTCCCTGCTCGCTCGGAAGTTGGTGCTTGACGGAAATGGCAGGAGCCGGCCCGGCTGGTGGCCACGGCGCTAAGGGGACCTTCTGAGTAGGCTCATCAGCCGTGTAGACGCGTGCAGTTGCATCCGATGCGCGGGGCCCGGGGCCTCGGGAGAGCTCAGCCGCTGCGGGCCCAGGACGAGGGCGCGCTGGAGATGGATTCGCGCCGACAGCCAGCAGCAGGCCGCCTGGCGCGCGGTCGGGGAGGGCGTGCCGCCGCGGCTTCGGGCCGCGCACTGTGAGCAGCCGGGCAGGAAGGGCAGCCACGGAGCCCCGCGCACCCGGGCGTGGCGGGCGAGAGCACGAGTGGGGCGGCCGCTGTGCGCAATCAGTGCAGGCTCCCACCCGGCTCTGACTCTGCGCGGCTGCATTAGCGCGGCCACACCCTCGGCCCTGCAGCCGCTGCTGGCGCAGCTTCCTGAGAGCGCGAGGTAGGAAATGTGCCTGGGGCGACTGTGCGTCGAGAGTGCCAGCCCCGGCAGCCGTCGCAGAGAAGTGCCGCCTGGCGGGGTCACGGCGCCTGAAGCCCACGTGCGCCGAGGAACCCAAGGTGGCCTGTGGTTGACAGCACAGCCCGCTGGAGCCGCTGCCCGTACTCCTCCCCAGGAAAGGATTTTGATTTCAAAGGAAGGAAGGAAGGAAGGAAGGACAACTCCCATCTTCCCTGTCCCACCCTCTCCGCTCTGGGGCGGCCGGGCCAGGCCATGCCCAGGAAGGCTGCCACGGCTCAGCAGAAGGGACTTTCCTGGCAGCACCGCGGCGAAGAGCGCGGATTGTGAGTTTATTCTGCCGCGGTTCATGCTTCCTGCAAGCCTTCTAGGAGGTCAAACGCTGCAGCCTCTCCTCACGCCCCGAAGAGCCTCCGGTGTTCTCTGGCCCTCGGGCTCACCCTACGCTGCCCGGGTTCCGGCTGCCGCAGCCCAGTACCCTCTACCTGCGGCGGTGAATGGCATGATGGTGCGGGGAAGGCACTGCGGCCTTGGCCAGCTAAGTCGCTGGGGCGGTGGCAGCGGCGGTGGTAACGGGCTCCCCAGCGGCATGCCAGTGCCCCCTGGGCGCGATGGCTAGCGGCAGCGCTGGGAAGCCCACTGGCGAGGCGGCTTCTCCGGCTCCTGTGAGCGCCTTCGGTGTGGCCATCTCGCAGCCACGGAAGAGGCTGGTGTCGGTCTGCGACCACTGCAAAGGCAAGATGCAGCTGGTGGACGACCTGCTACTACTGTCCAGCGAGGCCCCGCCTCCTCTTGTGCTGGTGCGGAGTCCTTTGAGCAGAGCAGGGACACCATCATTGCGCGCACCAAGGGGCTCTCCATTCTCACTCATGATGTGCAAAGCCAGCTTAACGTGGGCCGATTTGGAGAGGCTGGGGACAATCTAGTGGAGCTGGGCGACCTGGTGGTGTCGCTGACCGAGTGCTCAGCCCACGCTGCCTATCTGGCTGCGGTGGCCACCCCAGGCGCACAGCCTGCTCAGCCGGGCCTAGTGGATCGATACCGCGTGACACCCTGTCGCCACGAGGTGGAGCACAGCTGCGCGGTGCAAAGAGCCATCCCACTGGCCGATATGACCCCGCAGCTGCTGCTGGAGGTGTCGCAGGGCCTGTCGCGCAACCTCAAATTCCTGAGGGACGCATGCACCCTAGCCAGTGACAAGTCACGGGACCGCTTTTCACGTGAGCAGTTCAAGCTGGGCGTCAAGTGTATGAGCACCAGTGCATAGGCGCTGCTGGCCTGCGTAAGGGAGGTGAAGGTGGCACCCAGTGAACTGGCGCGCAGCCGCTGCGCGCTCTTCAGTGGGCCCCTGGTGCAGGCTGTGAGCGCACTGGTGGGCTTCACCACCGAGCCGCAGTTCCTGGGTCGCGCGGCCGCTGTGAGGGCAGAGGGCAAGGCGGTGCAGACCGCCATCCTGGGTGGTGCCATGAGCGTGGTGTCAGCCTGCGTGCTTCTGACCCAGTGCCTCAGGGATCTGGCGCAGCACCCCGATGGGGGCGCCAAGATGTCGGACCACAGGGAGAGGCTGAGGAACTTGGCCTGCGCCCTGTGCCTTGTCTGAAGGCTGCACCCTGCTATCTCAGGCTTTAAGAGAGAGGTCTTCACCCAGGACTTTACTGCCAGTAAATTCCAATTCTGTGAATTAGCAACACCCCCCTCCACCCCATGCCCTTTCTTCTACCCCAGCCTAAAGGAAGACACTTATTCTCTGCCCCTCTCCATTTATACCAAAGAAATCATAGGTGAAACCCCCCGCCCCCACCCCCACCATGTTAATTGCCCAAGAGGAATCTTCCAGAATTCAGGGCCACGCACACAACTCACATGCTCCGAAGAGCCCAGGTGTCAAGCAGCCCATACAGGAGTGTGGAGCAGAAAATGGGTAATCTGCTGGTTGTGGTTTTACCCCTACACCCCACCCTTGTCAGTCAACTGAATTTTATTAATTGGGCAGGAAGGAGGTCATGGGTTCATTTCTTCTTTTTTATTTTAATTAAAAGAAAGGTTACCTCAGTTTCACTCCTTAGACATGGATGTAGCTACCTTTTTTGTATGTTATTTTTTTAAGCAATTGTGTTGAATTACGAGTATACTTGGTGTGGAAAGAGTATGACTTTGCCATGTGATTTGCAAATGGGGGGAAAGCTACTGTGAGCATGTTTTATTTTTTAATTTACACCATAGAGTGATTTTTTTTCCCCCAGTGTCAAGTTTTTACCTTGCATGTACTGGAGTATTTATTTCATCTATTAAAATTTTAAGTTTCTCAGAAAAAAAAGAAGGAGGCACTTTGAGAGAGAAAGAGAGTGTACAGTAGATCTTTGTCCACACAGGACAAAGGGAGTGCAATCTGCAAATTCTTTGAAAAAGAATAGGGATACAGTAGACCCAATGGCTTCATGTGGTGTTCCTGATGACTTTGAATGTGGTTGGGATAATTTGGAGGCATGCCTTTTTCATGCAGGTACTTATTTATGCAAAGGTGATTTCTCCTTTCATTTATTCATTCACTATGTTGATTCCTTCTGATTTACTCATTGTTTTTCTATAAACTAGGCATCAATTTTGTTGAGAGCTAGGTGTTGAGAGCAATTGAAAGTCAATCAGAGAATTGAGATTCTGAATTGAAAGAAGGATGTCAATAAAGAGTCAGGACTCTCTGTGGTGAGTGGGGAAAGAAGCAATGGGATTCAGGAGCTCATTCCAAGAGTTCTTGGGGTGACCTCGAGGTAATGTGTCATCTCCCATTGGGGACCACAGTTAGTATTCCTGGAATTTGGTCTCAGCACAGATGCTGGCATTTGTTCCGCATTGTCAGCCACAAAGGAGAGACCTATTAGCAGCATGCCATTTCTTTGTGATGGGTAATTTGTCAGCTTGGACATGTGAAGAGAAGTAGATTAAAGACCTTCAAACCAAGAAATACAGAGGACTTCCTCTATGACACATTTTTAGGGACAACCCAGATATAAATAATTATGAAGTGGACCACAGCCTGCTCTTTTGAACCATTGTCATTGGCTTGTAGCATCCAGCCCTCCCCAGTGTACTTGGCCCCAGTACTCAGCCTTAATGCATGCTCCTTGAGCTTCTCATTTTTCTGCCTACCTCTTTGGTGTCTCTCATCCTTTAACCTTGTTAAGGGGATGGGATGGAGAGAGGGGTGTCAAGAATTCATGTGTACATATACAATTAATAGACCCATAATTGTACAAATTTATGTGGTGTCATTGAGGTTTCAATACATGTAAGATGTCACTCATTTATTCTTTAGTATGAATTCAAACCAACCTTTTATTATAGTAGTCCATGTGGCACATGGGATGAAAGGAAGGCACATGGTTTTAGTTGATCACATTATTTTTTTGTATGCTACTACAAGTGATATAGGCTACATGCAATATATCTATAAGTGACATTTGAAATTTATAGTGGTCATATAAAATTTTCTCCTTCAAAGAATTAATTTAGATGGGCAAAATTGATTTGATTTAAAGAAAAATATTAATTTTAGAACACTGGTTCACAGATATTATATAACTCTCAAAAGGGTCATGTGAATAAGGTTTGGGAGCAACTGTATTAATTTATCTGGGCATGTAGGCATTTCAAGCTTTGTATTTAATTATGGAACACTGCTTCCTCTTAGAAGTAGAACTTCAATTGAACAGCATTGGGAGAGCACCCTGAAATCTTAGTCATTGGTGGTCACCTCCTTCCCCATTGGGACTGTGATTCACCTGTGCTCCTGACACACCAGGATTTTCTCTTTCCTTTTTTAAATTTTTTTTCATAGTTCTAAATGGACAGAATTCCTTTATTTTATATGTTTATTTTTATGTGGTGCTGAGGTTCGAACCCCATGCTTTACACATGCCGCAGTCTGGCTGGGCAAACTAATGGGGGGGGGGCGGGGGTGACAAGCAACTTGTGAAGAAGATTGATACAGCTGTAGCCGCTTTATTGTAGGACAGTAGGGGTATATATACATAACTGAATACACAGCTTGTTCTTAATTAACATAAACTAGATACATCAACCAATAAGGAATCCTCATCATCTTAACGATTACACACAGCTTAACTTAATTGACATAATGTAGACACAGCAGTCAATCATTAAGGAATCTCCATCATCTTAAGGGCTCTCTGGCCTTACTCAGAAACCACTCCTCCTAGCATACTGCCAGGCACCATCTTAACTTGGTTGTAATCCTCATCATACACATACTAGGCAAACATGTTGCCACTGAGCTATAGCCCCAGCCCATCTTTTCTCTTTCCTTAATGGTTACATTTCAGAAATAAATGATTCCTCCTTCATAGTTTCCTGTTGGGTGTAACCTTGTGGGGCAAGTAGCCACAAGGTGGTTCTTCATTAAATGCTTACGTGAGCATAGACTATGGAAAGTAGACATGGCATCTACAGTAACCACAGTGAATAGGAACAACTGTTGTTACAGAAGAGAAATGTAATAAGATAAATAGAATATTTATTTCATGTACCAAAATATCACCTGAATCTATTCCTGAACCATTTTTCTAAAGAACCAGAAAAATCGTCAAAACAAAGATATTTTTCTCTGTGAGTAGTAATTAAGAGAGGCGAAAGAACAAGTGACTGCAATTTTAGGTTGGCTTGATGTGGCAGGATTTGGGGGCTTGCTTGTGTTAAACTGTTTGAACTATTTGTTTGAGAATTATGGTCTTTGAGAGGGTTTTTCTTCAGGCACAGCCAGGAGAATGAACCCAGGGAATATAAGGGCAGAATTAAATAAAACCTGTTGGCAGTTGGCACAAAACAGGCAGGTGGCGTCCTGGGCTCTCCTCAGCCCTGTGATACTGGATGATATTTTTCCCCCAAGTCTCACAATGTATTTTTTGGTTGGATGCTTCCTGCAAGTACCATAAGGAACATCTATTCTTAAGATCTATTGTCACATCTTTTCCCAGAAAGGTTATTTTTACAAAAGTATTTTTTTACCCCTCTTTCTAGAGACAGACATTGGCATTTCCACAGTATGCATTTGTTTATTTATTTGCTGTAGCCTCCTGATGGTTGATAAAGAAGAGATAGAAAATTAAACATAAAAAAAAATAAATAATGTTACTATTATAACCATTCCTGGTCACTACTTGTTGAGATTCTATTTAATATGGGAGCCAAATTCTTTTTGTTACAAAGAAAAAATAATTTCTTTCAGATAAGTTAGGCTACTGGGTAACCAGTAGGTGATTTGTTAAGCTAAAGATATTGGTTTAACTTAAAAATATTTACTTTTCCCATTTATCACGAGTGAGGCAAAATAATTCAAAAATTTGAATTTTTTGTTTTTATTTTTTTTAAGCAGAGAAAATGGTGGAGATAAACTTTCTTGAAAGTCACCTATTTTGTAAAATTAATAGATTGATGATTTGAAGGAATCATGGCTAAAATGTAACTATCATTAAATATCCCCCTCTGCACATTAAGGTTGACTCAGGCAGCAAATCATTCAATAAGCAATTCCCATTGCTTTGTGCTGGGAAATAGCTGTTAGTGTCATTGATAAATTCTCTGCACCAAAATTCCTAGGTCTAAAATAAAATGAGGGCATTTTAATCAACTAATACATTGTTTGGTATTTTTGTGACCATATCAACTTCTTGAAATAGTATGAGTTGTACATAGAAGTGTGTCAGGCAATTTTTCATCAGTGTGAGAAAATTACCTGAGATAATCAATATAAAAGGAGGAAAGGTTGATTTTTGCTTATGATTTCAGAAATTTCAGTCTGTGGTTATCTTTGGGCCTGTTTTATTGAAGTGGTTTCACATCCTGGGGAGAGCATGGTGAAGTAGGCTGCTCACCTCATGGTGGCCAGAGAATGTGGGGAGGGATGGGAGGCTGGGTTCCCAATAGCCCTATCAAGAACATGCCCCCCGGGCTGGGGATGTGGCTCAAGTGGTAACTCACTCGCCTAGCATGTGTGAGGCCCGGGTTCAATCCTCAGCACCACGTGCAAACAAAGATGTTGTGTCCGCCAAGTACTAAAAAATAAATACATACATATATATATATATATATATATATATATATATATATATATATATATAAAGAACATGCCCCCAATGAACTGACTTTCCTCTCTAGGCTCCACTTCCTAGTGATTTTTCAGCTTCCTAAGAATGCCATTAGTTAGTGGCCAGCCTTCAACCCATGGCATTTGGAACATTTAAGATCCAAACCACAACATACAGTTATAATATCAGTATTTAGTCTTGACATACATACAAAACACAGTTCAGGCTGGTGCTTCCAGAACATTGGAAACTGACCAGATAAGGGAAAATGAAGCAGGACTTCCATTGCCTTCACATTTCTCATTTGTGGAAATTGAAATCAAATGTAGGTTCAACCTGCTATTAAATGTATTGAGAGTTTAAAAGAAAAAACTGTAAATCTATTTAACATAATATCTTCTGACTTCTTGGACAGCAAATGAACCTTATCACTCTGCTGTTTCTTTAAAAAAAAAGTGTGGACATCTTAAGTGGAATTGTTAATGAGCTGTTACTCTGAGAGTTCTCCACATTGCTCACTGAGCCATCACAGCCTTACTTCCCAGCAAACATTTTCTGGAATTTGTACAGCATAATTATGATTGACCACAGGCCTCACATTTTCCTTACAGGAGTTAATATAGTGAATTGCTATATAAATTGTTTGATGCTGTAAGGGAAAGGAATGCTAAGAGATCCTAATAAGACTCAGTGGCTCAATATTTTGCATAGTAAAACTTTGAAGTATTTTCAGGCTGCCTACCCTCCTTCCTAGTGTATATTTTGTTCCTGATCTAGCTGACAGACCATTGATAGGAGAGAATAATTGTTTTCTGTCAACTGTAGAACTACAATGTACTTACAGGGTATGTATACTTGCAAATCCAAAGTATTTATCTTGATAAATTTTCACAAAGTAATCATTCCCAAGGATACAGTATATGACCTTCTCCTGCTATCTTCCAGCTACTACTGTGCACTGGCTCAAGCCGCCACTATGCTGACTCCAGATAGCAGATTTGTTTTCCATGTTTTTGAATTTTTCTTATATATGAATATCCTTTAAATTATCTTTTGTCTTGTACTTTTAGAAACATTTTTAAAAAATAATTGTGATTGAAATACAAAAGTGTGCACACTTTATTCAAATATGTTTTCAGAATGTCAAAACTGCGAAGAACAGACTTATAAAATGCTAAGACACATACCTAACCTGTGAGGCTTATATTTCTGTGCCATATCTTATTTTTGACCACTAAAAAAAAATAATACTGGCTTACAATAACACATCTCACCATGTTTTAAATACAAATCAGAAGGACTTCAATTTCCAAATTTCTTTTGAAAAAAACTTACTAATGTAATGCAAAACAGAATATCCAGTTAATACGATTAACAACAAACCAATTTTTTATCTAAATTAACCAGGTTATTAAAGTCTAGTGATGTATCAGATGGTGAAACTTCTACTGATCCTTTAATTCTTTCATAGTTCTCAGAGTAGACTGGACCTTGATGGCAGAAATGGTGTTGTGGGGTTCAGATACCATCAGTAGCTGTTTTTATGCAGAAACAACAGTGATGGATCTCTATAGCTCATTTTTTTTTTCAGCTTGGTTTTGTCACAGAAGGACCAAGTGTGCTTGGCCAGTTTTTTTTTTTCTTGTTTTATGGTAGGAGGCACCATAACAGATCTCATAATTACCCATATTCAACCCTTCTTGGTATATTTAGCCATGTTACAGAAACCTAGTTCTGAGCCCAGAGAAAGCACACTCATACATTGCTGGTGGGACTGCAAATTGGTGCAGCCAATGTGGAAAGCAGTATGGAGATTCCTTGGAAATCTGGGAACGGAACCACCATTTGACCCAGTTATTCCTCTCCTTGGACTATACCCAAAGGATTTAAAAGCAGCAAACTACAGGAACATAGCCACATCAGTGTTTATAGCAGGACAATTCACAATAGCTAAATTGTGGAGCCAACATAGTTGGCTTCAGTACATGAATGGATAAAAGATGTGGCATATATTCACAATAGAATTTTACTCAGCAATAAAAGAGAATAAAATCATGGCATTTGCAGGTAAATGGATGGCGTTGAAGAAGATGATGCTAAGTGAAGTTAGCCAATACCAAAAAAAAACAAATTCTTATTGTTTTCTCTGATATAAGGAGGCTGACTCATAGGGGGTGCATGGGAGGATTAGATGAATTCTAGATAGTGGGAGGGAAAGGGAGTGGGCAGCAGATTAACAAGGATGGTGGAATGCAACAGACATCATTATCCAAAGTACATGTATGAAGACATGAATTGGTGTGAACATAATTTATATACAAACAGAGGTATAAAAAAATTGTTCTATATGTGTAATAAGAATTGTGATGCATCTACTGTCCTGTATTCAAAAAATGAAACCAATTTAAAAAAGCCAACCTCAAAAAAAATCAATCAATCAATCAATACATAAGTTCATAAAATTTCTAAAAGAAGAATATGTTTTTGAATTAAATATAGCCATACAGTTTGGGCTCCTCTGTATGTGTCATCTTCTTTTCAAAATTATGTTTGTGACATTTGGAATGATTTTATTTTTGGTGTGTGTGTTAATTAACACACATGTGGCTCAGTGGCAAAGTGGTGGCCTCGCACATATGAGGCACTGGATTCTATCCTCAGCACCACCTAAAAATAAGTAAATTAAATAAAGGTATTGTGTCCATATACAACTAAAAAATATAAACACCCCAACAATGTGTACTTATAGGTATCAAATGGAATCAGAATGAGAAAGTGCTTGGGGAATTTAAAATGTCTTTCAGATATAAGGAAGGATTGATTGGGCATTTATGTTATCTGGGATATTTATGTATGTTTCAGGAAAAAAATCTTCCCAAAGTTTTATGTCACATAATTATTACTGACTAGTTCAGCCACCCAATTTGCATGTGCAAATTTGACAGTGATTTACATTGGATAACTCATTTATATCCTAATAGATATAAATTTTTCCCACAGGAAAAAAATGTGGTAGTATTTTAATGCTGGAATAAACACAGTATCATTTTTCAATGTCAGTCTGATGAAAATCTGGTTATTAGGTTGTCAGAGTTTTTGATAAAATGTAGTGTTGGACTACCTAATTACATTGCTACAGAGTCCAGTGGGGCTGCTGATCTGTTTCCTAATAATTTTTAGCTGGGATCATTTTGTTAAAGGCAAATTATTGTGGGAAGCAGTAATAATACACTCTTCTCAGAATTCAGATGTCCCATCCATCTGAAAGTTATAACTTATTGGAGAAAATGTCAAAGAGCACAAAAGTTTTGAAGGTTTTGTTTTATTTTCTGTTTTGGTATTGGAAAATACATAATGAAATCAGTAATTTAAAGATATTTACTTAAAATCACTTTTTATTACCTAGCACCAGTACTGATTTTTAAAAATGGGGATTTTCCCTCTAGATTGGAAACTAAACAGTGGGGAGTATAAACTAAAGCAGTACTTTCATGAACTTTTTTCTATGTATCAGGGCAGATTTGGGATTTTGGGGGGTCACAAGCTCATAAAATAAAGTGTGGGGGGGTCTTCTTTAAGAGAAAATATAAGAAAATGTGACTATACAATGCAAACGTAGTATTTGTGTCAGTGATTCAGTTTCCTTTTTTTGAAATCCTTTACCACCCTGCACTAGATATCCACCTTCACCCCAGCACTCCTACTTCAGTTTTTGACCTACCTAGCAAAATTTTAGCAAGAATCCTGTTAAGTGATATCTGATCACCTCTGATAGCTGATCAAGTTCCTGACCACACCCTGGTTGTCCATTTCTTGGTCTACTTTTAGCAAGAATCCTGTTAGAATCTAATTCCACAAAGTTTCCCCTATTCCCCCAAGTGATTTTCCATGTACCTATCCCCTTCTCTACTCTAACATTTTCCAACAATTTATGATATTTTATAAAGAACTAGAAGAGAGGAATTTGATGGTTAACATCACCAAGAAATGGTAAATGTTGAAGGATATGCAAGTGCTAATTGCCCCAATTTCATCACTATACATTACCTTCACTTATCAAATTACCATATCATAGCCCATGAAAATCGTTATTGTATATTAATGAAAATAAATTACTAAATAGAGATCTAGGAATGATTTATTCTGGAAAAAAATGTTAATAAAAGAAAAGGTGTTGATATTATCCAGAAAGTTGTATTTCCTTTGTTGTTGATTTCCTTATACAACTCACACTATGCTCCATGGTGGCCAAAAACATCTAGACTTGATATCTCATGGAAATCCGTGTGCTATTTTGGGAATGAGATGATTGTAGAACTTGTCTACCATCAGTGGGGCATGAGTTGCTGACCTGTTGAATAGATGATTTGATGGATCCAAGCATACCAGTTGCCTGTCACCAGTTGGTTTCAATGGTTCAAGCTCTGGAGATAACCTTTCAGTTAAGAGTTTTAGTTCTTAGCTATGAGATGCCTCATACATTCAGAGACACCTAAAACCCAGGTCAGCCTTTCAATTTTGTATATTCATTACCAGTTAGTTTGGTGTCCATTCTGAGATACTGGTATTTGTTAAACATAATTTGCTTAAATGAAGATGACATCTTGGACACTGCTCTATGTAGTTTCAAGAGATATCAAAAACCTACTGGTTTGTGAACTTAGACTAACTATCTATTTTATGGGCTGATTTGAAAATTAACTCAGGCTGATCACATTCTGCTTGGACATCTCACGGATCTTGGGAATATATTGGTAAATAAAGGTAGGGTTCATCCATCATCCACTGGCAGTGAACAAAACAACCCCAAACCCTTTCTTGTGGAGCACATCTCATTGCAGGGGATAAACAAGAAAATAAAAAAGATAAGATATAAAATGTATAGTGTGTTATAGAGCAGTAAGGTCTAGGGAGACAAATGAGGGAAGAACACAGGAAATGTAGATGGAGGGTGCTTTGATACAGTGGGGCATCTAGGGAAGACACCATGAGAAAGAAACATTCGGCGTTATTTTCCCAGGATACTCTTGATTTCTTACATCTTCTACCACATTTTTTCTCTCATTTATATAATTAACATCACCAGATTTTACCAAATTTAAATCTGGAAAGTAGAGATGATTTTTTTCTCTTCTGTGGGGGTCTATGAGTAACAGAAAGCTGAGGGAAAAAAATGGCTTTACAAAGTTCTTCCTATAGGAAGCATTTTTCACATTTCTCCCATAAAGGAGAGATGTGTGTCACAGCAAAGGAATATGTTCCAATCTGGCTTTGTTCCTTGGCTGGTCATTACTACTGATTGCTGTGGGCAGGGGCAGCGAATTCTGTTGAGAGAGATTGTCCATCTTTCAAGTACGTAGTAATTACCAATTACTGTGAGATAATGTTGGGGATATTGTGAGTATAGTTTAGACTTTGGTGAATTTATTTCTAGCTCATGGTCAGGTTCTTATCTGTTTTAAATGATAGGAGGTGCCTGCAGTAGATTACATTTGCATGGCATTCCCCATTGATTGCAAAATTCAAGTTAAAACCCTGCCATCATATGGCTGATGATTACATACATTTTGAAACATTTCAAGAACAATTATATAGTCCAAACTATAAGTACATTCAATGAAAGCATAACATAACATCATTATCTTGTAAAGAGAATCATCTTACTGGTCCCCTCTTCTGTAATAAATGCTCTGCTTGCAGAACAAAGGACATTGATTCAATTTTCTTCTCAAGTGTCCATTGTAATTTGAGTCCATATTATTAATCTTCTTTTTGCTTTGGATTATTACATTTAAAATTTCTTCTACTATTGGAAATTTAGTTTCTTATCTACATTATGATTTTGTTCACCAAAACCTCTATTAGATTCAAAATAAAATATATTTTAGCAATAGAATAAATTTAGAGAGGTAAGAGGTTTTTTATATATAAAAAAACCTCTCAAGGCACTTCTATATCATCTATTATTGCTCTGTAGCTATCATTAATTAGATTTCTTGAAAAATAAATTTAAAATAAAACATTTTAGTGAAGGGAAAATGCATTTAAGCCATTTCAAGTCTTAGATTATGCTTACAGCAAGGAAACCATTTTAAACATATCAAATGATGTCTAATGCTTATCTACTGCATATTATTTAATTTATCAAAAATTTTAGTAAAAATCTAAACTCAATGTGAGGCTTACAGGGTTTAATAATAATAATTTAATTTGGCATCTTCTTTGCCTTCAAAAAACCCTCTGGCCACTTAACAGAATGCAATAAAGTATAATTGTAAAATATGTAGCATGCCTTCACATTTCTATATTTCCAGGGTATGCTTTTCTATCTAATAATTTACAAAATAATTTATGATTAACATGAAAAAAAACTCCAATTTTTTATGTTATGCTTTCTTTTTTTTCCACTATGAAATATTCGTCTGTCCTATAGACTAGTAGTAAGAATGAAAATTAGTGGGGCATATTAACACAGTGGAAATAATCTGGTCATCTTTGCATGACTTTTAGAGACAATCCATAAATATGTAGTATGCTCTGGTTTTCAGCTAACCTCATTTCTGATTTCTACTCAAGAAATGTGAAAAATCTTTTTACCTTTAAAGAGATTTAAATTGGTTAATGGTACTGCCACAATGACCATGTTTATTATACAATATCATCAGCCAAGTAAAACAAGAAGACAGTTAAAAGTGATTATCTTAAAAAAGCAATATGCTAAGAAGGAAAATAATGAATAATCTCCAGGTAATTAAATCAAGCCCTATAGTGGATGTATTTGCTTTTTTCCTGCCATTCATTTCCAACTGTTCTTTGCAGAGCCATTTCAGAGGCAGACTTCACCTCCTTGATGTCATTTCCACTGCATCAATTCTATGGACAATTCTTCTGTCTGTCACAGAGTCACTGAGATCTCCAGAGGCAGGTCATTAAGAAGAGAGACTCTGGGGTCACATACCAGTTATCAAAACCTTGCTGTTTTTTACTAGCAGGGAGACTGGGGCAGATTGCTCAACTTCTTTGTGCCTCACAAGTTCATTATGAGGAGTACATAACTTAATAGGTTTTAATTTCTGAATTTAGTTATATTTGAATGTCTGGCATATCCTAATACCACTGGCTGTTTATCATCAGCATCATCATTGAGTTGTTATTATTGGCAAGATTTTAGTTGAACAAAAGATTCTATTGCTCAGAAGAAGACTGCAAACAGTGGCCTAAACCTGTATTTCTGGCAAGCTTGGACATTTATTTCCTTCAGTACTTTTCATTAGCTTGTGTGGGTCTGGGAGAGTTTTAGCAACTTTCTTGCTAATATTTCTTATAACAGAGAGCACAGGCCTCAAGCTCAGGGCCTCATGTAGGGATACTGTCCAGCAAGAATCTAACTTCCCTTTTGTTTCGAGGTTAACAGGGTTAACTCTCTGTGGCAAGGGACACTGGTTTTCTAGTATGGTAGAGATGGAATGTTTTCATTTAAATCAAAGTAATTTAAGGACAAACTGAGCAGGCATAAAGAAAATATACAGCAGATGATGATAGAGGAGGTAACTAAAATCTGAAGATGACTATAGTTGGGGAAGTGCTTCTTGTGAGCTCAGTATCTCTCCAAGGAGTTTAGAGCCTTCAGTATGTCCTGTCCTTTCTTCTAGACTGTGGTGCAGCTTGGGACAGATCATATGATCTCTTTGAGTTCGTTTTCCATGTTTTGTTGGGACACTGGCTCATTGAGGTCTGTCTCCAAGGTACCATGTGAAATTGTCTCTCCCCCAATGAGTACTCAGTTGTCCTGTGGGAAACATTTGGCTTCAAAATTATCATTCACTCATTATCCATGTGATTGGCAAAGTGAAAATAATGGGGAATCCTAGTCGAGCAGCTAGACGCTGGACATTACCTCGGTGGAGTCATTGAATGTTTATTTCAGAGACCCCAAAACATGATTGCCAGCAATGTCTTGAGGTGTCCTGAGGCTGCATTAAGAGGAGACTGGGAGGTTTCATTGTAGGACTTTAGGACATTTCATTGTTTGTAGGATTTTCTTGGGGGTTGGAGGTCTGAGCAGGGATGGGAGAATATTCTGCTTCCATTCCCCAGATTTTAAAATTCAGTCTTAGATTTTGAATCTTAAATTTTATATGTAGCTTTTGTTGCTGGTCTTCTTAACAACCTTTCTGCTCCCTCCTTTAATCCAATATTTGACATGCATAAGGAACATCTTAGTTAAACATTTTCTTCCTTTCATAACTTGGAAAGTTCGAATTTAGGATATCTTTTTCTGATCATCTTCTGTAGCTCTTGCAGTTCCTGTCTTTGTCATGTGATAATCAAGAGGACAAAAATAGCACTTCTTCCCCTGCCTTCCTCCTTTATGTGCTATAATGATAATTTCTGTGAATATGACATTGTGACTGACCTTGTGATCATGTGATTTTTATTTATTAACAGTGCATATCCCACCTTCCAAGTAAGAAGGCTGGAGATAGGCTGTGTGGGGATCCAGATGTAATGCATTAAATTACAGTGGCAGCAGCTAAATTCTTGTGTGGTGCCCTTGTTTACTAGTTGTGTGATCTTGGAAAAGTCAGTATCTCTCTCCCTTGAGATTTCTTGTGAATGAAACAAAATGAGTAGATAATGTAATGCTTGAGTAGCCTCCAAGGTTCAAGGATTTGATGATTCCTTTGCATCTTTTGGTTCATGCTTTCACTGGATTTGGCAACTAGTCTTTTCCTGTAACCCTTGCTAAGATATTGGGACGCCACATGTAGTGACAGGTGAAAAACATGTCATGTATTACCAGTGTGATGTCCTGTTGCTGAAAAGCACCAGTTTCAGTTCTGATGTACTCTGGGAACTCTTGAAATGTAGACCAAGAGTTCCACAGATTCTAATTACCCTAAGAAACATAACTAAAACTAATTGCCTCTGGATGAAGATGAACAAGATGGCACCATCTTGAAGCAGAGAGCCAGCCCTTATCAGATGCTGAATCTGCTGGTGTCTTGCTGGTGGATTTTCTGGCTTCCAGAACTCTGAGAAATAACTTTCTGTTAATCTTTTTTATAAATTACCCAGTCTAAGATATTTTGTTAAAGCATCCTGAGGCAGAAATTTTTTTTTATGTTTAAAGGAAGTCCTTGGATTTCTGCAGTTCCCCCCACAGGCTTTCAAGTTCCTCTGTCACTTCTTATTTCTATGATCTTAAGTAAGTTTTTTTTTTTTTTTTCATTTCTCAGCACTCGATTTCTCATCTCTACAGTAGAATAATTTTTCAGGTTGATGTAAAAATTAAATGGAATATTGACTCTCCATTCTCATCTCAGTGGGTACCATGTAAGTACACATTATTTTCACTATAACTTTAGGTTGAGGTACCCTGAGTATATAGAAAAGAAACAACCAAACATATTTTGGGTAGCCCTGATCACAGATAAAAAGATGAAAAATCTTTTTTAAAATTTTTTCTCATTCTTGCTAAAATTTCTAGCACTATCTTTATTCTGGCCATATCATTAGATTTGGTGTTTAATTGAATATGTTTTATTTAATAGATTTGTTAAATGGTGATCATTTTGATTTGAGTTTCAATTGAGTCCTTGAGGAAATATTTGCTGATATAAAAATATTAGGTAATTTTAAAGAATTTTCAGATTAAAATTTTAATGTATTTTTCTATTTCAAATTTATATCTTTCTAATTATAATTATCCATCTTTCCTTTTAAGTTACTTGTAATCTTAAATAAATTAGAGCACAAGCTTCATAAAAATCTTTTTTTTTTCACAACTCAATTGGATGTTTTTAGGTCAGTAATTTTTTCATTCTTTTAAGATTTATGTGAATGTCTGAAATTGATACCAGGAAGATAATTGCCAGCCAATTCAAATATAACAGTCAGAGCTTATAATCTTTCTCCCATTAAAGTGATTGGACAAGGATTAATATTTGAATTTAAATTAGAATATAAAAGATATTATATTTAGTGTACACCTGTTAAAATACTTCTCAATTAGCCATAATTAATGATGTAATTAAAATCCTGATTTTACAAAAAAAACCCTCCAGTTAGTCATTTTGTCACTTGTTTTAATCTCTTTGAGGTTGAATTATGATACTTAAGTTCGAATTTGTGGTTTTTTTTCTGAAAATATTTTTGTAACCACCTTCTTGTCACATTAACAATGCTGTTATCCTGCCCCACCATCCATACTTTTTTTTCTTCATTGAGCATGTTTTCTTGTAGAGTCTTATACAAAAATAAAATTAAAGGGGAAGCTTGAAGTTGTTATTTTTTTTTCTGTATTTATACATGACACAACAATGAGAAAAATACTTGGGTAAATTTCTCTGAATGTAAAATGTTTATTTAAAAAAATTAAAATATGAACTGGATAGTACTTAACAAATTTAGAGACCTTGTGTGGGAGAAATGCAGACTTGAATAGTCATTCTTTGAAGCACTTTAAACTGAGATACCAAAGGAACCCCTAAGGGTTTGTGTTTTTGTGAGAGAGATGTTATCATGTACCTTCTTAATAGATCACACAAAGTCACTTTCATATATATTTTTCCCCAAGGTAGAATCCTGTTTTGTGCGGGCATCTACCTCTTTCTCATGTGATTAAAAGACTGGGGAAGGTGTGGTGTTCACTGTTACATGAAAATACCAAAAGTCAGCAATGCCAAAAGTGATGCTCCCACAGTATCTGTGGAAGCTTCCACAATGATCCCTTTATTCGTGTGGCCTCACTGTTGGCCATGCAACTGTTTGAGTTGGGCCTTCTATTGTCCTTGTCATGGACTTGTATGTGCTCACAAGACAGATTCCTATATCTTCCTGTAAACACACTCTGTCCATTCCAGAAACTCTGATGCATTTTTTGGTAACAACTTGATGTCTCTGCCTTATTACTAGCAGCCAGTTATCCCAATCTACACAGCACTCCATCATCTGCTCAGTGATTTTTTTTCTCTTTCCCCTAAGAAGTATCACCTTGTCAGAATTTATACTCAATTTCAGCAAGAATCAATTTTACATATTGATCAGAACTTGTCAGCACATCCTTTGAAGGTTTGCCATGTACCAGTTTATTGTGTCATACTAGCTTGGAATTGCTGACCAATCCAGGGTAGGTCAATAAGTCAATGAATGAACTGATTTTTGAAAAGAAAACTCGGAGATTGTAGCAACCTCAACAGTGGCTGCCAAATAGGTCTATATCTTAATTCTTGGAAACTGTGAATGTCACCTTATGTGGCAAAAGGGATTTTGCAAATATGATTAACTTAAGAATTTTGAATCTGGAAGATTATCATGGATTGCTTGAGTAGGCTCACTGTAATGAGAAAAGTCTTTATAAAAGTCACTAAATTAATGATAACTC
The DNA here is from genome assembly GCF_048772815.1 of Callospermophilus lateralis. NCBI lineage: Eukaryota > Metazoa > Chordata > Mammalia > Rodentia > Sciuridae > Callospermophilus > Callospermophilus lateralis. The sequence continues at coordinate 1,154,537 of NW_027510272.1, forward strand.
ATTATAGCAGCAATGAGAAACTAACAAGAGATTCAGAATCTTCTGGAATGTGAGCACTGAACCACAGTTCTGCTGGCTTGAGTCCAAAGCTCTCTGTATCCCATCACATAGTCAGGATGCCAACAATTGTGGTCTTGACCCATCCAATCATATTTATTTGTTGTGACAAGGCTCAAAGGACCAGGGACTTGGAAAGAATGTGTTTGACCTATTTCTCTGTTTTCTTAATTTTTAATCCCCCAACAACAATTGGATTATTTCCATGAAGGAACTTTGTTCCACTTCTAGATACCTTTTTCTGCAAAGTTTTTATTATTTCTTTTCTCTGATTTCTGTTTTCAGTTGAGTTGATGCCATTTCTTTCCAAGAAGTTAAATAAGACTGTCTGAGGTTGACTTTGACTTGCTTTTTGCCAATTCTTTTAACTTGCAAGGAAAAAGGCAGGCACTGCTTGCTTCTTATTGTGATTTTTTTAAATCCTCAAACCTAGTCGTGTTCCAGAAAGGTCCTATGTTGCTTCTCGCTATGTTGGATGTGACATTTGATGAGTTTGGTTTAGGTGCCCAGATGGAAGCGTAGACTTGTTACTGCCAGCACTCGTATCCTGCAGTATCTGTGTCGACAATCCTACTTCTTAATTGTCACATTAGCACACTGAATGATTGAGAAAAATAACCTTTTTAATGTTTTTATTAACAGCATTTTTGTGAGATTCCACCTAACATAAGTTATAGATTTGCAAGTTTCCAATAGATAACTGTTGTAATATTCCATGAAATCTAAGGGTACATAGTAAGCAATAGAAAAATCTGACAAGCAACAGAAGAATTGTCAGACTAATTGGTAAAGGGGTTGCTTCATTTTGATATTTGCTTCTTTGCTTATTTATCAATACAAAGATTACAAATGTCAGTCCCAGGATAAATGGAATCCTTGAGAGAGATTAGTTATGGCTGCATTTGTAATAGGGATTGATTTTCAAAAGTCCTTAATTAGATTTTGTTTTGTAGGTCTTCACACATACCTACAAGGAACAGAGGTATATTAATTGGCACCAGTATTTGATTTTTAAAAAATAAAATATTGAATGAAATGGAATCTAAAAATGTAAAACAATATATTATCCACTTAAAATTGACATATTTCTGGCACAACAATACAGTTTCCCCTTAAATTTATTATCATTATATTTCTGTAGAGCTATAGTTTATAAATTTTATTATGAATAAAAGTCATTTGGAGTTGCTTAATAAAATATTTTTTGTGGATTTCTTACTCTAGAGATTTTGTTTCAACTCCTTAAGAAAGGGTCTTGGGCTGGGCATGGTGATATATATCTGTAATTCCAGATACTTGGGAGACTTAGGCAAGAGGTTCCTAAGTTTCAGGCCAGCCTCTGCAATTTAGTAAGGCCCTGTCTCAAAAAATAAAAGGGGTTGGAGATACAATTCAGTGGTAGAGCACTTCTGGGTTTAATCCCTTTTTTTAAGGATAAAAGGGGCTCTAAATCTCTCTATTGAGCAACTTTATAGTAAACTCAAACTCAAAAATCTTTAGGCTGAAATTGAAGAAACATCACTGTATATATTCATTGGTTATCAAAATACTGAGTGTATACTATGAAATTATTTTTCAGAAGTTTCTTTTAGAAAAATAGTTGGTGGAAGCCATAGGTAAAAGGTGCTGTCATAAGTTACAGAACACTTTTGGAAAAGGCTTAATCAGTTTTGAATAGGCCTATGACAATTGTGAGATTCTAGAATTTGTAAGCAATACAGATGGCATCCTTTAGATGTGGCTGTATTGCATTTAGCTCAATGACAACAAAACTAGCAGACATTTCCATAAGACATACTGACTGAGAAATAGCACATGATGCCAGTGGGTTGATCTGCATACACTTAGGTTTTACTAGTTTGCATTTTTTGCTTATTCACTTGTCCTAAATGCTTAATGAATAGGCTCTAAGGCTTTAATTTTCACCAAATCCTAAGTTTATTACTAAAGTTTATCAAGCAATAAACACACTATTGCACTTAGACTGTCATGTTTTTATAAAGCAGTTTATAAAAGGTGAAATCTGGCAAAGAAGCAGATCTATAAAAATCATGCTGGTGGATGTAGTGTCATTTTTTCTGCCATACACCCAGAAAGAGTAATATTATTTTGACACACACATACATTCCACTGTCAAGTTTCTATTTTTATAGTTAGCTTACTGCACATATCCTTAAGCTATACAAAACTTTGGGCTGATGCAAAAAGTGACATTTCTGCATATTTATTACATTGCTATTTTAGGGTTGAATTTGCCTGATAGGATTTTTTCCAAGAACAATGTCATGTTCATGACAGTAGACATTGTTGAGAACAATAATGTTGTGCATTTAGTCAGGGAAAGTCAATATGGAAGGACAAATCATAAATAGCTTAATGTGGCATGATTATTCCTCACTATCTGCTAGATACAGGAGGAGAAAAAACTATAACAAAACCCTGTTGAGAAATTTCATAAGTAGTCAGAATCTGCACTAATATTCTACTATACATATGTCCTATGCAGAGATATAGTAACTGTTTATTGAAGTTTATACCTAAGAGAAATGAGCACGTTTATTTACCAGAAGAATGTACAAGAATGTTTATAACAGCTTTATTCATGACACTCCCCAAACTGGAAGCATCCAAATGTCCATCAACAACAGAATGTATAGCTTGTGGTATACTTATAAGATGTGATACTTCAGAGCAATAAAAACCTAAGCAACATTCAGAAGTTTACGGAAAGCATATTGGATGAAAAAATATAGACATTGAAGTGTATGTTCTGTATGATTTCTTGCACAAGAAGGTCAAGAACAGATCGAGTGGATCTATGAAGTTAGGATTGTGGTAACCTGGTGTACAATGAGGTGGGGGAGTTGTTTACTGAAGGTTGTATCTGGGAATGGGTAGGGGGAATCCTCTGGGGAGATGGAAACATTCTGTATTGTGCTTTGGGTTGTGGTTGCATGTGTGTCTACATTTGCAAGAATGCACAGATATCTACTTAATATTTAGCTCGTCTTCTTGTATGTTCTGGCTAGTATGACAACTCCAAAATTTATAGTTGAAAAACATTTATGATTACTGTATCTCACAGTGTCATGGATCAGGGATTATCACAAGGCACTTCAGGTTGAACAGCTTACTGGGATACTCACCTAGGATGTCTCATGCCTGGATGTTGACTAGATATCTTTCTCTGCCTCTCCACTTGGATGTCTTCAGCTTTCTCATAACATGTAGCCTCAAGGTACTTAGATTTCTGAAGAGCAATTAAGGCTTTTAAAGGTAGTGTTTCAAGAGAATAAATAGAAACATTCATTTATTAAGTCCTTTACACAGTGAGTTCTGTTGAATTGCACTCATGAAAATATTCCCCGGGCTCAGCAAACTCCAGCACAGGAATGTGAAATGGAAGGAAGGTTAAAGATTCTGTGGCTATCTTTATTTGGCCACAGGGCATGTATGTTACATCTCAGTTAAAAAGTTTTAGGTCAAATTAGTCTGATTACTCTCTAAACTTCCTAAATCTCTGTTTGAGTTTATTGTAAAATTTGAGTCCAGTTTGGCAAAACATAAACAGCAAAAGAAAGTCTCCATTTGCAATCCCAGTTTCTGTAAGATATCTCATACTTCTTCATTTTTTTTTTTTGAGGTTGAAAGTTCTATGGCTTTTTCTTATTTTATTTGATGTTTCTGGGCTTTGAGTTTTATTTTTTCCAGGCTTGGGTGAACTTAGACATTTTTTGTTTGTTTAATCATTCATGGCCTAGAGTTAACTGTCAGATTGAAGCAGATAAGGCTTCTGATACCACTGAAATCCTTTGCTCCTTTTGATTTATGGGTAATGAATTTTCCCTCTATAGTCAACGTATGATTTTTTTTAGAAAAGAAATCTCATATCTCTTATTAGTCATCTATCAGAAGTATATTGCCCAACAGGCCTCTTTATGAAACTCCTTATTAAGAGACAAGAGCAGGACAGCTGCTTTTATGCAGCGAGACTTTGTATGAGATTGACTAGAAATGTTTATTCAAGCTAAATAAAGTCAGCATAAAAGTGGAGCCTTTTAAACTTTTTGACTTTATTCGAACATGACACTGACGTAGACTTGTGTGCACCCAGAAAGCTGCATTATCAAACATATCAAAAGGTTTCAACACCAGGGCACCAAATACATCTAGCACAGATAATTACCGTACCTCGCCTGGCATAATTTGGGCCAAGAGTGGCACTTAAGCCTTATCTTTAAACAAGATTGCACATCTCATTTGAAGAAGTTTGTGAGGCCACAGATCCATTTTGTGCCAGGGAACTTCAAAGTTCATTTTACAGAGTCAACATGAGAAAGATCTAACCTCATCATCTCAGATTTTCTTTTTAATTAATTGCTAAATGCTATCCATTTGCTGCCCCCAGGAACTCAGAAAGGATTTATGCAGTAATTCCTTATCACCATATTTTCAAGCCTCTGCTTTCATTTGTCACTTAAAGAGCTTTGCAGCATATAAAGCCATTAACCCAGCACCACAGTACTATCACTTAGTCAAAAGAGAGTTGTTTGCACTTTATGTGACAACCTATTTGTATAAAGTGCAGGGGTTTGAACTAAATATACCACATGCAGTCTAAGTTAGATGTGGTGGAACTTTGTTTTTTAGCTGTCATGGTTAGCCTGCTCACTTGGCTTCTCCACTGGCCTTGGAACTCAACTCCTATATTCTACTGATGTGATGGTTTTTAACAGATCCCTTTAATGCCAATATAAATGTCTGTGCCACTTCAGAAACACATAATTTTAAGGAGCTGGATTTTGACACATTAGTTTCCTCTACTGATTCTTGACTCCTGAATATTGTAGTGTTTATATAAACATATATCAAAGAGAGTGCTCATGTTCATACCTGCATATATAACATAGGAATTGACTGAGCATGTATATATGTGTGTGAATAGTACCAGGTGTAGGTCAATGATTGTGGTGGCAGCATGACCTCAGGAATTGTCTAGATTCTAATCCATGTCCCTCTACTAAGAAATATTATGACCTGGGGGAAAACAAACTTTTTTTTTTCATCTATATTTCTTCATCTGTAATTGGGGAGAAACCACATCTACCTACAATGGATCATTAATTATCTGTGTCCTATATGAACACCAATAAATTACACAGTTCTCAATACTATCACAGTTAACACATTTTCTCCTGCAGTGAGTTGAACTGGATTTCTCTGTGGAAGATCGTGTTTTAGTTTTAAATAATATTGAGCTGGATTCATTGGCACACGCCTGTTATCCCAGTGACTTGGAAGTCTGAGGCAGGAAGATTGCAAATCTGAGGCCAGCCTCCAAAATTTAGGCCCTAAGCAACTTAGTAAGACCCAGTCTCAAAAATAAAAAGGGCTGAGGAAGCAACTTGGTGGTAAAGTGCCCCTGGTTAAATCCTCAGTTCCAAAAAAAATTATTAAGAATTGTTCATATTCAAATTGTTAGCAAACCATATAAACACGTGTGTATACATTTATATGTGCACATGTATGTACACATGCATATATACATTTATATATGCATATATATAAATATTTATACACACATATATATTGAATATCATTTTCATGTAGCTGACCTTGAGCATTAGGCCCACCCTAACTTAGATGCAGAGTTTTCATCATTTAGTTGACAGGCTGGCACTAGTGATTTAGATTTCACCTGCTCAAAATGCAGAACCTCAGGTCTCATGCACACTTATTCAATAAGAAGCTTCCTTTCAACCTTTGCTTTTTATACTGAAGTATACATTTCTGGTAGAATGATCACAGGTTTTTGAGTTGGTTCTGTTGGAGTTTTTAAAAGGCTCTTAACCAGGACGTTTAATAAAATGCATTTCATGCCAGTACCCATTCTGGGAAGCAGACATGTTTATAAGCACATATAATTAAAACAAGTTTCACCAAAAAAAGTTTTGTGCCCTTGCAAAGTATTCTGATTTAATTTTATATATATATATATAAATTTAAAACATGTTGCCCATGGCCTAGTAAATAGATTTTTTTATACAGTTTGAAAGGAACTGTTGGACTGTGTGACCTCAGGTGAGTCATTTTAGCTTCTTAATTAAGCATTGGTTTACTTGATTGCAAAAATGTGCATGTTGTGTTGGTTGATTTCAAATATCTGTCACCTTGAACAGCCTGAGATGCTCTATGAAATGTGAAAATCCACCCTGTGCCATGTGTAAGAAAGGGCATGTTAATTGGTTATCCTGTGTATTATGGAGAAGGCCTGGAAGAGCCCAGCTAAACAATGGTTGCCAAACCTCAGCTTCTGCATCATAAAAGCTTACACCTCATAGTGGTAGACAACACAGAAGTGAGCAATTATGTGCAGGTCCTAAACATGTGTCATTATATAAAACAAACAAAACACAACTGTAACCTTTTTAAAATGTGCATGGTTTGTTAGCATATAACTAAAACATAATGAGCTAAATTCTTTCTCTACCTAATACACAGTAAAAATATTAAATAGTCTTGTGTGTGGTGGTGGCAGGGATGTTGATTAAACAGCAGAGAAACTGGACAACATCTTGACCAGTGGTCAAGTCACATAACCAGTAATAGGCAAATGGACACTGTGTGCCCGCTGGTGTGGTCCTCTAAGAAGGAAGTCCCATAACCTATATGGCACTTACATGGTGGGGAATACATAATATAAATCTCAGTTGGGGGACACATCAGAGAAACCCCAACTGAAGAATTATTCCATTAAAAAAAAGTATGTGTTGGGAACGAGGATACATTGTTTAAAAAACAAAAAAGTCAAAACATAAGGTTGGAGATTAAAGTTAACTAAAGAGACATGAACACTAAATGAGATCTTATGCTGTATTTTATATTCAGGACAGAGAGAGGCCATCAGGACACCATTGGATTAATTGAAAAAAATAGAGAAACAGAAGATGATGGATTAGATTAAATTGCATCATTGTTTCATTTAGTGAAGTTGGTAAGTATTGTGGAGATTGGAGAGAATGTACTTGCTCTTAAGTATGCACCAAATATAACTTATTTCCAAATGGGACAGGAAAAAATAGTGTCTGCCTTGCAAAAGCAAGCAAAAGGGTATTAAGATAATCAGCAGTTGGGGAAAAAGATCAACAATTGATGGCTCTGGGGTATACACAGGTATTTCTTACATTCTCATTTGTGTAGCATGGAGATAAGTTTAAAATGAACTTCAAAGTAAAATTTAAAAAATAGGTCCTTTGTTTTCTTTCTCTCCTATAATCAGTGTCCTAGTGTGTTTCAAGGACACCTGGAGTATTGGGCCTTATGGGTGGTGTTCACAAAGGGCAAGTTAGACATGACTGCAGGCTCATGGATCATTTCGTTTCCCTGCTGAGAGCTCCCTCCAGAGCCCCCAAAGGAGACATGTGGATTTTTCACCTCCCACCCTGGCCCTGCACCCTCTTTGGGTCTATTTCTCTTCTCTCAGTGCCTAACCCTGGGCCAAGATCTGTGGTTATGGTGATTTGACTGGGTCCTTTGGTTCTGTTAGTTTCTCTCATTTGACCATTGACTTACTTTAACCTATACCCAGTTCTACTCCTGCTTCTTGCCTAGTAAACTAAACCCTCACACATTTCAGCACCAAGTTCCGTGGATGGCACCTTTCTCTTCTGATCTTGAAGAATACACAGCACTCCCCCACACCCCGCCCACCCAAAATCCCCTAAGAAGAGAAACTCAGAGAGCAACAGATGTTTAGATATATCAGGGGATTGAGAACCTTCAAATCACAGGTCCTTAGCTCCACAGGAGTCCCAAAGCCACACAATATCATTTTTTTCTCTTTTTTTTTTGGGGGGGGGTATCTCTCTTTCCCATAGCAGGGAATGGTTGGAGGTGTAAATAAAGGTTGTTTTGCGTGCCTGCCCTGGCTATATGATTGGATTCCAGAGCAGTAGTCCCTCAATAATTGTCAATTATCCTATGAAGATGTGTCCTTGTCCTCAAGGAGTTTCAATCTTGTTGAGGAAATGAGACACATAATTGTGAAATCAACCAAAAGTGCAGTGCTTAAGTACATTGAAAAAATTACAGAACATAGTGTGTACTAGGAAGCTGGGGGACCAGGACAACACTGTGACTGTGGGGGCAGCTGGGACTGAGGGAAGAAGCTAGAGAATGTGAAGAGCATGTCTCCTAGTGTCTATAGGAGTCATTTTGGTGGCTCTGTAGTGGAAGAAAGAACAATCAGGAGAGGAAGCTAGCTATGAGGGGCAGGATCTCAGCTGCCTGAAAAATGAGACCTCAGGTCTGAGGAGATGGAGGCATTGCTCAAACTCTCAGGTTGTTTTTTCACAAAAGCTTCCATTTAGATGTCATCTGATATTTCCAACACAAGAGACTTGCAGAGATGCTCTAGTGCAGATGCTTAAAGTCTGTCATATACCCATCCAGTACAAGTACTCCTCCCTTGTATTTGACTTTAAAATATCATTCTATTGTAAATGTCTTAATGAGTCTGCATTTTAAAGCTTTCAAAGCATCTTATGTTAAAATAGTCTGTATAATTTGGACCACTTGTCTGCAATTTCTGCATTTTAAAAAATATACTGAGAGCCTCAAAAGTGGAAATGGAGCCAGATATGGTAGTATATAACTATAATCTCAGCAACTTTGGAGGCTAAGGTAGGAGAATTGCAGCCTCAGCTGCTTATTGAGACCCTGTCTCAAAATTTAAAAGAAGGAAAAGGGCTGGGGATGTAGCTCAGAGTTATAGCATCCCTGGGCTCAATTCCCAGTACCACACACACACACAGAAAAAAAAAAAAAAACCAAACCTTGGAAGTGGAGGTCTCTCTTGTCTGTCCAGAGGTCCTGTCCATCCCACCCACCCACCCTCTCCCTAATATAATCTTACAAAATATTTCACATACCTGATGAGGTGGATTTTCCTTCTCTCTGGCACCTCTCCTTATCTCCAAGATAAATGCTTCCAAATCTTTTGCGGCAAGCAAAGTTGGTGTTTAGTTTATTGGTAATTAATTGTTAGCACTTCCCTGACAAAACATAATGGAACTACAGAGCAATCACTTAGAAAAGGAAACAACTATGTCAATTATCACTCTAATGAATCCTGTTTACCAGAGGTGAGGTTCAGAGGCTCCAAGCAGCCCGGCTGGTGCACAACCTTTTTTGCATGGAAGGAAGATGCCTTAAAAATTCCATTTTTGGTCTGGTTGGGTGGTTGTGAGGTAGTCATTCTCAAGGCTAGGTTTCAAAGGGGCTTCAGCTCTGGGTTACAGTACAGAATTTTGTAACTATTCTCTAAGCTAGTGACTATTTCCTCTCAGTTAATAATGGCATATGAGTAAATAGAAATAATTTCTCTTTTATTCCCATTTAATTAATTTAATTTCCATGTTTATTTAGTTGTTTTGGTACTGGGTATTGAACCACTGAGGCATATCTCCAGCCTTTTTAAAAATTTTACTTTGAAACAGGGTTTCACTAGGTCTCCCCTGCTGACCTTGAACTTGATTCTCCTGCCTCAGCCTCCTGAGTAGCTGGAGAAAACAGCCATTTTTAACATTAAACAATTTAAAAAGTGTATTTGTAGTGATAGGTTTTTGAGATTATCATGGAAGTAATGAGATGAATAACATTTGTTCACCCATGAGTAACACAGGTCCTGTGATGAACATTTCATATAGCTCATCTCATTTCTCAAAACAATCATGTATGAAAGCACTTTGCAGAAAGGTAAATTTATGGATATGGATATAAATTTTATATGGGTATAAAATGCACACATGTCAAGATTTTATTTAGTTCATTAATTGATGAAAGGCCCAGTAAATTATTAAAATCCATTTAAAGAGGAATATTTTCATACACATACATGTACAATTTGATTGATTGTTGGGTTAGATCCAAAAACGATAGTAACATTCCATACAGATTACTATCTCTGCTAAAAGTTGTAAAGTAGCTCTGTAAATAGAACATAAAGCTCAGTGGTGGGAACAACACACTATAGGGATAAGCTCAATTGTCTATTTCTAAGTTTCAGGTGACTTTTCTATAATACAATACCACTACAATCAAAACATTATAAATGAAGAAATTGAGGCTTTTTGATGCTCAGGGAGTTGCCCAAAGTTCTAGTAAGAAATGGACTGTGACTCACTGATGACTGACTCTTTACAGCTGATCCTGTGGTGGTGAACATAATTAATTCAGTCAGCACAGGAACCTATATTCCACTCCCCAGGACCTTGGGCAATGGCCCAAGCAGCACTTTTGACTACTCTACTCTGTCATGGTTGCCTTGAGAGTCTGGGCAAGGCAGGATATAAGTTCCAAGGATGATGATAGGGAACCCAGTCTGTCCCAATCTTGGTCTAGGATCATCTGACTTCAGGAATGGATTATTTAGGAAACTACCTATTTCCCTGGCAACAAAACAGCAGCATACTATAGTTGATAAACAATTTCTCCCTGCCATTTTAATAATCTGCAAGACTTTAAAGATTTATGGATCCATGATAGTTGTACCAGGTGTCTTTTAAAAATGAATTCAAAGTCAATACCAGTATCACACCACACATTTTAGAGATTTTTGTTTGGGTGAGAATTCAAACACGGCATTCACACCTTCCTTGAACGTATGTTGCCCTCCATCAGGGAACACAGATTTTAAATGTTGAGGACTTGTGGTATGGATGTAATATCACCTTTTTGCTTTTGGCATAAGAGGCATTACAGGTATTTGTATGAGTCTTGCCTTTTGGAATAGGGGAGCACTGAACTTCGGAAATCAACTGTCAAATGATGGAGTACTGTGGGGCTAGTAAATTTCCTCCATAGTCAGATGTCCCTGCTGTTATTAAGGTTTTAATTGTCTGAGCAGCAGCGGCACTAGAAATGGCAAGTCTATACTGTGTTCCTATCTGTGAAAGAAGTCTTATTCAAATCAGTATTTAGTGGCTAGGATGCATCAGTAATTTATGTATATGCTCTTAGGATATATTTGTGTCAGAAGAGGATATAGATTCTTGATTTGGAAGTCTTTAAAAACACATTAAAATAATTCATTCTACCTTTACAGGATTTGTGTTAGATTTTTGCTGAAAAAAGAAATATAGAATGTAGGTCTTAGTATTGTGGTTAGGATGATGGGAAAAAACTCCTGTTATCAATCCTTTATGATTTTCTTGTTATTATTGGTAATACAAACAATATGTCTATACTCTCTGAAAGATGGCAAGCACCAAGTATATTTTTAAACATGCCAAGTGTGTTTAGTACTCCTCCTACATAGTTTCTTAAATTTGTAAAATCATGTATCATATTTGTTTTTTATTTTATATTTAGAATTCCCTCATGAATTCTTTTACCATACTGTAAAGAATTACTGAGGAACCCCTTTTAACACTGCATGTGTATTCTTGTGAGGGATTCTTTTATAGATCTATCAAATGGTTTAACATTTGCTTCCAGGGGAAATCAAGTGGAATGAAAAAAATTGGGGGGCCTCTCAGTCTACAAATGTCTAATAGGCTTGGTAACAATATCTTGTTAAGTTGTATTGGGACTCTCCAAAATCTGTTCTAGCATTTCTACCTGTCTGGAAAGGCCACAGATTGGGTTTATCACTTTAGATCAAGTTTCTATTCCACATATCCTTGACTCCCTTAAATCAATATGTTTTTTATTTTACTCTTCATTTCCTCTAGCAGAATAGGACTTAAGGCACCAGTGAGATACTGTAGAATATATTGACCTAAGGGAGATAGATGTGTTTTCTAATTTTAACTTCTTGGGAACTTTAGTTGATGTAAATTCTCTTTGCTGTAGTTTGCCAAGCTCTGTGTACTCTAGTTCTAATGAAAAGTCAGACCAAGTCAAGGAAAGAGTGTGGAGGTAATGAAATTCTCCTCTCCATTTGTGTCTCTTCTGCTTCATAGTAGTGATATGTCTTAAACTTTAACATTTAAAAACCTCTCATAAAGACAAAAGTAAGTTGTCTTTGGAAAACAGTGGAATTATATTTTAACTATAAAATCACTAACAGAATTTGCTTTCTCCAAATTACAACTTTTTAAAATTAGCCATAATGACCTTTATAAACATTCAAAATTAAGGAAGAACATAAGCAATGCAGTCTCATTAAATTTAATCAAGTTCAATAAAAATTCTAAATTTAAAAACTATCTTCATAAAACAGTGTGTTATCATCAAAGCATTAAATAGTACATTGGATTTTAAAATTATTAAAAATTACTAAGTATCCATTTAAAACAAAATTTATTTTATGATTACAGACACCTTCCAAACAAATCGACAGTCAATTGCAATGCATTTTGAGATGTAAAAGCACCATTAATTACGGTTAATGGTACTTTTCTAATGTATGTAAATATATCATCTGTACCAAAGCTCTTGCCAGTTATTTCTTACTTCTTGCTAGGCAGTTTAAAGATCTTAATTTATTAATATTTGCAACAAGTAGAGAATAAATATGTTGTTTTTGAAGAATGGTGATTGGCGACACACTGTGTTTGGGCTGAGAGTAGACATTAGCTTGTTGGCAATAACTCATGGCCCTGCATGAAGCAGAACTTGGAATAGAGACTAAGTATTGAAAATATTGTTACTGTGAGTCTCTGGATGCCCTTCACTCCAAGGTGTATCATAGATTTGAAAAATTTTAGCTTCACTCTATACCTTTTTCATGATTTGTGCCTAGTAAGTTACGCTTGGTCTATGTTTCTGCTATGATACTATTTTTTTATTCACTTTACTGAAAATAAGGTTTTTGTTTTGAATACATTTGGAACACCATGTTTTCCTTCTTATTATGTCTTTTTATCCCTGCCTGAGGTAGAATGGTGATACCACTGTTTTAACAGTTTCCATGTTGTAATAGCAGTGGCAGTGGTGGTGGTGATGGTGGTGGTGGAGGTTGTGGTGGTAGTAGTAGTAGATTAATCTTGCAAACTCCTCCCCCAAATCCAAAGTGATGCCTTAGAGACTCACCAAGGATTTTCACCAAGTTGGCATTAAAATGTGTGCTATAAACTGATGTGATTCTGCAATCTGTATTTGGGGTAAAAATGGGAGTTCATAATCCACTTGAATCTAATGTATAAAATATGATATGTCAAGAGATTTATAATATTTTGAACAACCAATAAAAAAAATGTGTGCTATAATTTAAATATGAGGTGTCTTCCAAACACTCATGTCCTATACAATGCAAGAATTTTCAGAGGTGAAATGTTTATGATATGAGAGCCTTAATCTAATCAGTACATTAATCCACTGATATGGGTTAACTGGGTAGTAACTGAAGGTAGGTAGGGTGTAGCTAGAGGAGGAGGGTCACTACCATCATGACTTTGGGCTTTATTTTTTTGTCCCTCATGAGCAGAACTCTCTCTCTCTACTTGCTGATTGCCATGTCCTAAGTTGTTTTCCTCCTTCCTCTGGTGGTCTGCCTCACCTTAGGTCCAGAGGCATGGAGTCTGTCTATGAACTGAGGTCTCTGAAACTGTGAGCCAAATACACTCTCTTTGACTAATTGTTTTTGTCAGGTCCTTTGGTCACAGTGATGAAAAGGCTGACTAAAACAAAATGACAGCTGGCAAAATGGATATATCAACATCTGGATCCTTCTCAAATGCCACAGTTGCCTAGTAGAAAAGGGGGAAAATGTACTGTAGTGGACTTTAGCATTTTGTTTTTATGGAAGACTAGATTCCAGTAAATGTTTTGTTTTGTTCCTCCACCCCCAACTTTCTTTGACGGAGACATGTACAATCAGCTTAGCCTGGTTGCTTGCTAGAATTAAAAGTATTGAGCATTGTTGAAATTTGGAAATTGACCTTCTAACTTAGAATTGCCATATTTAGCTAATTTGAATTTCTGATAAACTGAAAAAAAATTTTAGAGTAAGTCTTTCCCATGCAAGTACATGCTAAATATTATCCTAAAAGCTTTTGTGGTATCTCTGAAGTTCAACTATTCATGATGTTGTATCTAAAAACTCTATTATCATCTGTGATGGTAAAATATCAATAAGATCAATGTTTTTATGAGCATAAAAATGCACACACTGGTTGTCTAATTTGTAAATGAGTGAAATTTAGAGCCTTCTCCAAGGCTATTGAGAGATTAAATACATTCATCCCAGTGAAAGTTATATAACAAGTTGAATGTCGTGCTGCATGCCTAACCCTAGCTACTCAGAAGGCTGAAGCAAGAGGATCCCAAATATGAGACCACCCTAAACAGCTTAGTAAGATACTATCTTTAAAAAAAAAAGTATCACTCAATGGTAGGATGCCCCTGTTGAATCTACAGAAGAAGCTTGTAGATCAATTCCTGGCATCTGATAAACAGCTTGGAAGCATAATCTCTAGTAACTAAGGTGGCTATGTTACTCCCAATGACAGAGATGCCCTTTCTGCTCAATCCTAATGGTAGAGATGTGATAAAATTAAAGGACTCTTCCCAATGCAATTCATAGCACTGAAGATTCTCTTGCAATTATCCAACTATAAGCTGGCCTAAGTGACCCTTTGACTGAGATCTTTTAAATGTTTAAGGTGCTAGTGTGTTTAAAGTCTTGGAAGAGAGCCACACAAAGGACAACTTTTCTATTTGCTTTTGAGCAGGTGGTACTTATTATGTTTATTGTTATGATATATCTAACACACTCTCAAACGTGGGTAATTAAGAGGAAGAGAAGGGTTAAAAGAGACTAGTAATGCAAATGATGGTGAGCTATCTAAGTGTGCAAGAATTCCTATTCCTGATGGAAACTCACCAGGACTTGGGTGGTTATTTTATATGTAAGATCAACCAGTATTTCCCTGCTAATCTGGAATCCTTTAAGAGCTTTTAAGTATTGTGTCTACTGTCTCCAGTTCCTGCTTTGGGGACTGCATGTAGAAGTCAGTCTGGGCTATCATCAAGTAACATACCTCTGTTCCTTAACCAAATGATTTATTTTTCACCTTTGCCAAACCCATAGTGCTTCTAGATGACTCTTTAAGGCAGCTCACTTTCAGGAGGTGACTGAGTACTTTCATCTACTTCTGTCTGTGGCATTTTTATCTCAGGGTTTTAGGTCTTACCACAATTGTGGGAGAGACATGGTCAGTCATACATGGGCCATGAAATGAAACACATCACCACTGCTCAAAACCAGTGGCCCATAACTGGTTATATGACCCTAGCCACCTAAAAACATAGTCTCCAATGTTTCCAGCAATGGGAGAGGAGCAGAACAATTGGCACTGGTTTGCCACTCTGGCAAGCGTTACCTGGTAAACTCTCTTCCTCTCTCCAGCAGAACCCAGAAGCAACTTCAGAGTTGTTCCACGGGCAATGAGAACTGGCAAAAGAAAGAAACCCATTAGCTGTCCCTGGACCTCTCTCATTACCCACTGAAAAGGCCTGTTGCAATAGGAATTTGGACGTTATGCTAACTATGTGGTGCTTCAGAAATGAGTAGAAATGGTTTCTTCTGGTCGAATCTTTTACTGCCTTATATATTGATATAAATTCATCATTACTCACAACTCTGTTTGATTTGAGAAAGGTGGTTTCCCAGTTTTCAGTTATCAGTCTTTACAGCATTTTAAAACAAAGCTCCAATTTGCCTGAAATTTAAGATCTCCTTCTTTTTATTACAATACCACAAATACATTAGAAGGGTTTCAGAACCATGACAAAAGGGGGGTGAAACTTATTAACAAAGCTTGCAATAAAAGTTGAAATTTATGTTTTGATCCTGGGGTAAGGCTGATGGCATCAAAGTCTTATCCACCTAAAGGCAATTTTGTCTATGATACCTTGAAGAGCTACTTGATGAGAAAGTCAGATCAGCCCCAACTTGAACCTGGCTGTTTCAGTTCAGTTTTCAATTAGATAGAATTTTCTGGTGAATGACACTTCCTACCAATTAATTTTGACAAGGGGACCTGGCCCCAAGATGTTCTCAAGATAGGAATATGAGTTAGATGACAGTGAAATAGAATTCTTAGAAAACTGAAGAAGAGTGAAGAAAGTGTTTTGAAGTAGAAAGTTACATTTCAAAATTTCTCTGCAAAAGTGTTTGTTTATGCTGCTCCAAATCAGCCAAGTTTGTTACTTGGTTTTATTTTGAGTAGTTATTTAGTTCAAGATAATATAGAAGTAGGGGTTGGGGTTGTGGCTCAGCGATAGAGCACTCACCTAGCACATGCAAGGTGCTGGGTTCGATCCTCAGCACCACATAAAAATAAATAAATAAAGGTATTGCTTCCAACTGCAACAAAAATATATATGCATATATATTTTTAAAAAGATAATATATTAGGCACTGTGATGATCATTAATTTGCATTAGAGGGACAATTGTTTCTCCTTTATTCATGGATGACTTTCCCTGGTTTTAGTTACCTGCTGTTAGCCTTATTGTTCTATAACCTTGCAGCACAATAAGGAGCTAAGATGTGTTGAGAGACAGATCACATCCATGTAAATTTTATTATATTATAATTATTCTATTTTATTTATTACTTATTGTTAATCTTACTATGCCTAATTTATAAATTGAACTTTATTAAAGTTTGCATGTATAGGGGGGAAAAAACACAGCATATATAGGGGATATTCTTAGCCACTGCTTCAGGCATCCTCTGGGGGTCTTGGAATGTATCCACTAGGGATAAGAGGGAATGCTGTATTATGCAAAAATAAAAAGGGAGTGATGGAGAATGAGAAAAATGTGGTAAAATATGATTAAGCACTTAGAATAAAATTTAAGAATAAAATGCCAGATGACTTATGAGAGGAGAAATCCCTTAAGGAAGGAGTATACTGCTGTTGGAGTTAAAAGATAAGTTTAAATAAAAAGGAAAAAAAATAAGTGAATATTCTGTTCATTAAATATACCAGGAAGAAAAAGCGGGGGAGAACATCTCACACTGAGGATATAGACATTCAGTCATGAGCTGTTTTTCTTTTCCCCCTCTCTCTAATAAATACCAAGATTTCCTTGAACCTTTTGTAACTTCTTCAAAAGACACACACACACACACACACACACACACACACACACACACACACCAGCATCATTGAATTTCCATAGCACATTGATTCAAAGTGGCCTTCAGTTAATTTCTATTTGGAACCTCCTGATAGTTACTTTAAAAAACAATTAAAATAGATGTGAAAAATATTAGTTTGATGTTGAATCATAACCACTTGAAATACCTTTAGTCAATGTGGGTATTTAATTATCTACTGAGACCATTTTTTATAATAATACTTTTAGTTTTTAATTGACAGGGCTTATATTTAGCATTTAATATATGTTTTTAAAACCACAGAGGTAATAAATAAATGTATTTTTATTATTTAGTATAAGAATGCATTTTCATTGTTTAACCAGTACAGAAAAATAGAAGTAATCTATCCCTTCACATTCTCCCCCAGTCATTCTCTAATTAGTGGTAATAATTTTTTTAAAAAGTTAGTCATGAACAGAGTGCAGGGGTGCATGCCTGTAATCCCACCATCTCAGGAGGCTGAGGTAGGAGGATCACAAGTTCAGGACTAGCCTTAGCAACTCAGTAGGCCCTAAGGAACTTAGTGAGATTCCTATCTCAAAATAAAAGCCTAGGGATGTAACTCAGTTGTAAAGCACCCCTGTGTTTGATACCTAATAACAAAACAAACTAACAAAGGTAGTCAGGCATGAATGCTTTTCTACATTTTCCCTAGGTGTTGTACCTTGCTAAATACCATCAGGAACATACCTAGGTTTTTAAGTAAGTTGTTATCATGCTGTAGCAAGGGTGAACCCTCTAAGGGGAACTGTGGAACAATCTCACAAAAGAATTCTACATGGAGCTCGAAAGTTTGGGGAACTGGAATTAGTCATGAAATTGTCTTGGTAGATAATCATCAGTTTGTCTCTTAGGCATTTTCTGGAACAAAGTGAATCTGTGGGTTGAGCACAATATGCTAAAAGAGCTTGTAGGAAAAAGCCGAGGCTTAGTAATCACCCCTTGGTTAGGAACAGCTTATCTCATGGCAGGTAATGTTTCTAATAATATGCATGTCAGATTCCTGATAAAACCTTCTAGTTCAACTGTACATTTGCAGTTTTTCTTCTTGTCCTATGAAGCAATGCTAGCATCATGTGTCATCAGGTATTTTCTTATTTTGAAACATTGATATTAGCTTTATTGATTATGAAACCTATGAAAAGTTTTTGAATAACGCTTTTATATGATTTTGATTTTAAAAGAATTATTATTTAAGGAAAAACCATTCCCTTTTCTTTGTACCAGGGACTGAACCAAGGGATGCTTTACCACTGAGCAACATCCCCAGTGCTTTCTATTTATTAAATTTTTCTTTCTTTCTTTCTTTCTTTCTTTCTTTCTTTCTTTCTTTCTTTCTTTCTTTCTTTCTCCTACTCCTCCTCTTCCTACTACTCCTCCTCTTCCTCCTCCTCCTCCTCCTCCTCCTCCTCCTCCTCCTCCTCCTCCACTTCCTCCTCCTCCTTCACCACCACCTCCACCATCTTCTTCAAGGCAGGGTGTCACTAAATTGCTTAAGGTCACTAAGTTGCTGAGGTGAGTTTTGAACTTGGGGTCCTCCTGTCTCTGCAGCTTAAGTCACTGGGATTATAGGTGTGTGCCACCATGCCCAGCTCACCTCCTCCCCACTCCCATTTTCTTTCAGTGTATGGAAAAATAAGGTTCCTGAGAGAGGGGAAGCCCAAAAGAAAGCTAAGGATCTGGAGGAATCTGAAATGGGTTTAGGAGATAAGACTAGGATGTTGAAAAGTTGATCTGACTTCCCTTGAGGGAAGAACTTGGAACCAAGAAAACTGGTAAGGTGATTATTACAGTAAAGATTAGAGAGGGTGGGGGATGAATTTAGGGATGATGGAATGAAATGAACACAACAGAGCAATATCCAGAAATACAACCATAGAACTTAGGTGTCTTACTAGACTTGTGGGTAAGGGTGGGAGTCACAGGCATCCAAAATGTCTTGCATATTTCTAGCTCAGGCAACTGGATCCAGACCAGTTGAGTCAATTCTAAAATAAAAAAAAGTAAATAATAAAACAGGAAAGGATGGGGTTTTATTGGAAGAAGTAGGCAGCAGGAAGGGAGTTCAATCATCAGAATGAACTAATGCATGTTTTATTTATAACTTGGCTACAAAGTGACAAAATACTATCTCCGATCTACATCACCGAGTACTACCACAATGATTGAAGGACATCTAGGTGAGAATCATCTCCATCTTACAGAAAAGAAAACTGAGGGTGATGGAACGTTTAAGTCAAGACTTAGAGTTGTAACACAGTGGATGAAAATCCTCCCAGCAGAACTTGAAGCCTTTTGTGCTAATCCTCCTCACTTGCTGCCCACACCTTTCCCTCTTCTCAATAGTCATTTACTTTTGTATTTGTTATTTTAAGCACAGTGTGAGCATATACATTGTCTGTGCGTTCATGCCTGTTTGTGTTTAAAAACTAAAACTGTGGAATAATGAAACTAATTCCATTTTCTAGTCCACATTTTTCTGGCTGCCAGCTAATTTATGACCTTGGTTACATTCTTCATGATTATTGGAACTCGCTCCTGTAGAGAGCTTTGAAATGATTCATCTCAGGAGTCCCTTCCAGTTGTAGGATTTGATGGTTTCATGTTTCAGTGCCTCAAATGCATTTCAGCATCTCAAAAGTTCATTTGGACGTGCAAGAGTAGGTCTGTTATGTTATTTATCTTATTTCATCAAGCATGTTTGGCATGCATTATTTTAATGCACAGAATCTACCAGCATTTCTTTTCAACAGTGACATTGTCTGACGCTGCACATTCTCCCCCTTCCCCTTACTTTACTGTAGATTACTTCTTGGACACCTGAAGATAGGGTATCCTGTTGCTCATGGGCAGATGTTGAAAAGGACTCATAATGAATGTTGATTGAAAGGGAAATTGGTGGTGTCTGGGTAGATTATCTGGCTGAAATTGCCTTTTAAGGTGTGGTTTACATTGGTTTTATCTTCAAGTGAATTCCATGTCACCCCCTGAACCACAGTTCACATTCTGAACTAACACATATTTTTAAGATTTTTTGGGTTTCTTCTCATGGTGATGGATTCTAGTCCAAAATAGGACTTAGTTTTCATAATATTTCATTGGTGTGATTTGAAATTTCAGAGTATGAACTTTAGTATGTTTTGTGACTCCTCAAATCTCCCACCCCCTGCCTATTATTCTTCATCTAAATTACCTCCATCCAGTGAGCAGTGTCAATTTTCCCTAAATCCTGGAAGGGAACAGATTGAGAACTACACTTTCTCAGAATGTTTTTTATGGCTTCAAACAAGGGATTGCTTCATTCTTTATTCCAATTTGCATGTATATTTTAGTCTATTCCCCATGCCCTATAATGTTGGAAACAAGACGTATAGTTTGGTGACCTTCAAATCTATAGTTGAACTTCTTCCTATTAGCATTTATTAAACATGGTCTGCTGGTGAAAGAGACTGCTAAAGTATTTGCTCCCTCTCCTTCTGTAGGGACCAGTGACTTTCACACCATAGCTAGTAGCTTCATCTTCTTCTTGGTTAGCTCTAGTGTTTTTCTTATTAACTCTTGTGGTTTATAGATTTTTTTGTTCTTTCAATTGAGCTTTTAGCTAAAAGTGCAAAGTAGACATAAGTAATCTATTTCTACAGGCACAGAAGCCCCAATGGTCAGAATTTGCAAAGTCAAAAATTTTCCTTTCACCATTAGAATTAATGACCCAATATCATATTTAGACTGCTGTTTTCTCATAGAAATGTAATCTGGGGAAAGAAATAATAACTATAAAAAGTTTTTTTCTCAGCAAGAGAAACAATAAGAGAGGTAAACAGGGAGCCTACATCATGGGAACAAATTTTTACTCCTCACACTTCAGATAGAGCCCTAATATCCAGAGTATACAAAGAACTCAAAAAATTAAACAATAAGAAAACAAATAACCCAATCAACAAATGGGCCAAAGACCTGAACAGACACTTCTCAGAGGAGGACATACAATCAATCAACAAGTACATGAAAAAATGCTCCCCATCTCTAGCAGTCAGAGAAATGCAAATCAAAACCACCCTAAGATACCATCTCACTCCAGTAAGATTGGCAGCCATAATGAAGTCAAACAACAAGAAGTGCTGTCGAGGATGTGGGGAAAAGGGTACTCTTGTACATTGCTGGTGGGACTGCAAATTGGTGTGGCCAATATGGAAAGCAGTATGGAGATTCCTGGGAAAGCTGGGAATGAAACCACCATTTGATCCAGCCATTGCCCTTCTTGAACTATTCCCTGAAGACCTTAAAAGAGCATACTACAGGGATACTGCCACATTGATATTCATAGCAGCACAATTCACAATAGCTAGACTGTGGAACCAACCCTGATGCCCCTCAATAGATAAATGGATAAAAAAATGTGGCATTTATACACAATGGAGTACTATGCAGCACTAAGAAATGACAAAATCATGGAATTTGCAGGGATATGGATGGCATTAGAGCAGATTATGCAAAGTGAAGCTAGCCAATCCCTAAAAAACAAATGCCAAATGTCTTTTTTGATATAATGAGAGCAACTAAGAACAGAGCAGGGAGGAAGAGCAGGAGGAAAAGATTTACATTAAACAGAGTCATGAGGTGGGAGGGAAAGAGAGAGAAAAGGGAAATTGCATGGAAATGGAAGGAGACCCTCATTGTTATACAAAATTACATATAAGAGGTTGTGAGGGAAATGGGAAAAAATAAGGAGAAAAATGAATTACAGTAGATGGGGTAGAGAGAGAAGATGGGAGGGGAGGGGAGGGGGATAGTAGAGGATAGGAAAGGTAGCAGAATACAACAGTTACTAATATGGTATTATGTAAAAATGTGGATGTGTAACCGATGTGATTCTGCAATCTTTGTAATGTCTTGAATAACCAATAAAAAAAGAAAAAATAACTATAAACCAAGGTATATATTATACTGTGTTTGAATGTCATCTCTAGATTACTTATGTTTTCAAGGCATTTTTATGCTGTGAAAGCTCTAGGCTTAATGTACTATCTGCATTGGCATCAAGGGAACCAAAATGAAGTATCAGTTTGATTTAAGGTTGCTATGGAGAATGTGTTAACATTTTAAATCATAGCTTATAATATATTTATGCATGTTTCAGCCGATTTCTAGCTTGGTGTATGTTTTAATTGACTACTAAGATTTAATAATAGCCATCTGAAACAAAGCCAATAAACAAAAACAATTAAGCATTTCAATTTCATTTTACCAATATGTAAGTCCTCTTTTAAAAGAGTTGCACTTCTTTTCTTCATAGAGAGATTTTTTATAGTTTCTGATAAGTCTATTGATATCATTAAGCATTCATTCTTTGATTTCCTGTCTTCATTAGGTGATATTTATAATTGCTTGTGTATGAAATATCTCGGCCAGCCATTTAATTACATCTAATTATCAAGTCAGAATAATCTCACTCTTTCATATTGTTTTGCCCTGAGTATAATACACTGGTTTCTGAGGCTTTCTTGGAGCAGGTTCAGTTTGAAAGTTAAAAGAAAATAGAAATTAAGAGTACTGAGAAGCAGCTACTACTTTTTTTTTTTTTTTTTTTTTTTTTTTTTTTGCTCAACTTTCATTCCTAAAGGGGAAGAGAAATTCCCACCTTTTCAACATGTTTTGTGTCTGGCAATATGCTAACCTGGAAATGATATTCAACTGTAGTATAATATAAATCTTAATTTGTACTTATTAGGTAGAATTAAATTTCACACAGTCATAAAGAAGAAACTCCCCACTGAGTTTTTAACATTTTGTTTTGAAAGTAGCTTTTGGTGGCTATTACAGCTGTTGTTCTCATTGCCATTGATTTCCTACTGAGCCCTAAATTGACCTAAATAGTGATTGACCTTTCAAGGTAGGTATGACAGCTTTAACTGATCCTCTTCATGTCTAGCTGGAAGTTAGTATCACAGGGTGCTTGTGTTAGGGATGTTGTATCAAATTGCTAAAACAGCAGGAGTTTGTACCCTCCTAGTTGTAGAGGCCAAAAGTCCACAATCAGGATGTGGGCATGGCCCAACTTCCTCTCAAGACTTGCAGGGATAATCATTCCTTGTCCTCTTCCACCTTCTAGTGGCTCCTTGTATTTCTAGGCTTGTGACACACCCATTTGAGTACTTGCCTCTGTTTTCAAATGGTCTCCCCCTCCATGTCTCTGTCCAAATATCCCCCTTTTATTAAAAAAATACCAGTAATTTGTTTTAAGGCCCAGTCTTAATATAGAGTGGTTTCATCTTGAGACCCTCAGTTATATCCACAGAGTTCCTAGGATCAAATAAAAGATAACTTAGATCAGAAGTGTGAGATGAGGCACCCTGAGTTTCCTGGGTACTTGATGGTTACACTTCAGCCCACCAGGCCCCCATCAGTCCTCTGGATTACATTGCATAAACTTTGAGAGTTCTTGGTTCAAGCGCCTTGTAGGTATCCCACTCCAACATCCCTCTGCCTTTCTCTTTCTACATTTGTGTCAGAGCCCTGTTTAGTTGTGCTGCTTTATCTTTAGTGAAATGTGTTCCAACTTCCAAACAGGCAAAATACAATCCGATATTTGGGAATGAACATGTCTATGGACATGGTGTAATGTGGTGAACAAAGCGCAGTTTTTGGAGCAAGAAAGAGTTGGTTTCATTTTTCTAGCCTTTTCCTTGTTACATTTGAACCCCAAGTGAGTCATGTAACATCTGACATTTGTGTCTAAACCTTGTTGTGAGAATTAGAGATACTCTTCTTCCAACCTCACGAGCCTGGTTGTTGGCAGGATTCTGTCCTTCTAGGGTGTTGGACTGTTGGCCTATGTTCCTTGCCATATGAGGCACTCCACAGGGAAGCTTTCTTTCTCTGATGTTGCAAATAATCAGAGCCAGAGACAAATTAGAGGTGGAGCCACAGTATTTTATAAACTAATCACAATCTGTTTCTTAAAAGAAAATCACTAATAGCAGCCTGAGCTCAAGGGAGTGGGGATCACATGTGGGTGTGAGGCAGGATCTTTAGGAGTCATTTTAGAAGCTGTCAAGCACAGTACTCTCCCATCAAACCACCAACCACCACCACCACCACCACCACCATCATCATCATCATCATCATCATTGCATTTCTAGCTTGGAGCATATAATGACCCTTCTGAACATAGAGAAGCCAGATGTCAAGTTGGATGCTGAAGCAGAAAAGGGAAGCACCAGAGAGCATCAGTAACAGTATTGTGATAAGAATCTCAGTGAGTTGGGATCCTGGTGGGTCATTATTCCCTGAATTATCTTGCTACATGATTACACATGAACTATAGAGCTTCAGAAATAAACCACCATAGTAGGCCAGGAGGGAACAATATGAGCAGTCATTTAGAATGTGCTGCTGCAGAGAGAATAGCCAATAGCAGTTCTTTGAAACCACTTTACTAAACTGTAGTTTGTATATCTGCTGTAACTGCTCCTTATAATAAGCCATAGCAGCTACATGCTCTCTCCTGCTTCTAAACACCTGGTTCTGAAATCACCATTGCAGGAGGATATTCTTGGGAGAACATGAAACATCATTTCTCGGCATTTCCAATTCTACATAATTAGAATAGAAAGACTTTCAAGTCAGCTTCAGGTTTTAGCTTGTTATATAAATAAGTTCACAGGAATCTCAAATGCTTTAGAGAAATCTGAAAGCAACTATAAAAGGCTTTTGAACATTTTTGTTGCCAAAGTCCGAGGGATTGCTGGAATCTTAAATATACCATTTTAAGCTCCAATTCAGAAGATTTTTGTCATGTTTAGTAATGTGGTAAATAATTTCTTTTCTGTTAGTCATTTCCTCTTTTATAATTGACAAGGATCTTTGAGCCATGGAATGGATATTTTCTGGAGCTATAAATTACAGGTTCGTTCGATCCCAAACTTAAAATGGCCTTCTAATGTACCACTTTTGTAAATCCATTATCTAGGCCTAAAGATCATTAAAATACATTTAAATGATAGTATTATATAAGTATATGTCCAATTCAAAGAGTGATTATTTTGAAATGAGAGTGCCATTGAAGACATTAGATCATCCTGTGCACAGTCAGAAATTTTAATAGGAAGAAATTAGTTATATATGCAGAGGAGATTAAATATTAGAACTTTTGTCTTTTTCTTTTAATGTATAGAATAAGAAGTTTAGTTCCAGGACCAGTGATCACCATTGTGTCCATGGATGATGTTCATGAGATTTATGAAAGCATGAATGGGAAAAGAAAGTTCTATTCTTCCTTACATCAACTTCTAACTAGAATTTAGTCCTTCTTTAAAGTATAAATGTTGGCTAAAGACCACAATAACAGTGACAATACTTATGACTTTACTACCAGTAGAAATCAAAGATAATCATATTGTAGTCATTATAAATCTCAAAATATCAACTCTGAAAATACAGTAGTTAGTAAATGTTTCACTGTCTCATTATTTAATAAAGAAATATGTATTAGATCACAAATATTTAAAAATATTTTGATAGCTGTATTTTAGCATAATTTGTATTCTCCTGTCATACTGTGTATATATATATATATATATATATATATATATATATATATATATATATATATATAATTTTTTAAAATTTCAAAATACTATTTTTGAAAGCAATGCATAGGTTTCATCTCAGAGCCAAAGGTATCTACATGTACATGCACACAGATATACACACGATACAGATACATGTACACATACATATTATACTAGGACCTAGAAGGGGTATGGAATGAGTAAGAAAAACTGGCACTCAATAAGCATGTTCTCTATAACATTATGTCATCTGATGTTTCCATCAGCTTGTTAATTCTCCACCTTTATTGTATCAAGTTGATCTCTTTTGGCTGAAGAATGCAGTGGAAACCATGCTGTGCATTGTCCAAGGCTAGGTCATAAATGCTTACTCACTTTGGGGGAAGGCAGTCACCATTTTGTGGGCATTAGCAGTCCCACAGAGAGCTTCAGGTGGCAAGGAAGGAGGTCTCCCAACAGCGAGCACCAATTCTTGAGCATTGTAAGCGAGCCACATTTGAAGGATTATTTAAGCCATATTCAAGCCTGCAAATTATTCTTCACATGGAGGAAATTTTGACCATAGCGTCCTGAGCAGATTGAGCCAGAACAATTCACCTAAGCTTCTTTTGAAATTCCTAACTCACAGTTTTTATCGGTATGAGATGACAATTATCTGTGATCATTTTAAGCCACTGAGTTTTGGAGGATAATTTTTAAGTAGCAATAGATAACTGAAACATAGGACTTCTCTGTCTCTCCCAAGGTGATGGCATGAGTGAATGACAGAGGCAGGGCAGGACCTTGCTACTGCTGATGAAGTGTATCATTTTCTCATCTTTGCAGGACAAAGAGAATCAGAGATCCTCAAGTCCCTTATCTTTATCTAAATTTATCCTTATCTTCTTTCTCTAACTCCTACCCCCCTTTTGTATTCTCTCTCCTTTTCCCATACCTATGCATTTGGTTCTAGACAGTTGGTGAGGGATAGGATCACCTGTTTCCTTACTTGTTTCCCTCAAACTCTTAAATAAAGCAGTTTACCAAAAAAAACACCAGGTAAAAGTTATTAAGCAGTGAATGTGTTGTAAACAGTGTTCTAAGTGTTGAATGAAGTTCTGATAAACAATAATGTATTCAATACTCTTAGTAGTCCAATGCCACACTAAGTAGGTACAAATCTTCATGGTAACCATGTCAGATAGCTAGAGAGGTGACAATGTCTCCATTTTAGAGATGATTCTACTGAGTTTTTTGTTTAAGGGACTTTAAACAGTGGCAGCATTTTTCTGGGTCAGAAGCAAAAATAGAGCCTGCTACTCCTGATACTAGTTAATCTCCTGTCCTGCTGACATAAAACTGTTAAAAGGAGTATCACTGAACTGATTTGTATAGCATTTACTTCAAAGAAATACTTTCTTTGCTTGGGTAACATAAAAAAATATTTTAAGATCTTGGATAGAGAGCATCTTACATTTGAATTTATATTCCCAAATGTGGGGAGCACTGTGCAAGGGATGGTGACATTGATCTCTGGATTATCCCTTGACCTTTCAGTGACATTAAAATGGAAGAAAACTAAATAAAATGATATATCTTGACAGTGTTAAAAGCTCATTGATATAAAACATAATTTTAAATAGCAAACACTGACTTCCCCTGATGCTCTTCTGTCTGATTTTTAAATAACATTTTCATTATGGTTGCTATAGTAGATTAGTCTGCTAGTCAGAAGGAACCTTCACCAACAACTCTATTTGATATCAAAATATGATTAAACTTATAAATATCACTTTGAGAGAAAGACTGAGTACTGCGAGAATTATTGTAAATTACTTTGCCAATATGCAGTAATATTGAAAATGTCCTTTGTAAATACTTCGTTTAAAAATTCAATCCCTTTCAGTAAAATTTGCATACTACCAAGAGACTTAGAAAAGAAAAAGAAACATAAAAATACTAACAAAAAATATGTTGATTTGAGAAAGAATATCTTCAACTTATATCACTCTGAAAGGGTTAATTACCCTAAGTTATTCAAAGCTTCTAAAGCTTATTAAGAAAACAGTAAGTGATCCATCAGAAAAATAACCAAAGAATGTTGTGGCATATTCTGTTTTCCAAAAATAAGCACTATTGTATTTCCAGTTCTACATATTGTTCTAGAATCTTTCCATGTACCAGTAGAAAATGGTGTTGGTCCTTTTCCTTCCCATTCTCTCCCTTTCAGCCCACCCTCTGCCTTCTTTTGCTCTCTGGTTACCATCCTCTCCTGAGATGCTCTCTCCACACCGTATTGTGAAGTGCAGAGAGAGGGCGGCTGCCAGGAAAGGGAAGTTTTCTTCCTGATGGCCCAACTAAGATTGCAGCATCAAGTCCAAGACTGCACCAACTCTAACTTGTTAAGCACCCCACTCTTTCCCCCTGCCCCAGAATTATCTCCTGAACTTAAAATCAACTAATAAGAGATTTGACATAACATCCTCCCATTCCTTCACTGTATCATCTAAATTAGTGCTTGAAGGGTGAGGGACTATAGTTCATTTTCACCAAATTGACACATGCAAAAGCCATGCAGGCAGTGTAAAATGTCGTCACTTATAATTATACCTTTCATAATCCATTTCCTGTGTCTGTCTCATTCCATGATGTAACTAAGAGATCTACTTCTGGGGATGGATGACAAACCACTGTAGTGATAATTCATGGGGTGTAAACCTCTTATTGGCATAACTACCCATAACTTGAGTTAATTCACATCCCAAAATGGTGACAAACCTTGTAGCTCTGGAGGCTGAGGCAGGAGGATGTTAAGTTTAAAGCCAGCCTCAGCAAAAGTGAGGAACTAAGCAATTCAGCAAGGGGTTGGGATGTGGCTCAGTGGCCATTCGCTCCTGAATTCAATCCCTGGTACTCCACTCCATCCCCCAAAATGATGGCAAAAATAAAGTGAATTTGTTCTAGTAGTTTCTGTTTGATACTGTGCATGTCAGAAACAGAATTTTCTTTTTTTTTCTTTTTTTAAATTTTTATTGTTGGTTGTTCAAAACATTACATAGTTCTTGATATATCATATTTCACACTTTGATTCAAGTGGGTTATGGACTCCCATTTTTACCCCGAATACAGATTGCAGAATCACATCGGTTACACAGCCATTGATTTACATATTGCCATACTAGTGTCTGTTGTATTCTGCTGCCTTTCCTATCCTCTACTATCCCCCCTCCCCTCCTCCCCTCCCCTCTTTTCTCTCTACCCCTTCTACTGTAATTCATTTCTCCCCCTTGAATTTTTTTCCCTTTCCCCTCACTTCCTCTTGTATGTAATTTTGTATACCCCTGAGGGTCTTCTTCCATTTCCATGCAATTCCCCTTCTCTCTCCCTTTTCCTCCCACCTCTCATCCCTGTTTAATATTAATCTTCTTCTCATGCTCTTCATTCCTACTCTGTTCTTAGTTACTCTCCTTATATCAAAGAAGACATTTGACATTTGTTTTTAAGGGATTGTCAAGCTTCACTTAGCATAATCTGCTCTAATGCCATCCATTTCCCTGCAAATTCTATGATTTTGTCATTTTTTTAATGCAGAGTAATACTCCATTTTGTATAAATGCCACATTTTTTTTTAATCCATTCGTCTATTGAAGGGCATCTAGGTTGGTTCCACAGTCTTGCTATTGTGAATTGTGCTGCTATGAACATGGATGTAGCAGTGTCCCTGTAGTATGCTCTTTTTAGGTCTTTAGGGAATAAAACAAGAAGGGGAATAGCTCGGTCAAATGGTGGTTCCATTCCCAGCTTTCCAAGAAATCTCCAAACTGCTTTCCAAATTGGCCGCACCAATTTGCAGTCCCACCAGCAATGTACAAGTGTACCCTTTTCCCCACATCCTCGACAGCACTTGTTGTTGTTGGACTTCCTAATGGCTGCCAATCTTACTGGAGTGAGATGGTATCTTAGGGTGATTTTGATTTGCATTTCTCTGACTGCTTCAGATGGTGAGCATTTTTTTCATGTACTTGTTGATGGATTGTATGTCCTCCTCTGAGAAGTGTCTGTTCAGGTCCTTGGCCCATTTGTTGATTGGGTTATTTGTTATCTTATTGTCTAATTTTTTGAGTTATTTGTATACTCTGGATATTAGGGCTCTGTCTGAAGCGTGAGGAGTAAAGATTTGTTCCCAGGATGTAGGCTCCCTATTTACCTCTCTTATTGTTTCTTTTGCTGAGAAAAAACTTTTTAGTTTGAGTAAGTCCCATTTGTTGATTCTAGTTATTAACTCTTGTGCTATGTGTGTCCTATTGAGGAATTTGGAGCCTGACCCCACTGTATGTAGATCGTAGCCAACTTTTTCTTCTATCAGAAACAGTTTTTTCAATGGAAGACCTGAAATAAAGTTGAGAAGCTTTTACTTTGTCAATGAACATTGTCATTATTTGCTGTCAGTTCTGTCCCAGCTTGACTGTGTCACAGGCAACCCAGATAAGCCCTGGTTTGTAAAGATTTATGAAGAAAGTGTTGGTTTATTTTCTTATTTTTTTACATAGGTTCTTGGTGAAAGACAAGGTATGATTTTTTATTCCTTCCTTTCCTTCTCCTTCACTATCTAACTTGAAATCTAAGGGTCTGTCACAAATTATTTTTTTCTGAGTTAGAAATGTGACTACAGTGCTTGTATTGAATAAATACTAGACTTAATAAGTGTTTAATGAAAAAAACCAATAAAATTCATGATATTTAAGGGTCCTGGGTATTGGAAGGCTTTCTGTTAATTAAAAAAATAAAGGTGAAGGGAAATTAGTATTGAATAAGATTCCTAGGTTTGATACAAGGATGGCTAATATCTTATAGGGAGTGAGATCATAAATTGTTTATCATTTATAGCAGACAAAAATCACAAGTAAACCTGCAACTTTCAGCAGCTATACAATAATAATGAATATATAACAAAGTAAAACAGGTAGGTTATCTTTTTTAAAAAAAATACTTATTTTTTTAGTTGTAGGTGGACAACAATACCTTTTTTCATTTTTCTGTGTTACTGAGGATTGAACCCAGTATTTAAAGAGTGCAAGGTGAGCAATCTATCACTAAGCCACAACCCCAACCCCATTATATTAAGTGATTAAATAGTAACCCTTGAATGGATTCATTAAACAATTTTCTAATATGAATGGACCTGCCACATCTACCACTACCACCATCCCATCTTATTTCAAAAATTTTGATAATTTTTTTGAACCAGGGCCATGTTAATTTTTGCATATTAATAGCTGACAAAGAGATCATTGATACTAAAACCAACAATTAAATTTATTTTGTAGCAAACTTGCCTTGTCAGTGTAGTTAAGTGCATAGATCCAGGATTAACCCAATAAAGAATGTTGAGATTTAAACCTAATCTGCTAATAATCTCAGTTCTGCTGCTGTTGTATATGCATAAAATTGTGTGCAGTGAGGACATTCTGGGTCCATTAACATTTTGTCTAATTTCCACTTGAACATCTACATCTCATTTGTCTTTGCATTAATCATTTGCCAGTGTCACACATTGAACTGCTAAGATTCTTAAATGTAAGTGATTACCATTTTCAAGAAATTCTTTTTTTCATTCATGAAGGGTATTTTTAGGTTTATGCTAAATTTGTTCTCATTTTTAGTTTGTTCTTCAGAAAAATAATGTAATATATACTGTTATTCCTTATTTGTATTGAATATTTTTTACTAAATCTATCTTTTTATGATTCTGAAATGCCAGCTTCATTTTTTTTGTTGTTAATTCATTCTGACCCTGTGCAGAGCTGTCTATCTCAACTTAATGGCTATTTATAATATATGGATGGCATTCTTTTGCCATTAATGTTTTATGAATTGGCTCATGATCCAATAGAGTCTAATAAAGGTAAACACTAGAGTATGTTGTCTTTATGCAGTGCCCTAGAAACTTTTTTTATTTTCCCTACTGTATACCTTTGGCTCAGAGTCTCCTTTCCTGCCTCTTTCTGTGCACTCCACCACCTCTTTTTCATTATTCAGTGCAAATATGTGCATGGTCCAATTGTGTTAGCTTTTGTAAACTATGAAATGTTTGTGTCTAGATGATTGTTTTTCTTCTTCCAGTTCCTTGACCCATATTTAATTTTTCGAGCACCATTTGTCAGACTCTTTTTTCTATAATTAATATACTTTGCTCCTTTCTCAAAAGCTGAGGTGCCTATATAAGTTTGGGTTTCTCTTTTCTTCCATTGATTTTTTTTTTTCCTGACAACACCACCATGTTGTCTTCATTATTATAGCTTCATTGTAAGTCTTGAAGTAATACCAGTCCTGCAGGTGTGTTCTTCAGTATTCTTCTGTCCAATCTGAATCTTTCTATATGAACTCTAGAATCTGTTTATTCATATTTACAGAGGAACTTGCTGGTGTTTCCATTGGGACATGGAATCTATAGATCAAATAGGGAAGAACTTACATCTTAATGGTATTTAGATTTGATATCAACGAACATGGATCTTTCTGTACATTTATATAGATCTTCTTTTACTTCTTCAATCATAATTTTGAATATTTTGAATATTTCTCACATAAATCATACACACACACACACAAATACACCTGTTTGTGTTTTTTTTTTGTGTGTGTGTGTGTGTGTGTATGTGAAATTTAAACCCAAGTACGACTTTCTTACTTTCATTTGTTAGTCATATAGATGACACAGCATTTTAAACTTCAAATTCCAATTGTTACTTGCTGGTGTATTGGAAACTAATTAGCTTATTCATATTAGCTTTTATCTTGCAGCATTGCAATGGTTGCTTATTAGTTCTTTAAATATTTTTGTTAATTCTTTGGGATTTTCTGCATAGTCAATTAGGTCATCTAAAAACAAAGACAGTTTTATCTTGTTCTTTTAAATCTTTTACTTTTTTTTTGTTTTTCCTTACTGCTAACCTGGGACTTCTAGTAAAATATTAATAAGATAGTCAAGACATTACAACTTTACTTCATTCCCAGTATTATCAGTTTCCTATTACTGCTAGAACATATTACCACAAACTAATGGCTTAAAACAATAGGGATTTATTCTCTCAGAGTTCAGGAAGCCAGAAGTTCAAAAATCAAGGTTTCAGCAGGGCCACACACCTATCAGACTATAGGGGAAAATCTATTTCTTGTCTCTTCTGCTTCTGATGGCTCCTTGCTTTGTGACTGCAATACTTTAATCTCTGTGTTTCTGATCACTTTGGTTTTTTTTTGTGAATCTCTTCTTTCCACTAACCTCTCTTTTATAAAGATATCTAGGTATTGAGGTGGAGTTTAGGACCCTGTTGGATGATTTAGGGTAATCTTCTCATTTCAAAATTTTAATTTAGTTATAGCTGCAAAGACACTTCTTTCAAATAAAGTAAACTATAGATGTTTTAAGAATTAGTCAACCTAGTACACTTACCATTAAGAAAAAAAACATGTTTCTCAGCATTAGGTTTTATGTTATGTTAGATATAGTGTTTTATTTGTTGTTGTTTTGGTTTTTAGATTTTACTCCATCCAGTTAAATAAGCTACACCTATTCCTAGTTTGCTAGGAGTTTTTAATCAGGAATGAATGTGGTATTTTTGACAAATACTTTTTGGTAGCTATTGATATAACTTTTTCTATAATAAATTACATGAGTTGATTTTTGAAAGTTCAAAAAGCTAGTGTACCTGGCATAAAACTGAGTTTGTTGTAGTGCACAATTATTTTTATACATTGTTGGAATTAATTTGCTAATAGTTTGTTGAGAATTTATACATTTGTGTTAAGAAGAGTTACTGACTTCTAGTTTTTCTTTCTTTTAATGGGTTTTACCGATGTGTTTTGATATCAGAATAAGGTAATGCAGGTATTAAAAAATGACTTAGTAAGTGTACCCTCTGCTGCATTTTCCTGATGGGCATTGTAGAGAAGTATTAGCATTTCTTTCTTAAATGTATGATAGAATCCATCAGTTAAACCATGAGATCCTCATAGTTACTTTTTTGGAAAGTATTGCTTCAATTCCCTTTACAAATATAAATGTATTCATAGTATTTTTTTGTGTGTGAGTTTTGGTAGTTTGTTGCAAGGGATTGGTTTGGTTTATTTAAGTTAGTAACTTTGAAATTAAAGATGTATTCCTAATATTTTCCTATCTTGTTAATGTTAATGGGGACAGTAGTAATAAGCCTACTTTCACTTCTAATATTAGTAATCTGCATCATCTCTCTTTTTTTTTCCTGACTAGAGGTTTATAAGTTCTATCAATCATTTTTTAATGACCAGTTTTTGGTTTTGTTAATTTTCTCTGATATTTTTTTCTATTTCATTGTAGTTTCTGTTTTAATTTTTATCTATTTCTTATGATTGTTTTTGGTTTACATTGTACTTCTTACTCTTTGTTTTCTAAGAGGGAACTTTAAATTGTTGATTTTAGATCTTTGTTTGTGTTACAGACATTTAATGTTTAAGATTTCTGCTAAGCATTTTTCCTCTATACTTATTAAATTTTAATGAGTTGTATTCTGATTTTTATTGAGTTGAAAATATTTTTAAGTTTCTCATTGTAAAATATTCTTTAGAAGATATTATGTTTTGTCTTTGTTTGCTTGTTTGTTTTGTTTCTAGTTGAAAACACAAATAATGTCTCAGGTAAAAGGAACTGAGGAGAACATTTGGGTTTTAATATGAGGTTTAATGTTAATCTATTTAGGAGCAATACTGTGTTTAATTCTTGCCATGACTGCAAATACCAGAAGGTTCTGCTTCCTATTATTTAATTTTTACTTCTGCCTGCTTATCTTTGGGCTTCCCTAAGAACTCCTTCTTAAATGGAGACTGTGTCTTTTGGCTTTCTTTCTTTCTTCCTTTATTGTGGAGAACAATCTAAAAACCTCTCAAATTATTTTCCTCCTCTGAGATTTTTCTCCTACCTTCATCATGAGAAGAATATGATGGGGTTCCTGGAAATAAACTCCACCAAAGTATAGAGTCTCACTTGGCATTGTGGCTCCAAGAGCTTTAAACTGAAGATAGTCTACAAGGAGCCTCCACAATTGGTCAAAATGATAAATAGTTCCTGTTAGTTACTAAGTCTATCTGCTTTAGCTTCAAGGAATCTCATCTTGGCTGGATTCTTTGTACCTAGCTGTGTGTCCACATTTGTCGTGTAACCTAAGTTCTCTGATATGTATAGAAATTTCATCATTTTTTTAGTTCATTAAACTTTTTTTCTTGTTGTGAACTTTTCTTCTTATTGAGAGTGAGAGCTTCCAGCTTATGTTGAATGGCCTTTCCAAGAAATTTTCAAGTACATGGTTGATAGGGAACACCTGGCCAAGAAACCAGTTCTATTACTTAAAAAAAATTCTGAGGTTTTCACTACTTTCTTGTACACCACCAGGACTACAGCAGTGATTATGCTGCCACCTAAGATTTTTTAAAAACACATAAATATTCTCAATCTTATGCCTTTTGTACTTTTGAAACAGAATTTTAAAAACATTTTGTGATTGACTTTATTCATTTGTTACAAAAACACTGTTGAGGCATTTCCATTTGCTAAGGTAGGTTCTCTCACCAGTCTGTTTTTACTCTCAGGCATGAATGGACTCATTGACCACCATAGCAGTTTACTGTGACGGTCAGTTGGGGGAAAAACAATAATTGCTGAATTATTCTAATTTGAAGAATGCATATTTTGTGCACATGTAACCAGAGATTACAAGGTCTTATTGTGTGATTGTTTTATGATTGGTGTTGAGAGACCGAGTGAGCAAAAGAGTATGCCACTTTAGTTTTGGCAGCTGGCTCTTCTTTATAAACATGATGACCCTCTATAATCTGGCAGGTCAAAACTGCCCAACTTGACCTTCTTTCTGGAAAATTCACTTATTGACCACATTGTATAACCAATAACTACACTGGTCATAGGTATTTACAATGACCAAGACAACCAAGTTTATGGTTTAGCAGGGTACCATATGGACATTTATTTACTACAAGACTTCCAAGATATCCTTTTGATGAGAGAAAGCTATGCTTTCATATATGCTACATTAAGAGTCTACAACACCAGTTTGAGCTGGGCAACATGGCACATGTCTATAATCCCAGCATCTCGGGAGACTGAGGCAAGAGGATTGCAAGTTCAAAGGCAGCTTCAGTAATTTAGCAAGGCCTTAAGCAACTTCCAAGACCCTATCTCAAAAAAAAAATATAAAAAGAGCTGTCATGTATAACTAATTAGGGCAAATTTTAAAAACTGAAGGATTTAAACTAATTAAGACAATGAAAAAGTACTTCTCTCTCCAATAGTGTCATAAATATTAAAAATTACATGTGAGGCACTTTTGTTGAAAACTTGGTTCAATTTATTAAAATTTATCAAACATGGAAAAAAGCTGGGGATGTGGCTCAGTGCTTAAACACTGCTGGGTTCAATCACCTTTACCCCAAACAAAACAAAAACAAAGAGTATACAACACATTGAGAAAATCTGAGAAGTTTTTAAAAATGGAGAGCCCATTTAAGGTTTGGACTCAGTGATTTCAAGGCAAGTATTACAGATCAGGGAAGTGATTGGAGCTAGGTACAGTGATGCACTCTTGTAATCTCAGTTACTTGAGAGGTTGAGGCAGGATAGGAAGTTTGAGACCAGACTGGGCAATTAAGTGAGACCCTGTTTAAATATATATATATTGAGTGAGAGAGGACCAATTAGAGTCAAGAAAATTTAGGACAGAATGACTTTGTGTTGGTGACATAGAAATGAAGGTCTTGAAATAAGCCCTGATGAATACACTGTTCATCTCCATAAAGAAGCTATTTTAGTTGGTTCATAGTTGTTTGTTCCAGAAACAAGTTGTTTTTTTTTTTCTCAGAGCAGGTAGCTAAGTTGTTTTTGCTTGTTGTCAGTAATAATGAACACAGTGCTAAAAATATGCCTAGTTCTAGAACTTTTTCAAAGGGACAAAAAATTGTTTTCATTGTCACAAGGCAGTGAATTTGAATTCTTAAAATGTATCCATAAGGAGGATTTAAATGGAAGGCAAATATCCCTGCCCTGTTAAATGAAGGAAAAAGAACATTTTATTCCTTGCTACTGTCATTTTTAATAATTAGATAAATATGGGAAATTTTTTGTTATTCTAATGTTATTCTGTTTGAGAATGCAAATTAAAAAAGATTTTGTTTTTCTAAAGCAATGTTATAGCCCCTCCTAATAAATGGCATTTTAAAGCCTCTTGCAGTTGCAATCATCTGTGATAAATTTGCCATCATGAGTGTCTTCCCTGGTCCCATATGTGGGCTGCACTAGGCAGGGTGGGACAACCAGCTGGGGGGCATGAAACCTATGCGTATCTTTTACAGACTTGTTTGTTACAGATTTAAGCAGACTCAAATTCCTCGACTCAGTCCTGTGGGCTCTCAGATGCTATTTTCTCTTTTAATAAATTTCAAATGAGTTGTTCACATTGTTCAAATATTTTATTTCTCATGTTATTTGGAATAGCTGGGCTACTGCCTTGATTCTGGTCCTGTTTCTTGTCCTTGGTGGGTGGTGTCATAAATATATTTTTTGGCACAGATTTATTTTTGTTTCCATAAAATTCAACCATTCCAAACATATCTCATGACCAGTATTCTCAAGTATGAAAGGAAGGTATAGCGTTTACATTGATATGTACACATAATGTATGTGAGTCCCTTACCCCATATGTAAGATAAATTCTTAGTCAAGTATTCAGGTACAGGTTTGCTTTCCGATGCATTCCTCAACTATTTATTGAGTGACTGAAATAGAGATGTCGATATATAAATGGTGCTTAAGTTTTAGAGTTGGGGATTTAGTGGTCAACCTGCTGGAACCCCTACCAGTCCTCAGGAACTTTCTGATCTAGTGAGGGAAAGAGATGTTACCCCAAGAATAAAATGTGTAAGTTTGTATTAGAGCTCTGGTAAGCAGTGTGAGAGAGTCATCTGATGTTATAAAATGCACCAGACTAAGAAAGATTTTTGTAAGGAGCTGAAACTGTATGTAAGTGGAAGGGAGAGTAGGAGAATAGAGTGGTTAGGAAATAACAAGGAAATGTGTTCAAAGTAGAGAAAACAGATCTGATAACAGATCCTCCCTTGGGCGGAAGGACCCAGGACTCAAGAACTTGTTAGGACTGCCAAAATATAAATTTTCATAGTTTTATGTTCTTTAAATTATCTTCTTTAAATATTAATTACTCTAATAAAGATTATATGAGTATCTCTTAAATATTTAATCTCTGTGAAGATGAGATACTTTTATTAATTTCTCTAAATGTTTCAGAACCTTAGTCTTTTTCTGATTTTAAATATTTCTGAAAGATCTTTCAACATGTCCTTCAAAATGTCTGAACTCTACACACTTGCCAACAGAAATAGTGCTTTCACATTAAATAAACAAACCAAGAACTTAGGAGGTAGCATTATGTTAATTGCTGTCTCCAAATGGTTACTTACTGTCATTTTTGTTTATTGACAATGACTAGAATAGCACCAGCAGTATAATCATCATAAAAAATAGTGAGGCTTTCTTCTAAACAGAAGAATTATACTTCTAATTTAATAAAATTTCTTCTAAAAGAGAATAGGATATTAATTCAAAGAAATATGAAGTCTTTCTCTTACCCTGTTCTCTTACGAAGAACATTAGAGAAATCCCCAAATCTCTAAATCTTCATTTTCCATCTAACTGAGAGGCTGTGATAAAATTGCCTGTCTAAGCAAATTATTATTTTTTTTATTATAGATGTAATATTTATGTAAATCTTGCATTTTGAGTATAGTGCAGTAAGAAACCTGGTCTGATATGGATGGTTTTTACTTTATGGATTGTTTAGCTTGTTAGAAAAAGATTAGCCACATATAGGCAAGTCAGTTACATTCAGATTGAATTATTATTACCCACATTTTACTTTGATAGTTCCTCTAAGCCCAATTCAAGGGAGGCTATTTGATTTATCATCATTGTCAGTTGTCTGCTTTTGTTAGTAGTACCTGGATAGAGCTCTAGAATTTCTTTCTAAAAATTACCATATCTGTTTGCCCATGGAAAGGTGGAAGGACAGCCCACCCAGGTGTCTGCTGAGTACTTGCCATGGAGATTATCTCTATGGATGTGTAGGTCTAGCTCCCTTTCTACTGAGGTTAGGGATTACAGGTCTAATGTTTTTTCTTTCTATGACCCCATATTCAATCTATGAAAAGGTGGCCACTGAGTGATGTCCTTATCTTCACTGAAGTTTGGAACCTCAGAATATTCTTTGATTAGTTTTGGATATATTGAAGCCTGAGGTATATAAAAAGATTGACTGAGTTCGCTTTGGGAGAATGGGTAGAGTCTGAATAAAAGGTATTCATTATCATTTCCCACAGGTATCCTGCTTCCCACTTAGCCCTGGCTTTCCTGATGTGTAATGATTTTACTTGAATTTCATCTGGACTCCATCTTAGCCTTTGTAAATCTTCTCTGTCAATTAAGGCCCAGTCAATGTGTCCCTATTTCACTTCTATGATTTTCCCATTCTCCCTGCTGAGTTCTGTTTTTGTCTTTTGTACCTTGAGCCTCATTTCTAGGAGTACTTCTCAAATACTGCCTCATGTTGAGGAGAATTATATAAATGCCACTTTACTCTTGCTCTTTGGAAGCAAGGTATCTTTTTGTACCCCTCAGAGAACTAACCATGTGCTGTGCCCTCAATATGAAGCGTTCTTGAGTGGACAGGGAGATGCAGATTAGCATCAAAGTGTGTTAAGGTTGAGTTCAAGTTAGGCTGCCTGTGTCAAGATCTCATCTGTTCTAACTGGTAGCCTTTATGATCTTGGACCAGTGTTTGTGCCTCAGTTTCCTCACTGGGTTGTTTTGAAGATTAAAAAAAAAAAACACAAATCACTTAAAGTACTTAATACTACACTTGGATTCTCACTGGTTAATAATTTTTGTGGACAGTAATTCAGAATCTATGTGGAAGCTATCCCCAAATGCTCTTTTATACATCCACAGATGTCATTTGAGTTTCAGCTTTTTGTGAGGTATTGTGTTGTATCCAAAGTACAGAAATGAATGATAAATATCTCAATCACACAAAAGAGAAGGATCAATTTCAGCCACAAAGTTTCAGGGTGGCTTAGTGTAGAAGTGTTTTGTAGCAGTGATGTGAAGAAGTGAATTTTATAGTAATAGAGAGTATAGATATAACAAAAGTATAATTTAACCTTGATAATTACTAGAAGTTGATAATGGAGAGACAGGGATTCCAACATCAATAATGGCAGTTGTTTTTAAGTAACGTCTAATCTCTAATTTAGTCCATTTCTAACTTTGTCAAAAACAAGCCCATTATAAAAAATGCTATTTAGGGACTAATACAAACTAAGGTACTATTGTTTTGTTTTCTGTCTGTGCAGATAAACTATCAGTGACCTCAGGGAAGATCAGAAAGTAACCCCTAAAAAGCAACAATAAACTGTGTCATTGCAAAGATTCTTGGTAAAAAACAACAAGTAGAATACGTGCGATAGGTTAGGCATAGTCCTCTTTCACTGTTCTGTGTAGAAAAATCTGCTTTCTCTAGTTTAAAAATGATCTCTCAAATGTCATTTCTATATCCTATTGAAAGGAGATCACCTTTAGTAGACTCTTCAATGCAGCATGGTTTAATAGCAAGGTATGGCATTTTGGGAGGATGATAAAATCCTTTCCAGTGTGCCCTCACACAATAGTTATGTATGGGTTCTTTCTCTTCCTGTTATTACTGCCTTCTCTCCTATCTTTCTTGCACATTATGAAATGGCCAAAGCTGAACTAATCTCTGAGTTGGATATAGAGTTGGATATAGAGACTTCTTTGAATCATGGCCCATTTTAATTTGAGCTTTTACCTTCATATATATATATATATATATATATATATATATATATATATATATAGAGAGAGAGAGAGAGAGAGAGAGAGAGAGAGATACATAGATATAGATAGATAGATATAGATATAGATTGCTGAAGAAATTCTTCTATTTGGCTTTTAATAGAGGTCACTCTGTGAACAATATTTCATAGCCAGTTACAGTTTTCAAAGTTGTGCATTTATATGATAATTTATGGTCTAACACTTTTATATTTGCACATTTATTATGATATCTGCTTCCTGTTCCTTGAAAGGGGAAACAGCTTCCCTATCCCCATGGAGGTGAGATCAGTGAGGCAAAGGCCTGGGCTAGTAAAAATGTGGAATCTGTTTTTTGAAGATAGAATGATTTCACTGTGTAAGAAAAAAAGAGAAAAAAAGAAACTTAAAGTGACTCTAACAAAATAAAAATTTTATTTTGAGGACATAGTTATACCTTACTACAACAGAAAATAGTGGGACAGGACCTCACAAGAAAAGTCAGGCAAGAACAATGGATTTTTAGTCTCTGCTTTGATATTCTTTTTCTTTCTCAGCTTTCTCTACTTCTTTATACCTTGATCCCCAAATATTTGCATGACACAGTCTCCTAGACCACTGAGTCTTTCATTTGTGGGTACTACATCAAGACAGAAAAACTCATTCCTTGAATTTTAATTCCAGATTCGCTAGATTGAGAGACTGATTGGTACCCCTTGGTTATTTCACTTCTGGGTGTTTATTGTGGACTTGGTGGAGGGTCATTTCCAGAGAAGGGTTGTGGACCTGGATAGACATTCAAAAGTGTCTTGTAACCACCCCATGGGTTAGTAACTAATTACAAGGTCAGGGTATTCACCCATAAATACATAACTCAGTACTTTTTATAATTTGCAATAAGTTTTTTTCTTATTATTTCATCATTTGCCCCTCTACGTTCCCATAACATTTTGTGGATTGCTTTTCAGATTTTGTTGTAACACATTTCTGTCTTTTTCCTTCTCTATGCCATGAACTTCTGGAGGACAGTTACCATGTATTATTCAATGTTCACATTCTAGATGCAGGACATAATGCTAGTATATATTAAGAGCTCAGTAACTGCTGGATGAATGAAGAGATAAAGATTAATTAACATCAAAAGATAATACTGGTACTCACAAAATTATGAAATCTGCTTTATGTTTAGAATTATGAACAAATAAAAGA
Source organism: Callospermophilus lateralis (assembly GCF_048772815.1). Classification (NCBI taxonomy): domain Eukaryota; kingdom Metazoa; phylum Chordata; class Mammalia; order Rodentia; family Sciuridae; genus Callospermophilus; species Callospermophilus lateralis. Next base: position 1,196,409 of record NW_027510272.1, read on the forward strand.
TAACTCAGATAAAAAGATACGTCTAAAGTGATGAGAAAAAGCAAATTCTATGTTGTCAAGGAGTCAAGAAGTGTTGGGTCACAGCTTACTAAGAAAACAACAAGATTCCTTCACAAAAATAGTCCCTGGCCAGCCAGAAAATTATCTGGTGTTAGTCAGTTGTCCATTGTTGTAACAATACCTAAGGAAAAACTCGGGGGAGTAGCATTTATTTTGGCTCCTTTCTCAATATATGGTTATTTGGCCCTGTTACTTTAGGCCTTTTATGAGGAAGAATATCATTGATTGGTGTGTGTGGTAGAACAGAGCTGTTCACCTCATGGTGGCTAGGAAACAGAAAGAGGTAGGGAAGGAGAGACTGGTCCCAGATCTATCTGTCAAGGACACACTACCAGTGACCTAATTTCTCCAACTAGGTTCCACTTCTCTAATGTTCCCACAAAATAGTACCACTAGGTGGGAAACAATCTTCACTCCATGAGACAGGTGATGGGGTTGCGAGGGATTCTAGAACCAAAGTATAAAACAATGAAAAAAATTTCTAGATTTCAAACAAGTACATGGTGAAATTCCAATAACAGAATATACCAACTGAAGTCAAATGTAAGAGGTGAAAAGCTGAACCTTTTTTGAATGTTGTTATTTGCTTAACTGTTCTCTTTTAGTTATTTTAAAAGTAGCTGATTATATACTGTATTAGTTTGATAGTAATGTCATAACAGTTTAGCACAAACAGTGCCTTGAACAACAAAATGCATTATTTAACAGTCTGGAGTTTGGAAGTCTGAACTAGGTTGCATTGAGCTAAAATCAGGAAGCCATAGGCCTTATGTTCCTTTCTGGAGGCTCCAGGAAGGTGTCCATTTATTTGCCTTTACACTTTCTAGAATCTTGACTCATGGTTCCTACTTCTGTCTTCAAATCCAGCAACGGCAGTGAAATCCTTTTCACTTCTTGTGACTGTGACCTTCTCTTCAGCCTCCCTCTTCTACTTTTTAAGGACACTGGTAATTACTGGGTCTGTTGAGACAGGACTCTTTGTGTTGATATGGGTTCAGGTTAATCTCTGTATTGTAAAGAGAGCTAATGAGCAACCTTAATTTCATCTGTAACCGAAATACTCCTTTGAAATTCAAAGGTTCTGATATGGACATCTTTTGATGACCAGTTTTCTATCTACCATACCTACTGTGATCATAGTAAAGTGCCTGGAATACTAGAAATGTAAACAAAGTGCATTTATTTTAATGAAGGAGGCTTATTGAATAAATGACAGTCAGTATCAGATAATCTTAAAAATATCTGAGAACAATGTAGTGTATGCCAAAAGATATGTTCAATACACTAGCGTAATATGGCTGTGAGCAAGACCCCACTTTTTTAAATAGATTAATTAGCATATCATATAAATTAATTGTGATATAAAGTGATTTACCCTAAAATTGGTAGAACTTAATCTGAGAATGAAAAGTTAAAATCATTACTTATTTCAAAACCATATTTAACACCCTTAAACTAAAGAGATATAGATTTTAAATGTAAGAGCATTATGCTAAAATCTTTGAAGTTTTGACTCATTTTCAAGGAGTTTAAAACAATAGTGTGCTACTGTCAGAAAAGATATTTTTAGTTAACTTCTTTGCCCATTTAGACTTCAAGGACAAGTTCGGCCATGTATAAATAATATCCATAGTTTGCATTTAAATTTAAAGGTTATTTATTAAGTGACATTTTCAGTGAGATACAAAAACTACCTCCTAGTTAGTGATTGTGTGAAGTCATTTTTAGTACATGTGAGAGAGCAGTAAATCAGAATATTCATAGATTAGTGTTTTTAAAAATGTCCTTCAAATACATGTGCATATAATAGCTTCATAGATTATCAAGTCCAGGTTTTTACAGGATTAGGGCTAAATATCACACAGCCTGGATAAATTGCTTGGTACTTCTCTGTTTATAGTAGTTGATGATGTAGAAAAAAAATAATGCCAGAAAAATAATTTGTTAGAACAATTCTTATGTCACATGTTATTTTTTAAAATTTTTTTCTAAATTGGCCATTAGTAAGTTCTTCAATATTTGCTGAGTAAATGAATGGTGGAATTAATGATATTTAATGTAGAAAGCACTAAATATGAAACCCTTTAACCTTTCAAACAGATTTTGTTGGGGTAATTGGCATTGTGTCAGAGGCCTGTGGAGGCATACGATAAATATAGGGCATCTTAGAAGGGAATTTTACTTAAATACTTTGAAAGAACAAAGTTAAATATTATACCTTGTGAGTAAAACATTTCATATTATAACAATATTCCTTATATTACTGAGAACCTAATTTACATAAGATTTTTATAATAACATTACTATTTCATCTTACTTTTATTATGTTTTCTAATATTTTTTATTACTTTCTACAAATTGCAAATATTTCCCATTGACTGTGTGCATGTATGTGTGCATGAAATCAAATAGTCCTATAAGGTCTGTTATTTAAATTAGAAATAAAGCAAAACCCTTACAATATCTCCCTCCCTCTTCCTGATACTATTTTTAATGCATTATTTTAGTATTTAGCTCCATACCTCTAAATACATTGTAATGTATTTATAGTTCTAGGGTTTTTGTTGTTGTTGTTGTTGTTTTAATTCAAACTTTTTGTTTCTTGATTTTTGACTATGGAAACAGAGGACTAAACATTTTATTGTACACATGCCACTTATGACTCATCTCTATCCTAATGCAGTTTTATTGTAAATTAGATGAAATCAGTATTAAAGTATTAAATATTTACATTAGACTACAATGTAATTTGTGTGTGTGTGTGTGTGTGTGTGTGTGTGTGGTGGGATTGAACCCAGGGCCTTGTTGGCACTTTACTATTGAGCTATACCATCAGTCCTCAGTTATTTAAATGTCAAATGAAGCTGAATAATAGGCAGGACAATAATTATGATGGTAGTTTACTCTGAATTTTGTTGTCTTTGTATATAAAAATTATCTTGTATTACAATGTGTTTGGCTTTGTTTATCGCTGTCTCAGTCCCAGAATCTTAACCATTTCTTAGAATACCTCTATGTGTTTTTCACCCACATCCAGCATCTTATCAGTTTCATCTTCCTGTAAGTCCCTCCTGGAGCCTGCTTTATTATTGAGGTACTCCAAGCCTGGCCACCTGCTATTTTGCCCCTACTGGAGGAGAGCTAAGTAACTGGCCAAGGTGGAGCATGGCAGTGCCATGGCTATATGGAGCAAGAATGGGAATCTGGGATATTAAACATTAAACTTTGTTTCCATTTTGGTGGGGGAATGGCTGTATTGAAATATTATATATGTACTGTATCATTCACCCATTTAAAGTTCAGTGGTTTTTCCTACCTCATAGACTCTACAACTATTATCATAATTTACTTTGGACTATTTTCATTACTCCCAAAAGAAACCTCATACTCACTCATAGTCCAAATTTCTCATGCCAACTGTAGTCCTCACTAATTTACTTTCTGTGTTTATATATTGACTTTTTCTGAACACTTCAAAATAAATAGAATCACATAATGTATGATCTTTTGTGACTGGTTTCATTTCCTTAGCATCATGTTTGCAGGATTCAACCACATTGCAATATGCATCAGTACTTGACTTTCATTGCTGATTCTCTTTTCCATTGCATGGACATGCCACATTTTATTTATCTTTGTATCAGTTGATAGGTGTTTGGAGGTGTTTCCCCCTTTGCCTCCTCAGTTGTGAACATTCATGTACATGTTTTCATGTGGGCCTACGTTTTTATATCTCAGCATATACTTAGAGGTGGAATTGCTGGGTCATATAGTAATTCTACATGTAATTAGTTGAAAAAGTGCTAGGACATTTCTCAAAGAAAAGGCAGCATTTTACCACCAGCAGTGTATGAGTGTTCTAATATCTACCTTCCATTGCAAACACATCTGTTAACTGTATTTTCAGTTTGAACTATCATTGTGGGTGTGAGGTAGTATCTCCTGATGCTGTTGATGTTCGTTTCTTTGTTGCATGATGATGATGTTGTATAACTTTTCATGTGCTTGTTGGACATTTGTGTATTGTGCTTGGACAATGTCTGTCTAGATGTTTTATCCACTTTTAAATTTTAGGTTATCTATTATTGAATTGTAAAAGTTATTTATATGTTTTGATACAAGTGCTCTCTCAGACACAATTTGTGGGCAATTTCTTCCAGTTTTTCAGATTGTCTTTCACTTTCTTCATGGTTTCCTTTAAAACATAAACTGTTAAATTTTTATGAAGTGGGGATGGGGTTGGGGTTGTAGCTCAGTGGGAGAGCACTTGCCTAGCATGTGTGAGGCATTCAGTTCCAAGTCTCAGCATCATATATAAATGAATAAATATAAAAGTCCATCAACAACTAAAAAATTTTTTTTGAAGTTTTGCTGAAGGCCATTTTTTTTGGCCATGATGGGTGTTAAACCTGTGGCTTCAATAACACTAAGTGAGCACTCTACCATTGAACCACATCCCCATCTCTTCTATTTTCAGAGAGGCTCTTTCTAAACTGTCCAGACTGCCCTTGAACTTGACATCATTCTGCCTCATCTCCTGAGTAGCTGGGATTACAGGTGTAAACAGTGCCCAGTTTTGTGAGGGTTTTTTGTTTGTTTGTTTTTTCTCTGTTGGTGTTTTTCCTTGTGCTTTTGGCATCGTATATAAAAAAACATTACCTAATTCATACACTGGAAAATTTATACCTGTGTTTCCTTTTAATTCTTAGGTCCTTGATCTATCTTGAGTTAATTTTTTTTAGATGACATGACATGAAAGCCATGCTTCATTCTTTTGCATGTGAATGTCCAGTTGTCTTAGAACCATTAGATAAAAGAGATCTTCTTTCTGCATTCACTTAATTCTTGGAGGTATCAAGGTTCAGTTATACATCCTACTTTACGGAATATGTCCATATGTGGTTTTCATTTTCAGAGTGTATCTAAGCACTATCATATATGTATCACTGGAAAAATTTGAAAAGAATTAGTGTTAAAAACAACAACAACAACACAACTTTACTATATGCCCAACCCCAGAAAGTTCTGGGAAGTGGACTTTTCATTGAAGGCGGACACTGAAGGTGACGAGAGGAGGCATGAAATTAAGATGGAGGTCATAATTAGGTCATATTTTCTCAGTTGGAGATGATATAACCCTCATGCAGGTGATAATTAGTGCTTAGGAACAATATAAAGATTACTCTTTTTATTCACATAAGACATAAAAAGATATACAGCATATTTATGTTATTAAAATTTCAAGAGAGTATTAGAAAAATTTGTATAAGGGCTCTTCAGGGATTAATAATGAAAAAAGAAAAACAATAGGTTGAGTAAAAATTACATTTCTTCAGAATTTCCTTTGAAATTCTTCAAGTGGTCCTTGATGTAAATAGGATATTGGTTTATTGATAAGTACTTGAGCATTAAAGAACCACCTAAACATTTTAAGGGAAAAAAAGGAGACTGTTTAGCCAACTACCTAGGATTTGAAGTTATTAACTAGATTAGAAGATGTGCAGAGACTTCTAAATGGTTCATCTGTGATGTTTGCTCCATTATGATTTTATACCAGTTCTCTATCAACTTGGTATCTGTTAATGGATTTGTTAATGTTATGAGGATTAAATGAGACAATAGAACCTGCACCTTCTATTGATAATGTGTGGTGTCTGCTGGGGAAGTTTTCAAATTTGTTCTTAAATTGAGTGTCTCCTATGGTGACCCTCCACTGCAATGTTCTTTTTTTCTCTTTTTTTTCAGCTGTAGCTTTTCTGACTACTCTTCTTTTTTAATTTGTAATGTGGGCTGAGTAATTGGTAGAAAGGCTTTATCAGTGAATATACGGCTAAAAGTATTGAAAATCTTTTACTAGTTGAACCTAACAATCTCTCCTTTTGATTTCGCTTTGTTATCTTGTCTGTACATGGAAGTATTATGTTTGACCACCAGGATACCCCTACTTGCAGGGCAGTCCTTTGAGAATATTTTCTCCCAGGAATTTAAGGATTGAAACAGGGCCAAAGGGAGGTTTAGGTGCGAGGCTTTCTCTGGGGATCTATCTCTAGTATGCATTTCTCCTACTTTGATGAACACAATAAAAGCTGATAGCACATATTTTATGGGTGGTATTCTTAGCCAACCACCTCAGGACATAATTTCAGCAGATCAAATGATTCAGAATAAAAAATACTTAGAATAATTGGATAAGTTCCTATTAGAAGTCCAAAATGTCTTCAATTCAAAACAAAACAAAACAAAACTTTTACTTTATCCAGACCACTTTTCTGGAAGCCTATTCTACTGTGTGTGCCTAGATTACAAATGAAGAACATATTGAGAGCTAAGGCCTTTACTTAGCATATATATATATATATATATATATATATATATATATATATATGTGTGTGTGTGTGTGTGTGTGTGTGTGTGTGTGTGTGTATTCAGAGATTCACACGTGCTCAACAAATCAAACACATTTTAACTTATGCCATACATTGAAATTTGTTAAATATGTACATTGATGCAACTGACTATGGAATAGTTCTATTCTTTCAAAAATTTCCTCCACACACTTTTGCATTCAACTTCCTTCCTGCCTACCACCCCTGACATCAGGCATCCACTCATGCACTTTCTCTCACTAAATTTAGATTTGCTTTACTAGATTTGTGTATGAAGAAAACTATGCAGCCTGTACCTATTCATGTTGGACTTTACCCAATCTTGTAAATTACATCTATTTTTCCTTTTCATCAATGGGTACTACTTTTGCCTGATTAGACCAGAATTTGTTTATCTAGTCATCTGGCAATAGACATTTAAGGTGTTTCTACTTTATGGTTCTTATGAATAAAGCTGCAATCAGTTTCATATATAAGTATACTTTTGGAATATGTTTCCATTCCTCTTGGGTAAATACTCCGTAGAGCAATTATTGAGACACATGATTGCATTTATAGTTAGTTTTATGAGAAATGGTCAACTGTTCTCCAAAGTGGTTATATCAGTGCTTCACAAGCAACATATGACATTTCCAATTGTGCCTATCCTTGCCAACGCTTGATATTGTCAGTTGTCAATGAATCCAAACATAGATACTGTGAAAGTAAAAAGGACTTTATTGGGGTCTTAGGAATTGCAGTTCAGGAGTCAAAAGTTCAGATAGTTCCTAACCAGTGCTGAAAAAAGCAGGAAAAGTGGTAGCTTGTATGGGCCACTGAATGTGGAAAAGGAATCTGGCTGATCAATAGAAAATAAGGAGAATGAATGGGCCAATAAAATACGAGTCTTGTAACTTTTTGATAATGCATCTTGAGCCTCTTGGAACAGTGTTTTTGTCTAGTCAGATGTTTAGGTCTTTCCAGATGCTTGGGGGCAAAGTGTTAAAGAGACCAAGTTCACATTCCAGGCAACAGCTAGACTCCCACTTTAAATCCCGGTTTCATGATTTCTTCCTTATGTCTTTTTTTTTCTTTTTTTAAATTCTGATTAGTTGTATATGATGGTGGAATGAATTTGGATTCATCAATACACAGATGGAGCACAACTTTTCATTTCTCTGGTTATACATGCTGTAGTGTCACACCATTCATGCAATCATATATGTGCCAAGGGTCATGATATCTGTCTCATTCCACCATCCTCCCTATCCCCCTTTTCTCTCCCCTCCCCACACTCTTTGTCCTAGCCAAAGTTCCTCCAAAGGCCAAATGTTTTCTCTGATAAGTGGATGCTGCACCTTATATCCTTTTGAGAAGCTTTTTAGTGTTGTTTGCTTTGCAATTTTTCCTTATATTTTCATACAGTCAAATTATGTAGTGACATTTCATTTGGATTTGAATATGCATTCCCCTAATGGCCAATGATAGGCATATTTTCTTGTGCTTAAGATTTATTTTGGCTTTTCCGCCGCTGGCCCGTTACTGGCCGGCTTGGCTCTCTCTGGCACCCGCCGAGACACCTTCAGGAGGCACTTGCCGCCTAGTCCCGGTGTGGTAGGAGGACCTGCCTCCCGGCTTTCCCTTCTGCATCATGAGCGTGCGCCTTTCGCTCGTCCTGCGCCAGTCCTGCCGCCTGCCGCGGCCGCCCGGCCGGCTGCGCCACCTCCGGGTGCCCATTCGCGCCAGCGGTGGCGGCGGTGGCGGCGGCACCTGCTGGGAGGGTCTGCACGGGCATCAGCGGCAGCAGGATGGCCAGGCCCGGAGCAGCTGCGGCCCCGGCAACCCGGTGCCCCCAGTGCGGGACTCCATCGTCAAAGAAGTCATTCAAAATTCAAAAGAAGTGCTGAATTTATTGCAAGAAAAAAACCCTACCTTTCAGCCGGTTCTGGTTATCATTCAGACAGGAGGTGGCAACTTGATGCAGCAAGTCAACCAGAATTTGGCTGAGGAGGCTGGTCTGAACATCAGTCACATCTGCCTTCCTCCAGACAGCAGCCAGGATGAGATTATAGATGAAATCTTGAAGATTAATGAAGACAACAGAGTACATGGCCTTGCCCTTCAGATCTCTGAGGACTTATTTAGCAACAAAATCCTCAATGCCTTAAAACCAGAGAAAGATGTAGATGGAGTGACTGATATCAACCTAGGGAAGCTGGTACGTGGGGATGCCCATGAATGCTTAGTCTCACCTGTTGCCAGAGCTGTGATTGAACTTCTTGGAAAATCAGGTGGCAGCTTAGATGGAAAGAAGGTCTTGGTGATAGGGGCTCATGGATCTTTGGAAGCTGCACTTCAATGCCTGTTCCAGAGAAAAGGGTCTATGACAATGATCTCCCAGTGGAAGACACCCCAGCTTCAAAGCAAGCTTCAAGAGGCTGACATTTTGGTCTTGGGCTCACCTAAGCCAGAAGAGATTCCACTGTCTTGGATCCAACCAGAAACCACTGTTCTCAACTGCTTCCATGACTTCCTGTCAGGGAAGCTTAGATGTAGTTCTCCAGAGGTGCATGTGAATGGGCTCATTGCAGAAGATGATGTGGGTCTGCTCGCTGCAGCTCTGCGGATTCAGAACATGGTCAGCAGTGGAAGGAGGTGGCTTCACGAGCAGCAGCACCGGAGGAGGAGACTCCACTGCTTGAAGCTGCAGCCACTGTCCCCTGTTCCAAGTGATATTGAGATTTCAAGAGCACAGACTCCAAAAGCCGTGGATGTCCTTGCCAAGGACATAGGATTGCTTGCAGATGAAATTGAGATCTATGGCAAAAGCAAAGCCAAAGTACATTTGTCCCTGCTGGAAAGGCTGAGGGATCAAGCAGATGGAAAATACGTCTTGGTTGCTGGGATCACGCCCACCCCTCTTGGAGAAGGGAAGAGCACAGTCACCATTGGGCTGGTGTAGGCACTGACCACCCACCTGCACGTCAACTCCTTTGCCTGTCTGAGGCAGCCTTCCCAAGGACCGACTTTTGGAGTGAAAGGAGGAGCTGCAGGTGGCGGATATGCACAGGTCATCCCCATGGAGGAGTTCAACCTGCACTTAACTGGGGACATCCACGCCATTACTGCTGCCAATAACTTGCTGGCCGCTGCCATCAACACAAGAATTTTGCATGAAAACACTCAAACCGATAAGGCTCTTTATAACCATCTGGTCCCTTCGGTGAATGGTGTCAGAGAATTTTCAGAAATTCAACTTGCTCCGCTGAAGAAACTGGGGATAAATAAGACTGACCCAGGCACACTGACGGAAGAGGAAGTGAGTAAATTCGCCCGTCTCAACATCGACCCCAGTACAATCACGTGGCAGAGAGTATTGGATACCAATGACCGATTTCTGCGAAAAATAACCATTGGGCAGGCCAGCACTGAGAAGGGATATTCCAGGCAGGCGCAGTTTCACATTGCGGTGGCCAGTGAGATCATGGCAGTGCTGGCCCTGACTGACAGCCTTAAGGACATGAAGGAGCGCCTAGGGAGAATGGTGGTGGCCAGTGACAAAAATGGGCAGCCTGTAACAGCAGACGACTTGGGGGTGACAGGTGCTTTGACAGTTTTGATGAAAGATGCAATGAAAGCAAATCTGATGCAGACCCTGTAAGGGACGCCCGTGTTTGTGCATGCGGGCCCCTTTGCTAACATCGCCCACGGCAACTCTTCAGTGTTAGCTGACAAAATTGCCCTGAAACTGGTTGGTGAAGAAGGATTCGTGGTGACTGAAGCTGGCTTTGGGGCTGATATTGGGATGGAGAAATTCTTCAACATCAAATGCTGAGCTTCTGGCCTGGTGCCCAATGTGGTGGTGCTGGTGGCCACCGTGCGAGCTCTGAAGATGCACGGAGGCGGACCCAGCGTAACTGCTGGTGTCCCTCTAAAGAAAGAATATACAGAGGAGAACATCCAGCTAGTGGCCAACGGCTGCTGTAACCTCCAGAAGCAAATTCAGATCGCTCAGCTCTTTGGGGTGCCTGTCGTGGTGGCACTGAATGTCTTCAAGACCGACACCCACGCAGAGATTGACTTGGTGTGTGAGCTGGCCAAGCGGGCTGGCGCCTTTGATGCGGTCCCCTGCTATCACTGGTCAGTTGGTGGAAAAGGGTCGGTGGACATGGTTCGGGCCGTGAGAGAAGCTGCGAATAAAGGAAGCCATTTCCAGTTCCTGTATGACGTTCAGCTTCCAATAGTGCAAAAGATAAGAACCATTGCCCAGGCCGTGTATGGAGCCAAGGATATCGAACTCTCTCCTGAGGCACAATCCAAAATAGATCGTTACACTCAACAGGGTTTTGGGAATTTGCCCATCTGCATGGCCAAGACCCACCTTTCTCTGTCTCACCAACCTGAAAAGAAAGGCCTGCCGAGGGATTTCATTCTACCTATGAGCGACGTCCGGGCCAGCATAGGTGCTGGGGTTATTTACCCTTTGGTGGGAACGATGAACACGATGCCGGGGCTTCCCACTCGGCCCTGCTTTTATGACATAGACCTGGACACAGAAACAGAGCAAGTGAAAGGTTTGTTCTAACTGAAGGAGACCCTCCCAGGACCACTCCTGGTTTCTCAAACAAGACTCATTGCCTTTTTGCTGCATTTGGAGAAAAAAAGTAAATTTGAAATATGCCTGTTACGCAATGTCGGGGAAATGATGAAATAGGCCAAAGACTTCTCCTCCGTTCATGATGAATTCTGTTTGCAGCAGAGGACCTCCAGCGAGTCTGAAAGAAACAAATTTACTTTCTGCTTCTGCAGAGTTTACATTATTTTCAGCTGCTTAGAGTGTTTATTTTATACTTTTAGTGTTTAGAATGGCAAGAGTGTGAACTGAAAAGGTACATTTTCCACTACAGAGTTTCTTATTTTGTCCCCCCCCCCTTTTTTTTTAAGTGCTGGGATAGAGCCCAGCGTCTCATGCATGCTAGGCAAGTGCTCTGCAACTGAGCTACACCCCCTGTTTTGTCTTTGAGCTAAAAATAAACATATCTAGAAAAATTTAAAAAAAGATTTATTTTGTATAATGGCATTATAACATTTTTTGCCCATTGTTAATTGATTTTTCTTACTATTGAGTTGGAAGAGTTGATTTATTATTCCAGATTTAAGTCCTGTATGAGAAAAATGTATTACAAATATTTTCTCCTAGTATGACTTGCCTTCTTATTTTCTTACCTAGGCCTTCTCAAAGTTGTTTACTTTGATCAATTCCAAGTCACTTTTTTTCTTTTTTTTTTATTTAAGCATTGTGTGTGCTACATTTTTTTGCCTAATTTGAGGTTGTAAAATATTATCATGTAAATTTTTAAGGGTTTACCAGTTTAGCTTTTTTTTTTTTTTTTGCTTAGATCAAGTTATAATTTATGTTGTTTGAGGGTAGGGTGTAATTACAATTAAAGTTTATTTCTTTTCTTTATGGACAGCCACTTATAGCAGGACCATTTGTTTGGGGTTGGGGAGTGAGAGGGACTGCCAATACTTTGTTAAATTATCTTGCTACTTTTGTTGAAATTATTAACTGTAAATATGTGACTCAGTTTCTGGATACTTTATTCTGCTAGATATAAGATTTAGGTATAGGTATAGATATAGATCTAATCTTTACAATAATAACCATGCTTTCTTCATTATTATTGTTCTTTATTAAGTTTTTGTTAAAAAATTAATTTGGTTTCTATGTAAGCAAACTGAAACCCATCTCATTGTGAATACTCAATATAAGCTGTACAAAAATTGTTCTTTACTAGGAACTTTTCACTGAAATAATCCAAGTAAGTTCTCCCCTTAAGAAGATCTCTGGACCCTTGTGGTATAGTGCTGTTTTTGCTCAAACAAATTACTTTGGTCCTCAGTTTATTTTTTGACATTAATCTTTGTTCTTTTTCAAAATACTTTTAGCTTTTAAAATGCTTTGTACTTTCATAAAACTTGTATGGTTTGTTGATTTCATCAATTCAATCTAAGAAATAACAGTAACATAAATAAAAATGAGAAAGGGGCATTGCTTCAGAGTAAGCTCCTGCAATAGACCCCCATAGACCACATTAAAACTCAAAGTGGAGTCACCCATGCTAACATTCCTGTCACCCAAAAAAAAAATTAGCTGTTTTAATGAAATACCCTCAATTTAATCCTTATACAAAATTAGTGACCTCAAGTAACCTGATGTTAATCAATTAGATATTTTTCTATCATATTTTCTCACTACCTCTGTCTCTCAGGAAAATTAGCTTTCAAATGACCAAAATTGTTTTCTGTCCTTGATTTCTGCTTTTTTTTAAGCCCTTCTCTGTCTATAAAACCAACCTCTTCTGCTAAGCTCATTAGAGCACTTATTCTATTTACTACATTTTATGAAGTGAAATATTGCTTGATTCTGTGTCTGAATTTGGCTTTTGGAATTTTTTCTTTTTTTTTCTTTTTGATGCTGAGCACAAAACCCAGGGCCTCTCTCATGCAGGCAAACACTCTACTACCGAGCTTCCTCACCAGCCCTATCGCTCAATTCTAGAATTGAAAATAAAGCCAATTAAACTCTTTAAACCATATTGGTGCATTTTGTCCTTTGACAACAGGGATAGAAAAGTCATTTCATAATATTAAAGGTGCAGGTTCATCCAGTGGACCTAACAGTTCTCAGCTTTAATGCATTTCACAGCAGGGGTGGTTTTGCTATAGAAAGTTTAGGGAGGGAAACAGGAAATGTTGATCTTATAGTTCAGCTAGTTTCAGGTTAGGAAGAGTTCTGATCTTAGTTAACCACTGTGGCAGAACTGGAAATTGGCTGGAGTTAAAAGGAACTGGGTCTCTTTCTGTCATTGTCACAGGTAAACAAGGATGTGGTCTGCAAATCCAGTTGACTTCAGAGGGAGCAGGGACAGTCTTATCTAAGCCATCTGCATGGGGTTGTTCTTCTCAGTAAGCCATTTCCCAAGTGGGTGGGGAGATTTTGCCTTCATTCTTCAAAGGATTAGGCTCCTTTTAAACTGTCATTCTCTTCTGACAGCACTTGGCTCCCAGTGACCTTCAGCACTGTTTGTGCCTATTTGTTCTTGGATTTTTTAATTCCCTTTGAACCATGATCACCATCTTCCTGATTCCTTCATTAATAAATTATAATAACCTTTGACACTTTATATTTCTTTGGAAGCATTGTTCCTAAATTTTAAGAAAATTATGTTTTGACATGCTTTCGATCAAGGTATATTCTATGGGGGAAAAAGATTTCTCTCACATTTCTCCTTTACAGTTGATGAGCTTTTATAAGAGATGGACTAACAAGACAAACCATACACATTTATTTAATGTAAGTTTTATGTGACATAGGAGGCTTCAGAAACAAAGATCCATAGAAACAGGAAAGTCTGTATATCTTTGTATTCAGTTTGGTGAAGTGGATATTTGTAGAGAAATATGATTGGAAGATTAGAAAGTATGATCTAATGATCTTGATCTGAGTAGAACTAAGTAAAGCCTGTTCCGTAAGATTTTTCAATATCATCCCCATATCTTCAGAGATAAGAATGCTCCTTCTGTTACTAAGAGTCCAGCCCAGGGATCAGGCCTGGATCCCCCCTGCTTGGTATCAGCCATCCTCCTGCATAAGAAATAGGCAGATGGAAAATGGAAAAGTTAAATGAAATTTTATGCCATTGAATAAATTGGGGTGATGTAGCTAGGCCTAAGCAGTTATAATTTAAATAAACAAAGTGAGGTGATCTACATATGTAGATTTAGTTGGCCTAAAGAGAAAGCAAAATGGAACAGAAGGCAGGAAATATACATATGCAGATTTAGTTAGCCTCAGCTAGACAACCTGGACAGGATGCAACCTCCATTTTCACCTTTCTGGGCTTCAGGTCAGGCCATTGTGCGGATCCCTTAGCTTTCACTCTAGCCCAAGGAAGTTCTTCCCAATTCAGAAGGGACCCCTATATTCAGTCTGCTTCATTTATCTCCAGGTACAGAAAGGGCACTTCTGGAATGAGAGTCTTATGTCCGATTACAGAGGAAGATCAGATAATTCTTATATAACTTAGTACAGGGGAGGAGCACAGGAGAAGATCAGAAACTTTTTTTATGAGTGGGCAGGGAGCCAGGGATTGAACTCAGGGTATTTATCCATGAGCCACATCCCCAGGCCTATTATGTATTTGATTTAGAAATAGGGTCTCACTGAGTGGCTTAGCACCTTGCCATTGCTAAGGCTGGCTTTGAACTCTTAATCCTCCTGCCTCAGCATGCTGGGCCACAGTGCCTGACCTCAGAGACCTTTTTGCTTCTGGTATTTCCTCCAGGGGAATGACATCATATTTTAGGATGGATGTGTTGAACCCCATTAATACCACACATATTTAGAAAGACACATTAATGAAGTCAAGCTTATCTGTCAGATGTCTACTCAATTTGACTTACCACTGTGGTCCTCACCCTATTGAAGAGCATTTGACATGAGGCTAATTTCTTTTCAGTGTTTGAAAGTTTTTTCCTGCATCACTCCTGAACAGGGTCTCTTACACATTAAAGGTGGGCCTTACTAACTGTGGTTAGAAGGTGAGAGAGCATCCTCAATCAGGAAGACTCCAGACCATGATTATTGTACTCTATTTTACTGATTCTAATAGTCATAATTTTTCATACTTCTCATCTCTGAAATTAGTGTTTCTTGCACTTATGTCATTTTAGACTTTATGGAATGAGAAATACACATTTGTGTTTTGTTTTCCTTCTCTCCTGCCAGGGAGGGAAGAAGAAAAAGGTGACATAATAAATAATTTTAGTAGAATTCATTAAGGATCTGAAAACAGGGCTGGGGTTGTGGCTCAGCAGTAGAGCACTCACCAAGCACCTGTGAGGCCCTGGGTTAAAACCTCAGCACTGCATAAAAAAAAAAAGAAAGAAAGAAAGAAAGAAAGAAAGAAAGAAAGAAAGAAAGAAAGAAAGAAAGAAAGAAAGAAAGAAGGAAGAAAGAAAGAAAGGCATTTTTTTAAAAAAGGACCTGAAAACATTTACTTATGAAAACATTATGTTAAGTCTAAAGCCCTAACAATCATTTCTCTTTTCACTTTTGTTGTCTATTTGCTTTTTATAAGTTTTCAAGCTTCTAAATAACAGTTTAATACACCAAGCTTCTTTACTTGGTGGAAGAAAAATTACTGCTGCATTATTTCTTTGTCTCTCTTGACACCACATTTTATTTTTCCAGGGGAGAGAAAAGTCTCCTGCAGTGGCAGTAATCCAGTCACTGAAGTTTTTAAATATCTCCCTGTGTTACCCACTAGTTTGCAGTAGTCATCATATTTAATTGACACACTGAAGTGTGAACCAACCTCCTATACCCTCAAAGTCCTTTTGAGCTGGTAGGATGTTTTTGCTAGGTAATCTGAAACAACACTATTTTTTTTCCTCAATAACTGTCAGTAGTAGGAGAGGCACACACCCACAAGTACATAGTGTAAGTATTGGATATGCAGATTTCTAAAGATGTTTTAAAAATTGTCTTATTTAAAGCCAACTTTCTTTCTTTCTTTGGGCTGAAGAACTTTAGCCCAAAGTTGTATTCACCTAATCTTGTTCATTTGGATGCCCTAGAGGGGACCCACTGGTAAGTCTCTAAGGGACAGGGGTGTCCATTGCTAGATGCCAACCTCTTGCTTTTCATCCCTGGCAATCATTACTTGTTCTACCATTTCCTCAGAGTGAAATTCCCACTACCTGACTTGGCCAGAGGTCTGATCCCATGTTTACTTTGATTCTTTTTCCCGCATTTTAGTTTATATCGGATACCGTTCTGAAAGAACCTGTAGCAACAGTACTTAGGGAAACATTATTACAGCATGATTTTGAGTCAGGCACCCTAGCTACTTACTGTCTACAAGACCCTGCAAGTTAATTAACTCTTCTGAGGCTGTGTTACTTTTTATGTTAAGTGGGAATAATAACAGTACTTAGCTCCTAGAGTTACTTTAAGGATTTAGTGAGATAATGAATGTAAATTACTTAGCCTACTTCTTGAATATTTTAAGGTATTCTTTAAAAAAAGCAACCCATTATTATTTGCAATTTTATCACTTAAGTTCTTCCCATTCTGCATTCAAAATATTTTGATGTTTTGTAGCAGCCCTAAAGCTTCTCCCTAGACCCCTAATTAATCTTCATCCTTTGAACCTTATCTTTGGTTTGAATTTCAAAGCTCTAATCAAGATTCCATAACTTTCTGTTAAAAAATTATATCTCCAATATCCAGTTCTTCATCTGCTATATCTTCACAGAATTTTCTGAAAGAAGGTTGAATGGAAACTGGTGACCATTTCCAGCAGCCTTGATTTTCAGCTACCTTAGGGTGACAAGAGGGTCTCTACTCTGTTCTATTACCCCAGTCCCTAGTTCTGGCAATGCCTGGCCTACTATAATACTATAAATGTAGTCCTGCCACAGTAACCTTGGTACTCACTTTTAAGTGGGGATGGGGTAAAAAATATCTTCCAGAAATACATCAGCTTGTACTTATTTCTAGTAATGAGGTTCAGGATCTACTACCCTCAAATAGGACATTTTGGCATTTGAGAAAATAGTAGAAGCCAAAGGTCACCTTCCCCTTGCCCTTCTTCTCTGAAGCAGGACATTAGACCCTCAATACAGAGGTGCCCTGTCTGTATTTTGAGGAAGGAACAATTCTTATCTTTGATACAGGGTCCTGGGCAAGAATTTACAAAAATAGGTCTTTATAATTTACAGTTTATTACGATTATATGCCTCCTGTGTGTGTGAGTGGTGGGGCGTCCATCTTGTTCCTAAAATTACTGCTGTTAGAAAATTTCTCCTTATTTCACCAAAAAGGTTCTTTATTAGCCATTTATTTATGCCCTCTTCTTTCCCAATGATTCTTAAGTTTGATCTTAATCTTTTCCCAGAGCTCTTGAATGCTCTGATCATGATTTGTCCCCCCCCCTCTCTCTCTACTGCCTTTTAGTGTTCCAAATCAAATACACTGTCTTCAATGCCTGAGGTTTTGTTTTCCATGCAACTGCTCTGTTGATGATACTTTAAGGTGAATTTTTTATTTGATGCATTGTGTCTTTCTTTTTTTAATATTTATTTTTTAGTTGTAATTGTACACAATACCTTTATTTATTTATTTATTTTTATGTGGTCCTGAGGATCAAACCCAGGGCCTCACTTGTGCTAGGAGAGTGCTCTACCACTGAGCCACAATCCCACCCTGTGGGTTGTGTCTTTTGTTTCTAGGAATTCCGATTGGTTTCTTTTCAGAATCTCTGTTTCTTTTTTGAAATTGTCTTTCACATCCTATAATTGCTCTTAGTTCATTTCTTAGATCTTCTTCTATATCATCAATCAGTTAATATTTAGTTTGTTTAAAGCATTTCTCTCACATTTTATCCCTTCCCCTATCTGTCTGTTCTTTTGTTGGAATACAACTTTTCGGGGGAGACTTTTTTGCCTGTTTTCTTGTGTTTTCAGATGTTTCAAGCTGTGCATCTATTTAGATGGATTCCTCCTCTTCTTATGGGAGCATGTCCTTTGTCTTATAGTTGTCTCTTTTAGAGTGAATCCTTTGTGTTTTGGAACTTCTTAGCTTTTGCACATAGGCTCAGTGTAACCCAGGTGTTACTTTTAACTTCCAGTTTTTCTCAGTTTGCTACTGAAGACCTGCTGAACTAATTCACTATTTTAGAGCTGCTCTAACACGGTGGGGTTTTCTATATGTTGTCTTGGAATCTTTCTCTGATTTTGCTTTAGGAGTAGGACTGAGATTGGGACCTGATGTCCTCCTCTAGTTGTGCCTTGTTGGGGAACAAACAAGGCTCGGGGATTTTGTCTCTCTTAGTCTATGTGTTAAACCATTGCTGAAGCTTCATTATGGTTGTTTTCTGTGCACTGTCACTATGCTGAGTTATGGGTGTAGTTCAAGCACAGAGTCTCAAGCCTGTGAATGCATAGGACACCAGTCACTTCCCACCTCTCTCCCAGAAAAAGGCAAAATGAGCAACAGCTGCAACCATAGTGGTCAACATACAGCATTAGAATAAATGTCCCAACACTGACATGGCACATACACTCTAATTACCACATAAAGAGGAATGACAGGGTCAGTATTTAACAACAGCAAACAGCCAGAAACTATATCTAGTATTAAACAGTGGATGTCACCTATGCTCTGTGCAATACTAATAACAGCAGCGTGAATGGTGGGGCAGTAATTATATGGATTAAATTGTTCTTAGAGATAGCAAAATTACAGTTCTTTAAGAGGAAGGAAAATGAGGTAGGTAGGTAAAAGGAAGTTTAAAATATTCAAAAGGTGAACAAAGTTACAGCAGGAAGGAGGTACCAAGTGATGGTTGTAAGAAAGAAAGAGTAAAAGAATAAAGAAATAGTGAGAGAAAGAACAAGTGAAGTTGTTGAATAGAGAGAGGAGGGAAAAGTAGTATGAGAAATAAAAATAAACACAATGAAACAGAAAGTCCAACCCAAACATGTGTAAAACCTTACCTCTCAAAAGTCAAAGCAAGGCAAAAAATAAAAAATGATTGTGGAAAAAAAGAGAAAACAATAGAAAAGAGAAACAATAGAAAAAAAGGAAAAATGAGATAAAATGAAGAGAAAAATGAATATATATGTAATATATAATAAATATTATATTTATATATATTCAGTTTATTACTGTTATATTTCACTTTTATCCTCTCATACTTCTCCCTGACTTTCCATTTCTCCATCACACATGGCCTATAAAAATGTATAGGCTTCCCTGTTTCTTTGAATCTTCATTTCTTTCTGAAGCCCCCCCATGTCACTTAAAATTTATTGAATAACTCTGTATGCTTTTTTCTTGTTCATCTGACTTCAATTACCAGAACCTCAGCCAGGGACCCAGCTACAGGTGAAGAGGTTCATTTCTCCTATGCTATTGTTGTCATTTAATATTCCACAGTTATCATTCTAAGGAGCCCCCTATAACATCAAGGGCTTTAGAAAGTGAGCTGTGCTCTTAGGAGTGTCCAATATCAAAGAAATATGAAGATGATTTTATTCAGACCACTTTAGTAGGGAGAACACTCATTAGTCTAGAACATCTTTTAAAGAAAAGGAAGAGGTAATGGGGTTTTAGGAGGTAGGGGTCAAGGGAATCATGATGAAGCATGCAGATGGGATCTTACAGAAAGACAATGGGATGCTGATGTATTATAGCATAGGTACAAAATCTGCATAATTTTAAATTAGCATTATTAATTATACAAAGCAATGGATTTCACTATTACACTTCCATACATACATATAATGTGTGTTGATTATGTCCAACTTTCTTCTCCCCTCTTTCACCTACTTTCCTGCCCAGACTGAGCCTCGTTCCCAGTGCCTAATAGTCTCTCTTCAACTTGCAGTTTTGGTTGTTTAGTTGGTTTATGCATGTGAGAGAGAACTTGTGATACTTGTCTTTCTGTATTTGACTTATTTTGCTCATTATGCTGTCCTCCAGTTCCATCTATTTTTCCTGCAAATCACAAGATTTCCATCTCCTTTATGGCTGAATAACACTCTATTGTATGTGTTTACTTTTTTATGATAGGGGTAAATATATATGCATATATTATACATGTGTGTATATATGTGATACATATATATGTGACCTATGTATCACATATATATCGCATGTATATTTAAATACATATAAATATCATTTTTTTTTCAATCCATGTGTTGATGGATACCTAGACTGGTTCCATATCTTGACTATTGTCAACAGTGCCACACAAAGAGAGGTATGGAGGTTTCTCTTTTGTCTTCTGACTTCATTTTCTTTGGACATATATCCAGTGGTATAGCTAAATCATATGGTAGTTTTTTTTTTTTTTTTAGCAACATCCATACAGTTTTACATAGTGGCAATATTAATTTACATTTTAAAATGGTTCCTTTTGCTCCACATAATCACCAGCATTTTTTTTTTTTTGCTAATAGCCATTCTTTGGGTGAGATGAGATATCACTGTAGTTTTGATTTGTGTTTCTCTGATGGCTAATGGTGTGAACATTTTTTTTTTCATAGACTTATTTGCCATTTGTACTACTTCTTTTTAAAGTGTCTTTTCAGGTCATTTGTCCATTTTTTTTGTCTACTTAGTTTATAATAAATTTTTTTTCAATTATTTTTTATTAGTTGCTCAGGAAAAATGATCCTAAAATATAATACAATTTGATTCAAATAGGGTAGTTCATGTATTCTATATGTTCATATATTTCAGATGAATACCTGGTAAAGATTTTCTGTCCTTATGTAGGTCGTCCCTTCACTTGGCTGATGGTTTCCTTAGCTCTACAGAGGCTTATAAATTTGGTATAATCCTATTTGTCAATTCTTGTTTTCATTTCTCGAGCTGTTGGAGTTCTATCTAGAAAATCATGGCCTTGGTCAGTGTCTTGATGTTTTTCCCTTATGTTTTCTTCAGTAGTTTCAAAATTTCAGACCTTACATTAAGATCTTGCATCCATTTTGAGTTGATGCTTGCACAGGGCAAGAGATAGGAGTCTAGTTTACATCTTCTATATGACTTTCCAGTTTACCCAGCACCATTTGTTGAAGAGGCTGTCCTTTATCCAGTGTATGTTGGCACCTTTGTCAAGAATCAGAATGGCTACAGATGGGTAGATTTATTTCTGGGTCCTCTATTCTATTCTATTCTATTCTATTCTATTCTATTCTATTCTATTCTATTCATCTTCATGTCTATTTTTTATGCCAATAACATGCCAGTTTTGTTACTATCTATATACATTTTTTAGATAAAACATGAGACTTCAAAAACATTTTTGCTTGTCCAGTCCAATTTATCCCTTCCTCTCCTCTTTCCTTTCTCTAAGGAAACAAATGTTAATTCTCTTTGTCTATGTTATTTCCATGAAAAATTTTGAGAAGCATGAATTTACATCATCCACATCAAATCTACAAAAGCAATTACATAAAAGTAGAGAGGCTGGGCAGGTGAGGGTGGAGGGAGATGGGAGAAAGGTTGATGGATACCAAAATATAGTTGGAGGAGAGTAGTTTGGATATTTATGGCACAGTAGAATAATTGTAGTCCACAAGAATTAGTCATACATTCCAAAATAATAAGGGGAGTAGAGTTTGAATGTTCCCAGCACATATAAGTGATAATGTTTGGAGAAGTAAAAATGCTAATTACCTCAATTTTATCATTACACAATGCATATGTATATAAATTATAATATAGCCTATAAATAAGTAGGAATGTTATGTATCAAAAATAAAATAAAAAATAATTAAGAGGCTGTAGAATGTTGAACATCTTGGACCAGGATAGAGATTCAGGTGACCTCATTTCACCTACTGTACCCCAAGTCTGTGTTTTACAAACTGAGAATCTCAACTTGCAAAGGATCCTGGGAGGATATCTATTCCTTTCTTGTCACCTATCAAATGAGGAAACTGAGGATGATAGCAGGAAAACAGTGGGAGGCTTGTCAGCAAGGAAACTAGGTGAAAACCCAGTTTAGTCCAATGAGTGGAAAAAACGCATTAATCTTGAATTGCCTCCGAGGCCTGCCAGTTGCTTGACTGCTTGGCATTGACCCAATTACTTAACTCTTTAAGCCTTAGTTTTCTCATCTGGGAAAGAGAAGAGAGTTTTCTCACCACGTTTTGGCAATGCTATAATGATTTATCAAAGCAATGCATGTAATATCCTAAAAGCCGCATCTGGCATTGAGATAGTTATATACCCCCCAAAAATAATTCTCCATTATTCTTAAGATTTTTTTTTTGTTTAAAGAAAGTATATTTTATTGAGTATATTCAAACGATATAAGTCATGCAGAATAAAATGGTTACTACAGTGGAACAAATTAACATATTTATCACATTGCATAGTGACCCTTTTAGTTTATGAACAAGAAGTATTTATCAATAGACCATACTGTTTAATTAACTTTTGATTCAGAAATTATTTTGAAGTATAAAAACTTTGCAAAGGCAAAGACCCACATATTCACCACTTAGATGCACCTATTATTAACATTTTATGACATTTGATTTTCTCTATATGAATATAGTCTATGTTTAGTCACACCGAGGGGGAAAGCATCCACAGTAGATATTTATTTTAAGACTCAAAGAAAAGCCACATTGCAGTTTAAGGCTTAATATTAGCAGAGAAAGAAGAGAGAGTGAAGTGTGTGCCTGGCATCAGATGATCTCCTCTTGGTCCAGGCATGGGATGGGAATGGGTAAGTAATGGAATATATGATTGACAAGATGGAGTAGGTTATAACTGTATTTTAAATTCAGGGCAAAGTCTCTAGACTTAACTTCACTTTGCAACTGTTATCTGTTGAAGGTTTTTGAGCATGGGCCTATTAGGAGATGGACATGTTTAAAGATAACTTTCTGCAATAGTCAGTCATGGCTGTCATACAGGCATAAAAACAAACCCATGTTAAAAATTATACTTAATATATGAAGGTAACTACATATGTTATAACTAGTTCAAAAGAAAATTCAAAGAACAGACATATTTATAGAACAAGAATATTCAAATAAATGTGCAAGTAGAGTCAAAATTTTTTTTCTGTGAGTGGAGTGTAGGGAGCAAATCAAACCTCTACCATAAAGAAAATACTTTTCATTTTTAGTATTTTGCATTACTGTCAGTCATCTATAACCGAGAAAGTTATAGAATATTTTGAAGATGGTGAACAGGGCTACACACAGTGTGTAGATTTCCATTAAAACACAGTTTCTCCCTATAAATCATGTTGGGAGCTGAACATTAGTAAGATATAAGGAGTGCAAAAATTCGAATTAAATAGAAAGAAACTAGAAATGTTAAGAATAGTTAGGGGCCTGTTGCACAAGACCAAAGGGAGGATTTAGGAGGCTATGCTTATTAGGATGATGATGCTAGGAGAGACCAGAGGGGCTGATGAAAGTCACTAAGACCAAGGTGGAATCTGCCACAGCTATCAGTTGTTAAGAGGTGGGAGCTGAGAAAGAAGAGCCTGGTGGCTAAGACTGGACCAGTATTTGGATCTCAGATCTGCTTAGTGGTGTTAGCACAGCAAGTTACTCGACCTCTTTTGGCTTCCCTTTGCTCATCTATAGAATGGGATAGCCAGGGGTTTGATCTTATAGTGTTGTAAGTATTAAACAATTAGTACATTGTTCAGACTTCTATTACAAAATACCTTAAATTGGGTAATTTATAAAACAACTGAAATTTGTCAGTGCTAGAGGCTGGGAACTCCTAAGGAAAATGTTTAAGAAAGAAAGGTGAGTTAAGTGGGAGCAGGGAATTTTAGGGACTTTGGTGCTGATAAGAAGCATGGGGGAGATGAACTAGAGAATACTGTGCTGAACTTAAAGCATTTGAAGGCTAGGAAAAGGCACGATCCTTATAAATTGCTGGTTTCAGTTTTAATAAATTTTAAGAGTCTTGATCTGGGCACAGTGACACATGCCAGTAATCCCAGCAGCTCAGGAGGCTGGGGCAGGGGTGTCCAAAGTTCAAAGCCAGCCTCAGCAAGAGCAAGATGATAAGCAACTCAGCGACACCCTGTCTCTAAACAAAATACAAAAAAAAAAAAGGTCTGGGGATGTGGTTCAAGGATTTAGTGCCCTTGAATTCAATCCCTGGTACAACCCCCAACCCTTCAATAAAAAGAGTCTTGAGTGTTTAGAATAGCCACTGCAGAAAATTTAGGAGAGAGAAGAGAGGGAGGAAAGATGGAGGGACAAAGGAAGATGGCATAGACCACCACATTAACTATGAGCACCATTTATAGATGCCCATCCAAGATTGCAGACTGATGGTCACCTAAAGGCGAATTTCTTTGCTTCTCATATCTTTTTCAAAAAGGAAAATATAATAATATCTACCTCCCAATTTTTAAATATTTTAAAGTGTTAATGGACCTTTATTTTATTTATATATGGTGCTGAGGATTGAACCCGGGACTCACACATGCCAGGAAACTTCTCTACCCCTGAGCCACAACCCAACATCAAAATTTCATTGATTGATTTTACAGACCAAATTTGGATGTAGGGATTTTGAAAAATAGGCTGCTCAGCTGCATTGAGCATACATTCCATGCCAGAAAGCAGCTGGTAAAAGGCCAAGTCTGCCACTTTTGGAAGATGCTTGCCTTTCCAGTTTGTCACTGTTCCCACTAATCCCTGTTGTCCTTGGAACAAGTCTATTTTACAGGTTTACATTGCCTGCCGGCCCTGATAGGTATCTATCTTTACAACCATTTGTTCCTCCTACACAGGTAGAGTTCAAAGTTTGAAGTAGTTTCTGTGTTTTTTGATATTTAAATGCTAGAAAATCCATTTACTCTAGATAGAGAGTATTGAGATGTATCCCCACATATGTCACTAGCTGAAGGTGAGGCAGAGGTGTTTATAACTCAATAAGAAAAACAAATAGATCATATCTATTAAATACATTAACTTTATGGAAAAGATAGGCAGGAGAAGAATTCTCATGACATTTTATTCTAAACCTAAATCATAAAAAAGTTATTGTGATTCTGCCATCTGTTCAAGTTCTTAAAGCCATTTTGGTAAACAATGCTAATGCAAAATGCATGCCTTAGCACTAATTAACCAAAAAAAATCTGTTTCATTCTTCTCAGATAATAAAAAAAATATGTCGAAGACATAATTTCATAAAGAAAATCTAATTCATGGTGCTCAGTTAGGACTTGAAACCACCCTTGCTATGTGTACATGAGCACAACCATAAGAATAACAAAGAGTCACATCAAATAGTCTCATTAATAAAATCCCCAGACTACAAGCTTTAGACATTTACAATTGTAATTCAGATTCCTATTTCCACTTAAAATTCCTATTTCCACTGTCCTTGCTGGCTTATGTAAGGTTTTTGTATTGATTTTGGGGAAGGGGAGTGGATTGTAATGGAGGGCTAAAGAACATTGGAAGTATCTGTAAGGCCAGTATTGATTTAATGTCCAAGTCCAAATACCACATTACTCCTCTTGAAGCCTAATTAACTGCAGTGTATTTTGTTGGAGTATGTTCATATTAAATATTGTTGGCCAATGACTTTTCAGGCCCTTTGAGTTGTCCTTTTTTACAGCAGCAGAATGCATTTGTTTCAGTGGATTTTCTTCTCAAATACCCAGCATGTTAAACTTGCCTCTCTCTTCTACCACCATTCTCTTGTTTCTGTTGTTTCTTTGACATGCCATCACTAAATTATCTTAGAAGAACAACCAATATGGTCACAAACCCATTCAAAAATATTGAGTGATTTTTTCAATTTTCTGTTAAAGACTGGATCCCTTAGTGTCTTAACCACCTGTCTTACTAGTGATGTTTCCTGGTGTTCATTCCACTGTAAAGTCTTCATTCTGGGGAGATTATATTAATTAAGACACTGAGTCTACCTCATACAAGGGTGAGGCCTCCCTCTGCTCTGCAGTGGGGCGTTGGAACATTTTATCTTTGTTTTGTCCAATACCCAAACCACCCTGCCATAAGAAGCACGTGGGCAAATGATGATCATAGTAACAGTGAGTGTCCACATAAAGAGACAAAGCAGCTGGAGTGAGATGTTAATAGCTGAAACAGGTATTCATTGGGCTGTCTTGCACTTTAATACCAGTTTGAACTATTGTGAAAGAAAAATTTGGTAAGAAATGGTTGATTGGAGCAATTACTCTGAATTAATTTTTGGCCAGTTTGGGGATGACTACCTATCAAATATATTTAAGTATTGGTAATATTCAGATTTCTTACGCATCCCAAAGGAAGGTAAAACATTTTGCACCCATGTCTTATTTCATATTTTTCACATTGCTGCTCCTTGAGGGGGAGGACATAATGCTTGATGTGAAACTGGTTGTAGTAGTATATTAATGTTCAAGAGGACATTGTTGACTTTTTTCCTTCCTTGTTTCTGTAGTTAGTCATCACATGTTGAATGACAGACAGTTGAGCTTTATCTGGAGATCCAGATATGAATATTGCAAAATCTCTGTCCCAGAAGCTCACAGGGCTGGGAAAGATAACTTGCAAAAATCAGCAGTTGTACAGAAGAGAAAGGTGGATAATTCTGGTATATTGTGTCTGATTTATGTTACTCCAATACCATTTGAAATTTTGACTCTCTGCAGATACTTGATATCATATATATAGTGAAATGTTTATATAGATTGTGGCCAACAGATTTCCACATGAATACATTGAGTGATATTCTTTGTCTTCCTGCACATCATACCCAGCTGCTGTTGAAAACAGTTGCTCTTCATAACAAAATGGTCTTGGAAGACTTTTCATCTGCATATTTTCTTTTTACAATATCTATGTCATGTTAGGTCTTGCTTTTCTGACAATCATTGATGTTAATTACCAGTGTGAGACTTCATTGTGTATAAAATTTGTATTGATTATGATGAAATATTTTTAGTAATAGCTTGCTAACTTGATTATCGAATAGAAAAAAAACTTAAAAATTTCAATACTTGAAACATTGAAACATCCTGTGCCCTATTAGTGGTATGCTCAATAGGAATTCTCATCAGACCCATGGTCACTACCTTCGTTTCATTTATTTATTACTTATTTCCCTGGTGCAGGCACAGTTGCTGAAATAAAGATGTCCACCACCATTCAATTTCTATCCAAAGAGAATTTCAAAAACTTACCATATGTAGATATTTAGGAGTCAATTGTGTTCACCATCTAGATAAGAATAATACCAGAATCTCCTATAAGCAGTTTTATTTAAATTCCCAAGATAAAATATTACAACTCTTTGATCATTTTTACAGACATTACTTCCCACAGTCTGATTTATCTTTGAATCTTTGCATTGCATCAAGGATCTAACATAGTACCTTAAACAATGCCGCTGTTGCGAAAATCCTTATTTGGCAATAAATTAATATGCTTGATTCAGATTTTGTCATACAGCTGATTATTAAACCAGATCCATGTGGAAGTACCTGGCACATGTGTGATACTCATGCATGAAATTTCTGTTTATTCTAGTTGGTTGTCTTTGGAATACAGTTTTAATTTTTTTTTTGTTTTAATTAATTATACATGACAGTAGAATGCATTTATGCACCTGGATATATCATAAATCGGTGGGATATAATTTCTCATTTTTCTCCCCTCCCTTCATTTCTCTTTACCTAATCTAAGGTAACACTATTCTTCTCTAGTGTCCCCCACCATCGTATTGTGAATTAGCATAAACATATTAGAGAAAACATTCAACCTTTGGTTTTGTGGGATTGGCTTATTTTGCTTAGCATGATATTCTCCAACTCCTTCCACTTACTGGCAGATGCCATAATTTCTCTCTTCTTTAAAGCTGAGTAATATTCCACTGAGTATATATAGCACATTTTCTTTATCCATTCATCTATTGAAGGACTCTAATTTGGTTCCATTGTTTAGCTATTGTGAATTGAGCTGTTGCCAACATTGACATGGCTGCATTAGTGTACTATGCTGATTTTAAGAACTTTGGATATAAACTGAAGAGTTGGATAGCTGTGTCAAATGGTGGGTTCCATTCCCAGTTTTCTGAGAAATCTCCATACTGCTTTCCATAGTGGTTGCATCAATTTGCAGTCCCACCAGCACTTGCCAACACTTATTGTTGCCTGCATTCTTGATGATTGCCATTCTGACAGGAGTGAGATAAAATCTTAGAGTAATTTTGATTTGCATTTCTCCAATTGCTAGAGAACACTTTTTCATATATTTGTGGATCAACTGTAATACATTTTTCACAGTTAGTTGGATTTATGGCTATTTTTGAAGAGCATAGTATATTTTATGAGCTCTGAAACACTGTGCCTGTAACTTTGCTTGTATTATTATGGGGTCATATAGTAAAGAAGCTGTATGTCTCATTTCCTGCTGTGTTTGGCAGGTCTCGCACAGAGTAGGTACCCAATGAATACTTGTGAAATGAACAAGTATGAGGGCTTTGAAATATAAGCAAGATATCTGTAGATAGAGGGAGAATGGAAATAAGGAGAATAGCATGTGATGCAACATAGAAATTGAAAAAGGATAAGATTGTCTAACTAGAAATGCCTGCACTGGACTAAAGATAGTTTTAGAAACTCATAGAAGATACCTGGGTTATACCTTATTATTAGTCACACCCTGGCATAATCACTCACACACACACATGTTTCAACTTAAAATACAATTGAAACACAGGATCTATAATTGGAGAGAAGGGCTTTTCGAGTGTGGTTTTACTCATGAACTGGATGATCATAGATTGGACAAGTAAATATTTTTACTGTATCTTTTTCAAACAGAGCTGGCAATGTCTTTTATTCAGGGTGGATGGCTGTTTCCATGGAGTAAGTTTTCACCTCATAGTGGTTAATGATAGCAGGTATCTTCCTGCCATCATTCCTTGTGTACTGACTTAGAAGACAGAGCCCTGGAATTTCCTAGAACTGAACCCCCTGGTATAGCTGCTCTCAGGAATACATAATAGTCATGTACCATCAACCGAAAATCTAAAGGCCTCTGTTTGGGTTTATGGATAAGGAATACTTTGTTGCCACAACTAAATTCAACTGGAACAACTTCATCCAATGAAAGTGAGCTTTCCTCTCTAGTGAATGAAGTTCACAAGGGATGTCTTTATAAAACCTGTATGAGTGAGGCATGTTTAAAACCCAAACAAACAAGTAATAGGGTTTGCTTGTACATTCCCCAGGGATACTTAGAATCTCTGCAACTTGGGTTAAGATGTTGAAGAATCATGATGTCCACTCTTTGGGTTTTGATTACCCACTCAGAAAAATGAGTAAATCTCTGGGTTTGGGGAGGGACTAGACTGGGAACTTAAAGATTCTTGTTGAAGCAATGAATTTAGAGGTTGCTCTGCACATGAAAATTCAACACTCAGCAGGACGAAAACCCTAGTTTCAGCCTCAGTTGAAGATGGAATGGTCTTTTTCCCTCTCCCAGCACTAAAAGAAGTTATCCTGGAGTGGTGGGTAATTGCCAAGCCTGCAGAAGAAAATTATAATAAAAATGAAAAGAAGAAAAATACTTAATTACAACATAGTTACTCCAGAAATCTTCAAGATAAATGGGAAAATTTAGCAGAGCTCTTAAATGTCACTGTAATTTAGCCCCATGCCCTAGAAATTCTAAATTTTAATTGATCCTAATTATATAAATACCCACCTGTGAAAAAAAGA
This sequence comes from Callospermophilus lateralis, assembly GCF_048772815.1. NCBI lineage: Eukaryota > Metazoa > Chordata > Mammalia > Rodentia > Sciuridae > Callospermophilus > Callospermophilus lateralis. Next base: position 1,226,137 of record NW_027510272.1, read on the forward strand.
TCTGTTGTTTAAGGAGGATTTATTGCTCCTGAACATCCCTAACAAGTTACTCATGACTTCACCAGATGTTTTGTACTTTTTGGCTGAGGTGGGGGTTGCTTAGGAACCAACTTTCCTCTCCATCCAGAAGCAAATGATAAAAGGATGCTCTTGGAGTGTCAGAATAGAGGTAAAAAATGGGCTCATTTAGTCATTGTTCAGGCTATTTTTATCCAGCCTGTTAAATACGTTATGATAATTTCACTAGGAAGTAACAAAAAAAAAATGTGACCTGTTCCAGCTTAAGCAGAGAATAAAATTTATTGAGTTTGAATAATTGAAAAGTACAGTAATGGATTTAGATTTTGGTTTGGATTTGTCTAGGTTCTTTCTTTTTCCACTCTCTCTGCAACTGTGTCTTGTGTGTGTGTACATATTTTGGGTCAATTTACTTGATACTGTACCCAATCTTTAGCCTCCAGAAAACTTTCAAATCACAGACCTAACATGGTCACCTCCAGCTCTGTACCTTCCTGGTTTCTCTACATTTAAGGCTAGTGGGAAAAGACATAAGTTGTAACTATTAAACCAAAACTCCTCTTCTGCTTGGTTTAGTGTTAGTCTCATGTTCATTTATGAGCCAATCAAAATAGTCAATGGGGTGGGTTATGCTGATTATCCTAGGTGGGGAATCTGGGTTGTCCCTAAAACCTGAGTGTTGAAGTTGGGCCTTCCCAAGAGCACATGGGTTTTATGAAAGAGAGGAACATGTTATTTTTAAGAGAAGAGCAAATATACCATTGGGGAAATCATATATAATTTTGTATCCCCAAGCTTTTAAGTAATAAGTCTTTCCCCAACTTTTTGTTCTAAAATTGATAAATACATGGAAAGTTTCAAAAATAGAGAAAATTAAAACCTTGTATAAGACAAAAAAAATTCCCCCTACTTTATTAGCTTTTTTTTTCCTTTTTCTTTCTTTTTATTGGGGGGGGTGCTGAGCTCAAAAAATTGACATAAAAGAAATAAATAGGAGAAGAGGATAAAAAATAATATGTTTCATGTGACACAGGAACCTTCATGAGGAAAGGTAGAACTAATAAAAGAAATGGCAAAACCTAGGTGCTTTCATATTTGGCTAAATCCTGAGTGGCAGCTGTGGGAAAGTAAACTCCATGGGAAGGCTAAGGCATGAAAATTATTTAAATAAGGTCATACACTCTCAAGTTGCAACCTCCCATCCTTAATGACAAAAGTTTTGCTTTCCCTGTCTTACAGGAAGGACTCGTCCATGTGGGATTTTTTGACTCCTGCTTTCAGGAAGGAAAAGGCAAGGGACAGAGTGGCTTTCTTGTTTCTGCTGTTTTCTTAAGTGCTGTTGGTTCACAATAATCCTTAAGTCAAAGTGGCATGCGTAAGGAAGGCATTTTCTGCTTTCCTTCCCTTGAAACAAACTCTTTAGATTGAAAAATTGTTAATTATCTTTAGCACCCTGCCTTAAGTGGCAAACTATATCCATTTGTCATACCCACCCTTGACAAATTTCTTAAAATTTCTATAAATGAAGATTTTAAAAAGCATGATACTTTAGAATTCAAATGGAAACTAAATGTCATTTCCATGGTGCCGTGTCCTTTACCTGCCTTCCCTCTTTCTGAAAACAGTCAAGAATCATTCTATTTTCCAACAAGCTGTCTCAAACACCCTAAATGGAATAAGATTAAATGCAGAGTAGCATTCCTCTAGCCAGTTGACTGCTTCTTATTAAAGAGATCCCCAGTTGATCTCTTAAATGCAATTCCTTGATAATATGAAACTTCTGAATTATTTATTATTTCATATTGGATCAAGAATATTATTTCTGCAAATAAAATAGTTATCATCTGCAAATCCGTTTTTCAAAATTTCCTGCACCAAAGAATAGGAAGTAAATTTTGAAGTCTGAGGGGGGAGGACAAACTAAAATTATTTATCTGGGGGGCTTTTTATAGATAGGGGGCTTTCCATGCTTCCAAAGAACCATACCCTGAAGAATTACTATCTCTAGACTTGGTTATAAGTAATTCTCTAGCCCAGTGAAATTTTGCACTGAGATAATAAATTTCACTCCTTGCATATTCATTCCTATTTCCTTTTGTGATCACTCCACATTGGAAAAAATAAAGAATCACTGTTTTCCCCTCTTTGCATTAAGCTGTAGTTAATGCTAACACAAAGTTAACATTTCTTAAGTCCTTATTATGAGCTAAGCACTTAACTGAGCTTCCAATTCCTGCTTTCAGTTCTTACCTTCTTGTATTTAATTTTCATAATAGCCCAGTGAAATAGATACCACTATCTTGCCCACTAGATGGATAAAGGAATTTAGATATAGGGTCAAGTATTTAGTAAGTTATGATGTTTTGATGTGAGCCTATATTACCATGAAGAACTATGGAGGCAATGCATAAACATGTGCCTAAAAAAATGACAGGTGTACAGTTGAGAACCAGCGACTGAGGGTAATGATCCTTATGAATAAGATAAGGTGACTGCTGTTTTAAAACATGAATGCCAAAATGTTTGATTTTATAAACTCAAGACTTTTTGTGACACAAAAGCTTTAAAAAATAATACACACACACACACACACACAATAGTTAAATAGACTGTGTGTATAATAAGTCTATTAAATATAACCATGTGTACATATACATATATGTATTTGTGTAGAATAAATCTATTAAATATAACCATGTGTAAATATATATATATGTATGTGTGTAGAATAAGTCTATTAAATATAACCATGTGTACATATACATATATGTATGTGTGTAGAATAAATCTATTAAATATAACCATGTGTAAATATATATATATATATGTATGTGTGTAGAATAAGTCTATTAAATATAACCATGTGTACATATACATATATGTATAAACATGATCATACATATACCTATACATATAAGATTATATTTAATAGATATTTTTTAGAGAAATTTTTAGTTTTATTGAAAAATTGAGTATAAGGTACATGGACATTTAGAAACCCTCCAATCCATGCCATGCACAGTCTCCCTCATTATCAATTTCATTCAGCACAGTGGTATATGTTACAATGGATGAACCTACATTGGTGTATCATGATCAACGGAAGTGTATACTTTGCATTATGCTTCACTCTTGGTGTTGTAGGGGCTGTGGGTTTGGATAAATTTATAATGCTATGTATTAATAATTTTAGTAACATACAGAGGAGTTTCACTTCCTTGAAAATCCTCCATGTTTTTCCCTATAAAAGCATTTTTATGTCCAACATTAAATCATTTTAACTTCATAGTACTTATTACTGTTTAGGTAAATCATTTCCAAAACCCAGTAAGGAAAGCAAGACCCAATTTTTGAAAGGTCAAGAATTTGCCTCTCAGGAGCGGCGGCCGTGGCCCCACCGGCGGGTAATGGCGGCTTGTGGGGCAGCGGCGGCCAGGGCCTTGCAGCCAGGGGTCCCCGCGGCCGGGGAGGGCGAGCCGAGGGCAGTGTGAAGACGCAGGGGCACAGCGGGACCCCGGTCTGGCGCCCTCCATCTGCTCGGGCCCCCCCACGCGCGTTGGCCTTTTCCTGCCAGGCGACGCGGCCCTGGCTCCCCACCGGCTTTGCTCACCATGTTTAAAGGTCTGAGTTAGTCTGTTTGCGTCCCGCAGAGATCGCACTCTGCCTACATCCAATTAGAGGGTCGGGTTCCCCGGATCGCGGGAGGCCTGCCGTCGTGTTCCAGGCCGGTCTCCAACCCACACGCGCAGTCCCCAGGAGACCTGGCTCAGAGCGGCGTCTTCGCATCTTCTCTGCGGGTCTCTCTTCCCCCTCTGAAACCAAACCTTTAGAAGGACTAGTGCATATTTCAAATTTTGTCGAGCAACTGCTGTGTGTGAAGTGTGTGAAGTTCAGACTGAGTCTGTTTCCTAATGCCTAGCCTGTGTAAAGTAGAAAACTTAAAATATAAAAATAAACACTTCAGGCAGAAAATTATTGAGGGGACTTAATGCCATTTCCTTTAGCATAAACACAAAATAAAAAATAATATTTTTATCTTGCCTTTGATTTTAGTTATTCATTATACAAAAATAAATTTATGCTGCTTTTTTGGTCAAATAATTTGCTTTATATTAAAATCACATAGAATGTATTATAGATAGTTTTTAAAAAATTATTTAATTAAGTAAGTAATTTTGACATGGGGTCCACTCTGTTGCCCAGAATGGCCCTGAACTCTGGGGCTCAAGAGATCTTCCCACCATACTAGGTGACTGGGGTAAAAGGTGTACATCACTACACCCAGCTCAGAGTTCATTCAATTCTTCTTAATTGCCATATAATAGTTCATTGAATCATTGTATTATAATTTCTTGGTCAACTCCCATGTAGATTTATGATTTTCTAATTTTTATTGATATGAAAATATTTCTGTAACAAACACCTTCACATATAAAGTTGTGGCAACCTATTGTTTCAGAAGACAATCAACTAGAATTGGAAAATCTGAAAAGAAAGATGAGGAATGTAATGCATGTTGTTAAATTATCTTTATGTTTGATCTATCATCTTCATCACTAGTTTCTTTCCATTACCAAAAAGATTTTTCCCCCAAGATAGAGAAGGTGAAAATAATTTCTCAATGAAACCACAATGTTCAATTAATCAATTGTTGGGGAGGTTCAAACTTTATACATTCACCAGTCATTTATATTTCTTCAGATTATAATGTAATCATGACCATGTATGTTAAATATTGAGCCTGAAGTTAAGAATTCTGAAGGGGTCAATTGGTCCTGAGAATTTCTCTAAATTCCTTGTTAGCTGCGTTTAAGCTGTAGGCCCTCCAATAAGAAACGTGTTTTGATGGTTCAATTTATGTATTTGAAAAGATTTTTTTGTTAAGTTGAAATGAAAAATTATTCACTGTAAGAAAATTAAAAGTGAAGCAACATTCAGATAATCTTGGGTATAAAATACGCTTTGATACTGATTTATTGTGATAATTTTCATTATATTCATTAAGTAAAGCTCATGACTCCTTGAATTCATATCCATATTCTCTACCCTAGGGGATCTTAGTCTTTGAATTTCCCTAAGTGGTTGAAGCCAAGGGGAATGGTGTAAGACCTGAGATTTTCATCTATACAAACCATTTAACAGAGTGGAGGTGATCGTAACTGTCAGGATTCCTAGAATATATTATTTCCTCCCTCCCTGCTGATTCTTGTAGAACATTATTTAGAGAATATATCTGGTCCTGTGTGTTTATTCTGTAATGAGATCTCAATTCTTTATTTCCTTTTTCCTGGATTAGAAAAATGTTAAAATTTATTGTAAAACTGGGTGGTGGAATAATACAGTAAAACAATGCAAAGAATCACCCATCACCGTTGTACAGTTTATATCTTCACCATGTAAAGAGGTAGTTGTCTTTCTTCCCAGATGTAAATGTTACCTAACTTGGGAATACTGGGCCATTGAACTGGTGTTCATTGATGAAATAGAAGTTGCTGCCTGTATCTCATAAAAGAGTTTAATATCTTAGATCATCAGATGGAATTTAGTAAAAAATGAAGCCATTTGTTGAACTTAAAGCAATCATTGTAACCTTGCTCTATCTGGTGTGTACTCAATCCTTCACCTGCCTCTGCCTGGTAGTTCTTGACCATACTCATGTATTTGTCCCCAGTGTCAAATTCTAAGACAGTTTTCACTGGCCTGTGTTTGACTTTGTCATTTCTTTTTTCTTCCTCCCCACTAGAATGCGAGCTTCATGAGTACAGGGACATTTCTAGGTGTTGTTCCGTTCTTGAATGGATGACTATGTGACATTCATTGAGTGTTCATCTTTTCACTGTCTTTGGATACAAGTTAACCAGGTATTCATTCAAGTGGCAAAATGAGGATGCCTGTAGGTAACCCTTAGTCTCTGAACAATAGCAAATATCTGGCTGTAGCTTTTAAGCAGACAAAAACACCACAAACAGCAACAATGACAAACCAAAAGAAAAAGAAAAGCAGCAGTGAGTTGTACTTTATCCACAGTGTTAAATAAGAGTCTCTCAAGGCTAAATTTTTCAGGTTTTGACTAAAAATTGACACCATAATGATCAAATGGGAAAGCTGATTCAAGGCCATGTATTTCACTTGAAACCCTTCCTGTTGTTTCAAAGTCCTATTAGCTTAGAGAGTAGATTGGCACCTGCTTCTCTCAGTTGCTGACATGTTGACAAAAAGGAGGAAACATATATGTCTATATTAGCATCAGGAAGACATGAGTTGCACTTCTATCCAACAGAACTTTCAGCCAGTGTGATGACATTCAAGCCAACAGAAAGAAGGACAGAGGAAGCAAGGGCCAAAAGCATTCAGCTTGAGATTGGAAGATGTAGTTTTATTTTAGGGAACATTATGCCTAGCTAAAATTCTAGGATGTTAATAAAGGAGAGAAGAAATGAAAAATTGCAATTTTCCAGTGAGCTAGTTTTCCCAAAGTATATGCTATTGCTAAGCATTGTTCTAGGTGTTGAAGCTATAGCATCCAAGAAAACTACACCTGGCTTCTCAAAAGCTGGGTGAGATGAGCAGTTACACACATGAATATATATATGGCACCCCTGGTAGAAATATATACTTACAAAAATAAAAGGCTTTCCAATGGGTTTTGTGAAGATGTAAGTGGAGGGGGAAAATGGATATAAGAGCTGAGAAGTGATTTAGGAGAGAAATGCATGGATGTATGGAGTTTAAAGCCAACATGAAACATTGTAGTATTTTAAATACCTTTGCTGTGAAAATAAGTAAAATATTGATTTTATTTGAAATACTCAGCTGCAAATAGAAAAAGCTACCAGATAATGCTATAAAGCTTCCCTTGTTTTTGAGACAGTCCTCTAGTTTGCCTTCTTATTCCTATGGAAGATGAAGGAAAGACAGAAAAATGTGAAACAGGAAAATGTGAATTGTGTACATGTTTTTAGTTGCTCTTTTATCTTAATAAAGATCTAATAAACCCATTGAGGTTTTAGTATATTAATGTATCCTGCTTTTATAATGATTACAATGTGTTTTCCATTTTCCCAACCAAAAATTATCATAAATTCTTTGGTTGTTACCACATATCTTCCCTACCTGGAGCTAAGGATTGTAGTCCATTTTTTTAGGAAACTTAGAGAACAACAATGAATTATGAAGTTACAGGAGGTGATGGTGAGCAAGGGAATAATAAAATGTAATTATGACAGCCCCACTTCTTTTGTAATAATCCCTTCTGTTCCTAAACTAAGTTTAAAAAGAAGAAGAAGAAGAAAAGCTAAACCTTATCTAGCCACAAATATCTGTAATTCGTCTCTTTTCCCTAAATACCTAAGAATAATGGGTGGTACTCAGGATGGAATCAGTATCTTTAATTCTCTCCAGGTGTTTCCCAGATATTTAAGAACTGGTTTCTCTACCATTTATCTGTTGCTTTTTTTTCAACCTTTATTGAAAAGGCCTTTTTAGCTTTTTAAATTATAGATTAATAAATAATTTTTTTAACTATATATCTGGTCCCTAGATACAGAAATATTTTTGGCCCATTGTAATAAATAAATGTAAACATATATGTACACATACCTATGTCCTATTTAGTGCTGGAAAATTGGGGCTATTTAAGGTTTCTTAAAAAATTCAAGAATTTTTAGTATAAATGATTAGAAACACAAGGGAGAAGGATCTTTAGAATGTGTAGATCTGTCTTATGATTTGATAAATTTTCTAATGTCTATGAACATTTTAAAAATTTTCTTCACATCTGAAGAAAAATGAGAGTCTCATTAATAATATTTTGGTGAATGAATACAGAAATTTCAGGGTGGAATTTTAAGAAGCAGAACCGTAACAGAAGTACATATTAAAACTTCTTGACTGTAGTGACTCTTCATCTCATCTCCATTTCTCTAAGAAATATTGCAAGCCTATTCCTAGTTTTAGTATTTAAAGGTATGCACTGTGATAACTTAGTGTAAAGGGATGTTGGCTTCTGAATTCCTACATACAAATCTGAGGGTTTTAGGAGATCCCCACCTCACAAGTCCTGAAAAAGTTTGCTTAATTTCTCCTATTTGAGAAAACCCTGGCATATTTTAATCAATATAACATATTTTCTTCCTTCCACAAGAAATTATTTATTTTCTATTTCCCTGTTGCTTTCAAAGCATATATAACCCTTGGGTCTAAGGGTTACAAACATATTTGTAATTAGAAAGGCATCCCTATACCCTTCCTGCTACCTGCCAGCTCTTGGGGAGTTGGTTTCCACAAACACAAGAAGGCAGGCTGCGCCCTACTTCCCATCTCAATTATTGTCGAATTGGCTTCTCTCCCAAGTGCTCTAATTTTATCATCCCTCTTCCTTCTATTTCTTCATTCTATGGTATTTGAATTGGATAAAAATGAAATTATACTTGGACCAAAGCAAAGTGCTCATTTGTGGAATAGTTTATTTGTGCTTCAATGGTGTTTTCTCTCTTTATGCATGAGCTCCAGCAATAGAACACACTCCTATTGAAATTAAGGTTCATAATCCTGATATTGAAGACTTCATTAGCTGCATTGCATTGTGTATAGCATATGGTTTAGATTGATATTCTGTTCTGTTGATGAAATTGAAAGGGTTTAGTTATCAGTCAGTTTATGCATTTTAAATTGCAAGCTGTAACTTAATAACTTTATATCTGGCTCTTAATAGGTATCAGGAACATAACTATAAATTTGAAGCAAAGACCTCTTCTTAATTTTTGTTCATTCTCCCCGAGGAAGTTTCTGATTTTCTACTAGAAAAATCAGAATATAATAGAATGACTTCTGTTGATTGTAATCCATTTTCTGGTTTCCAGTAATTCTCTTTGTCCTGCAGTGGTAGATAAATGCCTATTGATTCTGAAAATCTAACTTTGTGAATCAGAGCTAGTAATTTTAATGCCATTTGCTTGCTATGTAATTTTAATGTTTAAGTATTGAATCTTTTTTAAAAATATTTTTTAGTTGCCAGTGGATCTTTATTTTATTTATTTATACCTGGTGCTGACAATCGAACCCAGTGCCTCACACATGCTGGGCAAGCACTCTACCACTGAGCCACAACCCCAGCCCCAAGTGCTATGTAATTTTAAAATTCTTCCCCTATTGGTTGTTTTATTTAATCCTAGGACAGTGGTCCTATAAGTCTGCTGTGTCGAGGCTCAAGAAACTTAACTGGCCAACCTGACAGGAAGAGAGGGAGAGAGAAAAGAGAAGTCCTCATCTTCTCAGATATTTTGTCTATTCACTTGACTTTCATATTGGAGTTAAACTGAAACAAATCCATCCAAGTCCACCAATGAGTTAATCATTGATTTTCTTAAATACTTCATCTGCATGTTCACTAAGTGGGAACTGAAAAAAGTGTGATTTCTTGGATCATTTTACTTTAAATATAATTAAATTTTTATATGTTTCCATGCTTTGGAGAAACATTTGCTCCCTAGAAATCCAGTGGAAATTCTAGGGACTATAAAGCAATTTGCTTTTTTGTCAAGTCCAAAACAAAATCATCCTTTTTGAATGAAGTATATCAGTTGCTCATTCAATTTGTCAAATCCTCATTAAACACAACTCAGTATATAACTTTCCTCTGTTTATTTTTTTCCATTTCACAATGCAAATTTGTATAAGAGAAAAAGGAAGAAAATAGATGCATTACAAAAATGTCTCTCAAGTTAATTTAACCTTTTGCTCACAAATAATCATGGCTGAAATGTCTACAGAGTAGAACAGAACTGGGTTAAGTATGTACATATTTAGCAAAATGGCAGGGATATTCCTAAATATTTTCTTTAATAATCTGTGGAACTCCTTGGACCATGTTTTAGAAAATGATTTTAATTTTCTTTGAGGGATTACCATAATTGAAAAGGTCACAGGAATCATCTTCATTACTAATGCATTTGTATTTGCCAAGGCTCAGTCACAGGGAATCTCTCTTGTTTTCATATTCAATACTTTTTTTTTTTGCTTTGTTGTATGATAAGGGAGAAAAAAAATTGGCATGAAGGAGAACTGAATCTGGTGCCAACAATTTTTTTTTGTTCCTCAGCTCTGATCTCTTGCTTTTCTGAACCTTGTCTTTTGTCAGAGAAGGAAGAGTGTTACTACATTAAGGGTTTTAAAATGAATCAATCATTCTATTCTTTCAGCAATCATGTGCAGTAATCTTTAAAGTACCATTCTCATGTGGGTGGTAGCTTCAAGGTTACACATAACATATGCATAGAGAAATGCTTTAACCTTTCATTTATTTCATACTTTTGAACATTTTAGAAGGCAATTTTTTTTTTCATTTTTCTTGGTGCCAAAATTTGTTTTTTTCCCATTTTCGCAGACATTGTTGAGTCGTGTGAAATTTATTTTGTGCATGTTTTTTTTTTCTGTACAGAGTTTTGCAATATAAGGGTAAACTTCTTCAATGAACAGTAGAACTTTTGATTTATTTATTGCATTTTACTTTTGTCCAGAATAGAGTTTTAAAATATTTAGTATTAGAAAATTTTGCTAAAAGATCATAAGTGTAATAGCCATCCTCATCTACTTTAGATTAATTCTTATGAACTTTATTCTCTGGCATTTTACTGTCTTAGATGTAAGTTCTTGGGGAGAAAAACTCTAAAGAACACATTTAATAAAGGAAGTTTACATTTAATGCTAATATGTAAATCTGTGGCTTCTGTGAGCATTTTTACAGCTATCTTTCCCATTTAAAAATTTCTCTTAAATTATTTTTTAAATAAGAGATTTTGCTCAAGTAATAGTCATCTGAAATTTTGACCAGAATAATAGTATTGAAAAGCAGGATTGCAGATACCAAGGACAATAACAACCTCGACCATTTTGAAGAGAGTACAGCCATGGTGCGGTTCCAATTGTGGGGCTACATCATATACTGTGATATGGAATACATCATGTGATCCTTGGGTAGCCAACTTGAGTTTTCTGTAAAAGCCAGATAAAAGTTTCTGTCTCAGCCAGGTGCAGTGGTGCTCGCCCATAATCCCAGTGGCTTAGGAGGCTGAGGTGGGAGGATCTCAAGTTCAAAGCCAGCCTCAGCAACTTAGCAAAGTCCTAAGCAACTCAGTGAGACCCTGTCTCTAAGTAAAATATTAAAAGGGATGGAAATGTACCCCAGAGGTTAAGTGTCCTTGAGTTCAATCCATGGTAACAACAACAAAAAAAAATTGTTTCACTGCCTATTAAGAGTATTAAGCAAGGTACTTTATGTGAAAGAACTCATCAAATCTCTTCCTTCTGATGTCAAACATGGATCAAACATGAATCCATATTTATGGTGCTGGGATATTTCCTGGAAACATGTAAGAACATGAGAATGTCTGATATGTTTCATTTGCATATTATCAGAGGCATTTCCATATTAGGTTAACTCATGCAGAAAATCGTTGATATCAGATTGACCCTGCCATCTACCCTCCACCCAGAAAAAAAAAACTGTTGATATCCATTATTTGTGAGGATATGAAGCAAGAATAACGCTCATACTCTTAAGTGCTTGTACATGCATACATTTTTTTAATTTTTGATGGATGGTACCTTTTGTTAAAGAGGTGTGTTCAAGGATTTGTAGATTGAAAACTAATACATATCAATGTTTTTTAAATAATTAATAAGCTGATCTATTCAAAGTGTACAACCCTGATACTGGAAGAGCATGGAGTGCATTTCTGAACTGCTTCTGAGATCTACTATACATTGCAAGAAGAAATTTATACAACTGTGACATTCCACATACACATACGATCCACAGCCCAACAACACAAAACATGTGTGCTTAGGTGTATAATGAAATTGACAGACAGGTTTGAAAGTGATAATGAAGATTATCTCAGGGGTGGGAAATGGTTTGGGAGAAAATGATAAGGGGTAATTTCAAGTGTGGTTATGTGGTTTGAATATTTTACAGTGAAAATATCTTCACACATTATCCTATAACCAAAACCAACAAAAAAAGGAGTAAAGTTAATTTTGATTCACAAAGGAAGGCAACTAACTGGTAACTTAATATATATATTAAGTATGAACCACTGCTCATGGGAGCCACAGTGATATAAGGTTCAGCAGGAAACTCAATGTACCAGTGCATGTCAACAACCCATAGTAATTATTAACTTGAAATTTTAACAGTATTTCTAACTGAAAAAGGGAGTAGAAGATAAAATGGAAGGGTAGTGTGGGCAAGGTTGGAAATAAGCCAGGAATTTATACTATAGCAGGCTGGCTTCATTGCTTTCTTTATTATTACTTCGGTTCTTTCATTCATTGTTTTCTGAGAAGCTTCTTTATGCCAGGACTCATGCAGGGCTCTGGGGACACCAACCCAAATAAGATTACATCTTTACACTTGAGGTTCTCACAGTAGGTGTGACAAAGGTGCTGAAGTGGGTTACAATTTATTGTCAATAGCATGGCTGGGTTTAATTCACTTAGAAGGATGGGATTGACTTGAAAATGTAGCACTTTCTGAAGGAGGTTGCATTCAACCCAGATTTTGAAAAAAAAGAAGAAGCATTTAGGTTGTCAGCAAACTCTTGGGTTATCAGGAATGAGAACTGTGTTGAGGGAATTATCAGCATACCAGGATCACTGGAGGCAAAATGCAAGGGATCCCCCAGGTTTGCAAGCAAAATGGGTTGCAGTATGCAATGCTCCAAAAAGACTCTAGTAATAGACTGACACTTTTTTTTTCTAATTCAGACAACCAATAGGTCCTCTCCAGTGGGTTTTGCTTTTCGTTTCTTTACTGTGTCTTCTTACTGGAAGCAACAATGTTTAAGAAACATACTATATATACCCTCTTTAGACCAAGTAAGAGTGACAGTTTCCAACTGTGATGTTTTCTAGACTTTGGTTTATGAATGTGGCATCAGACTGGGCTACCACTACCAGTTAAAAGTCACTTGATTGTAGACTCTCAGATGTGTTGCTGTGTATATTAACACAGAAGTTAAGTATGAGTCTTTATACAGTATTCTAGTCTAGAGTTTCTTAGATGGAAAACCATATTAAACAGTATATATATTTGCAAATTTTAGAACTCCTTGACAAGGAAGGTAGTTGACAGTTGTCTACAAGTGAAAGTGAGCTACGTTTTCATTGTTTTGTCAAAAAAAGAAGGGTCAAGTTATTTGAAGCTTATTGAAACATTAGGGTCTAGGTTAATCTGGTTTTGGGGAAACAGATGGGCTAAAGATGCTGTATCTTCCTTTTGTTGATGTTTCTGGCTCACTAAGAGTTACCAATTAGATAACCAAATGAATGCACAGGCAGTTTGAATGGGTTTGGGTATGTTTTAGAATCATCCTTCAATTCCTTCCCAGTCTAGCCCTAAGAAGGTATGCCTTGTTCTGCACTACTCCTGATGCTGTTGGGTACAAACATAGCCCCAGGGGAAAAAATTACACTTAGAAAGGCATGAATATTAAAATTAAAACGTGCTTTATTACATTCAAAATAACTGGGTGCAGTTATCCTCCAATAGATAATCATCATTATTAAAATAGCATTTTAAAGAGTGAAACCATATCAGTCAGTGTCCTGATACTTATGCATTTGTTTTTCTCCAAAGACACATAATGAAGAGAGCTCTGAAGGTGATATCCACACAATGGTGGGGCTATGTAAGCTCAGCTTGGATCTTTGAGACTAAGAAGAGCTATCTCTTTTTTGCAGCCTTATAGGTCAACAGGTAAACTCTTAAGAATAATTTGTTATAGCAACTGGGGACATCTGAAAGGAAATAAAAACTTGCTTATTATGCCGACTTGGTTTATACCAGCTAAGAATTTCAGATATAATTTTAAAGTCTGAGGTCTGGCAACAATATTTGTAGCAAAATCTCTTGCTGGAGATATTGCAATCACAAACTATTGGATTCTTTCCACATGAATCAATAGTGATATTATGTATCTATATCAGAATAATGACTGTATATATGTGTATACACATGTTTGATAGTGTATATGTTATTAAAAAGAAACCCACAGGTATTAAGTAGTCATTAACTGTTAATATATATATATATATATATATATATATATATATATATATATATATATATATATATATATATAAAATCTCAAAAGTCAGTACATAGGCATTATCTGTTCATTAATACTATAAGCATGTACATGTAAGAATAATTTAATTTCTAAGACTTTTTTTGATAGTCATGTACTATGTATGTGACCTTAATCACAGGGAATAATTGAAAACTTATTCATATTTTGTCTTTGGACTCCTACTTTTATGCTAGGCATGCAAGAACACTAGAGAGATAAGGTCCCAGTTATGTCAGAGCATGTATGTATTTTAATGTGGGGATGACAAAAGATGACTTATTTTTAAGGACTTATTTAAGAAATAAGATTATTTCAAAATTTGATAGGTTATAAAGAAAATGAAGTAAGCACACTACATTATTTGAAGCAGATCAAGTACTTTTATTTGTAAATATTTCATGATATATTTTTGAAAGTCTTTAGTACCTCTGTCACACCTAAAACTCTGTGGATTTCTTTAGTTTCATCAAATATCAAGTTCGGAGGCTCATCTCACAGAAAAACCCATGTCCTAGACACAAGTGCTGGAGAGAAAGGAATTTTTATTCAGTGGCCAAAGAATGGAGAAGAGGGAGTTTTGCTCACCAATCAACTTCTCAACTCCAGGGGTTTAGAGGGCTGCAGATGTAAGAGGAATAAAGAGGGAGAGGGATGGGCCAATAAAGGGGAGGGATATCCCTGTCCTTTCTAGGAATAAGTGGAGAGCTTCCAGATGCCACTGCTTTCCTTTCATGGTCTAGTATTTCCAGTCACAGTGGCTAGGGGGGTGTCTTTTAGTCTTTAAGAGAGATGGGGGGAGAGGGAGACTAACCAAGTCTAAGTCAAATTAACCTTACGATACAGGATACAGTTTTGGACAACTTTTCTCCAATGACTAACATATTTCCTTTCATTGCTAAGTAGAATCTGACCCAAAGGTTGAGGCAACAAAGGAGACAAAATCAGTAAGAAGGCAGAGATGCCAAGCCTTCATCATTCTAGTTGCCCATCAGATATCTGTAGGCCCAAGCAAAGAGTCATTGTTTTCAGCAAAAGTAGCCTTCGAGTCCCTAAGGAGTAACCCAGACAGTCATTATCAATATAACCCACAGATCTGAGGTGTGATCTACAGCAAAGCTAATAGGAGATTACTAATGGGTTGCTCAGCTGTGTGACTCCAAAATTACATATTTTGAAATCAATTAAGAGCATGTTTTATTTAGCATTTTTCTTGATAAGAGTCTCATGGAATTTTAAGCAGAGGAGTGATATTATCTAATTTACAGTTTTGGAAAGAAAACTTTTGTACACAGCATGACTTGTAGAGAGACAAGGCATGGCAGCTGTCTGCTGTGTCTGGGTGGTGGGTTTGGCATCAGCCTGACACCTTGTTTGTGATGGAGATAGAAAGGTTCAGCTTTGGGATATGCCTGGAGGCAGAATCAATTTGATAATTATGACTAAGATTTTGGCCTAAGAAACTCAGTCAATGTGTGGGAGATTAATAATTGAGATAGAAAAGTCTTGAAGAGGAAAAGGTTTGGAATAAAAACTTAAGCATTCCATGTTGGCATTAATTACACATTTGAAAATGAAAAATGGTCCTTGAATTAGCATTGAACAAGGTAAGAGAGTTGATAATATGTATCCCTATTTATTGAGAATTACCTTCAATATTTGGCTCAGTGATGCATCTTAAGGGGGTTGTGGAAATAGAATAAATAGTTGCTGTTCTTAAAATATTTGTTTGACACCTATTTAGAACCACTTGAGAAGTATTTCACTAAGACTTCTCTGAAAGATAAGTCTGGAAAGTCTTATTGTCCGAAACACCTCTATCATCCTACCATAAACTCGTTGACCTTATTTTTCTGAACCTTAAATCTGATTCAGGATTTGAAAAGTGAGAGTTTTCTCTAAGGGCAGTATGGAAAAATACATGACATCAGAACTGTATGGAGATTTTTTGAAAACTGGGAATGGAACCACCATTTGACCCAGCTATCCCACTCCTCAGTCTATACCCAAAGCACTTAAAAACACTTTTTGAAGATATGCTACCATTTTCATTATTTTCCATTGAAGAATGAATGACATTTGCCTTTGAATTGGTTACCATTCATTACTAGCATGTACAAGTTAAGGTATCATAATTCCTCATTTTACATGTTCCAAGTAAGTCCCCTCTCTCTCTGCCTTCTCTTTTTCTTTCTTTCTTAGACTCCTCAGCCCTGCTTTTAAGGCTTTTCAAATGATTAAATCAGGTCCACCCAGGATAATCTCCTAATTTAAAGTCAACCGATAAAGACTTGAATTACATCCCAAGAATTTTTTCACAGCAACACCAAATTAATATTTAATTGAATAAATAAGGGGTTATAGACTAGACTTTTTGACAAAACAATGTCCTGAGCTTTTTAGTATGGTAATAATAATACCTTACTAATAAGCTTGTTTGGGGAATTAAATGAATTAAGTCATTTGAAACACTTAGCATAGACAAGTGCTCAAGAAGACTTATTCTAAGCTTCCTTAAGCCAACAAGGGCATCTGTCAAACTAGATGGTGTCTATTTTTCAGGGACAGAAGCTACAAACACAAGACTACCATGCATATTATGTATGAGAAACATCAGAATTTCTCAGTGGTGTTAGACTTTAGGGTTGGTTACCTTTGAGGCAAAAACACCTGAAAGATGTGTGAGGTAGAGCTGATGTGCTTTGTTATGTGGAAGGAAGTGTTCAGATTGTGAAAATTCATCAAACTTATGTATAGGTATGTCAGTTTTATGCTTCAATGTTCAAAGTCAACATTAAGGTACATGTATGTGGTTGTATTTATATACTCATACATTCCCACATATAGAACATATACATTTGATCTCAGACAGACCACATTGAGGGCTGTAGGTTTATTTTTTTTAATTTTTTTTCTTTAAGTAGATATAATTTACATACCAAAAATTCCTTTTTAAGAATGTACAATGCAATTTCTTTTGTATATTCAAAGATCATGCAACTATCACCATTACCATCTAATTCCAGACCATTTTCTTCTCCCCAAAAAAGAGACCTTATACCTATTATGTCACTCCCATTCTCCTAGCTTCAAAGCCCCTAACAAACACTAATCTACTTTATGTCTGTATGGATTAGTCTATTCTGGATGTTTCACACAAATGTGATCATACAAAATTTCAGGGCCAGTGGTTTCAAAATGTACTTTATGTGGCTTCCGATACAGCAGACTAAAGGTCTGCCACATAGTGGGAATAAAAAAATTAAAAGGTTGCATAATTTTTGATATTGTTGTTATGCCATTACGAATCACCATTTGGAGTGACAAGGTCATCTGTTTGTTGTATATTGTATGGTGAAAAGAATGCAGGAAGAACTTACTCTACTTTTAAGAAAATGGTACTTAGAAGAAATATAACAGATGAGATTGGGCGCATTCAAGGTGGTACTCTAAGATTTTATCTTACTCCAGTCAGAATGGCAGCTATTAAGAGTACAAACAACAACAAGTGTTGGTGAGGATGTGGGGGAAAAGTCACATTCATTCATTGCTGGTGAGACTGCAAATTGGTGTAGCCAATCTGGAGAGCAGTAAGGAGATTCCTTGGAAAACTGGGAATGGAACCACCATTTGACCCAGCTATCCCACTTCCCAGTCTATACCCAGAGAACTTAAAACAGCATACTACAGGGACACAGCCACTTCAGTATTTATAGCAGCACAATTCACAATAGATAAATTATGGAACCAACCTAGATATCCTTCAGTAGATGAATGGACAGGGAAACTTTGGTATATATAGACAGCGGAACATTACTTAGCATTAAAAGAGAATAAAATCCTGGCATTTGCAAGTAAATGGAAGAATATCATGCTGTGTGAAGCAACCAATCCCCCAAAACCAAAGGCCCAATGTTTTCTTTGACATGAGGATGGTGGCTTATAACAGTGATTGGCAGGGGAACATGTGAAGAATGGAGGAACTTTACATAGGGAAAGGAGAGGGAGTGTAAAGGAGGGGGCAAAGGGGTAGGGATGATAGTGGAATTAGTTAGAAATCATTACCCTAAGTACATGTATGAGACACAAATGGTGTGAAAATACTTTGTGTACAGTGTCTTGAAAAAAATCAAGTGTCTTGAAAAATTGTGCTCTATATGTATAACATGAAATGAATTGCATTCTTCCATCATGTCTAAAAAATCAGAATAAAAAAATCTAAAGGTCTCCTGTTGAAACCTTATTTACCTCCTTTGCTGTTCTTAAACAAAAATTAATTAGTTTGTTTATAAAAGTTTCCTTTTTGACTTTAAAAAACATCAAAAAGAGGAAGCAAAAATGGAGACTAATCATGAAGTAAAGCAAAAGCAGCACAGTATGAGTGTCAACACAGGATTCCTAGACTCTTGGAACTGGAAGTCTCATGAGGAATTGAATCCCTTCACTCTACAGATGAGATATCTTAAGCTCGGAAATGATAAATGGCTCTCCCCATGTTTAAGAACTAGTGGATGTTTAATACATGTCATACTCAAGCACCTTACAAGAAGTTTGAACACTGATCCATGGTTTATCTTACTAGCAGTAAATGTGATATGTATGTAATGGTAGTTGATTATGGTTCAGTTCAGTCATGTCCGTTGGTCCATCCTTTCTTTCTTTCTTCCTTTCAAGAAATCACTGAACAAAGGCAAATAAATATGTATCGCAAGGTTTGCAGACAGATGTCACAGTCCAAGAAAAATGCAAATATTTAAAACACAATACACCTGAATTAAGCTATCTACTGACCAGAATAAGGAAATCTTCATTTTCTCATTTTCCTTTACGTGGGTAATAAAAATATTTCCAGGGGTGGGAGGGTGGTCCTGCAGCGATCCTCATCTCATAGGCAGGGTCAAGGTATTTGAGTTCTGAAATATATTTCAAAAAATTCAGTAATATATGAAGCAGCCAGAGATGTTCATTTTATAAAGAATCTCTGTAAATGTCATTTTTCCTGAGCCTATAGAGTTCTGTGAAACTGGTGGGTAGTGTTTGGGGATTCCTTTGAATCACCAGTGGTCACAGCTCATTGCTCCAACATATCTTTCTAATATATATTATGTTATGTGGTTTAAGCTAAAAAGGAAGTTTATTTTGGCTTTATTCCTTTACATGAGCAGGGAGAATTTTGATTTGCTATGTACCTCTGAGCTTTTCTAGATTTTCTCATCATCTTAACTGCTAGTATATTGAGATTAAGTGCTTTCTTATGTCAATGCATAGAGAAGACTTTTGATTTTCTTTAAATTAAATGTGATTCAATTACCACGCTAGATATATAGATGTTCTTGCCAGAGGAGAAGACAAAGGCTCACAGTCAGATGGAGGGGTAGTGAGAAAATAGAGAGGAAATGGAATATCACTGTCCTCAGAGGGAAGCTTCTCTCTCTCTCTAATTATATGTATCACACACACACATGCCGCAGTCTGGCTGGGCACAAATCACAAGCCACTCAAGCAGGAAAAACTTTATTTCCGAACTCCCCCAAACGCCACCCACTCAGTCCTTCCAGGGACCCCACACACCAACCAGAACTCTCCACTGGAACTTCCCCAACGAACATGAAATTTCCAGGAAATCCCGTGAGAGCTCCAAAGTAGTGGGTGCCAGAGGCAGCAGGGGCTGCCCTATTGACACAGCTTAACTTAATTATCATCGTCTTAATGGCTGGCCTCTCAACCATTACTTCTGGCAAAATGCCAGGCATCATCCCGACTGGGCTGTGGGCCTCAACATCTCCCCCCTTCTGTTTAATTAAACAACAAGAAATGTGGCTTAGGTGCTGTGCTTGTCTAGGTTGTCCAATACTACATATGGTTCTTACTCACCATTGGATGAGCTGACCTCAAGGCGTCAGCCTCCTGTCTTAGGTTGGTACCATTGCAATTGGATCTACCCATCATTGACTACCGGTCCAACATATAGCCATACTTGTGGATAGGACATTGCACCAGTTGGGGGGTGAGGTTCTTTGCCTCACCTCTGTTGGCCCCCAAATTTGGCCTTTGAACCAGTGGGGGGTGAGGTTCTTTGCCTGACCTCTGTTGGCCTCCAAATTTTACCTTGGTGTCAGTGGGGGATGAGGTTCTTTGCCTCATCTCTGTTGGCCCCCAAATTTTAGACCATCACAAGCAGAAGGGAGGAGGATGCAAAATGTCATGACACCAAGCCAAATGACGGCTCTTTTTTAGAAAAATTGTACCACCGATGACACCATCAGCAAAGATACCCAAGCACTACTAAAATTTGCTGCACCAACAGATAGTTTACAATGCATGCAAGTGATACATAGTCCAGGCAAGTTCTGCAAGCAATTCAAAGCAGAGAAATCCATGAATATGTCCATTTCCTCCCAAAGTGAATCGACTTCTTGATTGAGCATCACTTGTTGAGTTATTATTCATTGATGCATCAGTTTATACAGTTTACTGTGATAGCTATCGAAGAAGCTGTAGTTTAGTTTTATCTTCACCG
The DNA here is from genome assembly GCF_048772815.1 of Callospermophilus lateralis. Classification (NCBI taxonomy): domain Eukaryota; kingdom Metazoa; phylum Chordata; class Mammalia; order Rodentia; family Sciuridae; genus Callospermophilus; species Callospermophilus lateralis. Next base: position 1,246,801 of record NW_027510272.1, read on the forward strand.
GCACTGGGATGAAGATAGGAATTCTAGCAATGATGGCTAAAAAAAATTATGTAACATTCCAGCAGGAACTAAGAAAACAATTTTCTGAACAATTTACATTATCCTGAACAGAATTATTAAATATGATGAAAAGGAAAAGTGAAAGTAAACAAACAGATCTGTTAACCACCTTTAAAAACAATTCTTAACAGCTGTTTACCTAATTTAAATTAAACCATTTAAATCACGTGAATAAAAAAAAAAAATTGGATCCATTTTTTCATGAGCACTCCTCATATATATGGACATACGCACATACAGACATACAACACAAAACAGAAGTGTGCACACATAACATACAACACATAGAACAATTGTAAAGGCCTTGTAGCTTTACATAGGTGAAATCTACATTGCAATGTTTAAAAACTCCACAGTCAAAAAATAGAACTGATCAGAAAAACATTAACCTAGGTCTGTATGATCTCAAAAAATAAAATAGAACATCATGATGTGGGAAAATAATAATAAAATAGATATTGAAAAAGGCATCCTGGTTACCACCTGATTTTGACTCTTCTTTGGATATCCCATTCTTTTCCTGTAACTTGCATATGGGTCTGAAGGTATTCCCACAAGCAAGTCCCAAGGTTTTTTACATTTGAAATAGGCTCTAATGGTGTTCATTATTCATTAGCCTCCAAGTGTGGGAGAACCACTGTTGCAGATGTAAGGATATCAGCTGTTATGAATTTGAGCCAAGTCATCTTCTTTTTGGTCTGTAGAAATCGCTTTTCATGAATCTCTGAAAGCCACAACTCCTAATTTTACAAATGAGTTAAACAAAGCCCAGAAATTCAGAATAACAGTGAAAGAAGTCTAGCTTCTATCAAGCACAGACATTCATGTTGTCGATAAATAAAATAAGCACCAAATAAGAGTAATATTTATTAAAGCATATAACCTAAGAATGGATGTGTAAAACTTATTTGGCTTAAGTGTTTTTTTGTAGACATGCTTCTGATGACTAACTGTGAATTAGATGATACTTTGATCAGAGAAGATGCAACCTAACAACATATTTTGATTTAATGCATACCAACAGGTAAAAAAAAAAAAAAAAACACTGCCTGCCTTCACATCTAGATTATTTTCAAAGATGGGATAATGGAGCTGCCTTGAAATTACTTATTTCAGATGAACATACACTGGATTTTATAACTTGGTATCCAAGGGTGAGGAGTAGCAGAGTAATTAGTAAAAACAGAAAAACGGAAGAAAATGTTTTTGAAAGATAGACTTTTTTTTTTTTTAATGAATCCGATTTTAGAGCAGGTACCTGTTAGCTGAAGAAATAAACCTTCTGCTGCAGAATTGACACTGGGATTGCTAAATACATCTAGTCTTCAAACTGGTCTTGTGTATCTAGGAGGTACATAATTTTTGTAATCTTAATGCATTTCTCTTGATAAAACTGTGCGCTCAGACAAAATTGAATGGCTGATAGGAGTATGCTCATGAAGCAAACGTATCTAAGTGTTTCTCATTCCAGGTAGTTCACTCTTGAAGTACAAAGATAGATTATAAATTATTTCAACAGCACTTGGAGTAATCTACTTGATCCACTAAACCTAAAGTGGCTACTGATGCTCTTTCATGATTATAGAGATGAAGTTGACAAAGGGGGATTTCTTAGGTAGCTGCTGAGGCAGTTGCAGCAATGACACTTTCTCTACTAATCATTTGAAAACCTGTTCCAAGATTATCTGTATTGGTGTTAAGTGTATTAATTCTTTACTCTTTCAACCTAGGCAACAATATTATCTATGCTCTGTTTAATGAATCTGAGTCTATGATCACACTTGTTTTGCAAAAGAAGAGCCTTTCTGCACCCTGTCCCCAAGTGTATGTTTACTGAGTTTATTCAGTCTCTCAGAGAAAGATAATTCAGATACTGTTATTAAGACAATGGCTTTGACTTTAGAGTGAGTTTATGTCTTTAAGGGTAGTTTTCAGAATTTGAGCCAACCATATGTTAAATCAAATTTAACATACATTATGAAACACTGAATCATACTTTATATCTCAGTAATCATAACAAATGATCGCTTATCTCATGTTCTTCTCATTTGTACTCCTCCTCATCAATCTTGCTAATATTGCAAAGATTTATTAAATGAACAATGGTCCAACTGTAACTGTTAATATTAATAGCTTCTTCTTATATTTTCTCTCACTGCTTCCTCCCCCATGCTTGCTTAATCCCACTTTAATATAGGCTTTAAAAAGTAATAGTTTTTTTGTATTCTGAAATGATAATTAACAGAAAACTAGGAAGTTAGTGATAAAATTATTTTAATGAAACTGTGCAATTATACCAGCCTATTACAAGGCATAGAATTTGCTATGTGCTCAATACTGGCAGTAAAAATCTTTTTTTCCCTGTAGTAAAACAGTCAATTTTAAAACTCTGAAAACATTTCAGATCCCTTATGGCTTAAAATTGCTACTCACGCAGTAAGTTTAAATCACTTGAGTAAATTTGTAACTTAATCTCTAAAGTTTAAATAACATTTATTCTTCCTTTCTAAGTGGTTTCTATTTGTGTATATTGTAAGAAGTTGCCATTTTCTAGGTTTTACTGTGGATCTTTACCTCAATGATTTCTAAACCAATAACTTTTTCCACACCTCAGTTTCCTTTAGAAGAGAGTCCACCATATCCTTCCTTCCCTGCAGTTCTTACTATGAGTCCCAATCTTTTCTTTACATCCTAAATTGAATGTTCTCAGACTGCTTTTTCCTATAAAATTATCTCTCAAATTTTTAAACCAAAGGAGACTGTTATTGGCAGATGTTCTTTAACTGACCACTAGATTGGCCCCTACTCCAGTCTGCTGCTTATAATCCAAGACATTCATTTTCTTCTTTGATCCATACTGTATTTCTGGAAAAACAAACAAACAAACAAAAATCTCACTCAGTCTTCCTGATTTCTAGCTTTATTTCATGAACTCACTTGTTCGCTGAGGGCAAAGACCCCATATGCTTTTTTTCAATGGACCCTATGTTTTGTACTAGACAACATACATCTAAGCCAAACTTCTTACTGGCAAATCTAACACTAATAAATTATTTTTATGAGAACAATAATAATTAAATCAACCATTTCCTGAGTCCTTCTTCATTTGAGGTGTTTTATGTGTATTTCTTCTAATTTCTGTACCAACAGTGAGAGGAGGGAAGTGATTTCTGCTCAGAGTGTATGCTTTTTTCTAATTAATTAGCAGTAAAATTCAGTTGATAATCATGTTCAGCTTTGTAATGTCTCTCTTATTATATTTAAGTATTAAATTATTTTTAGTTGAATTAACAAAAGTCTTTTGTACATTTCTGTCATTTCTTCTCTCAAAGTTTTAAGATTCCTTGAGCACTCTATTTTATATTTTTCATAACACCTGGGAAAGCAACTTACACTTTACAGACAAGATAAATGATTCTCTTTGTTTGAGCCAATACTAAAATAAAACCTAATCTGTAAAAATACATTATTTTTCAGTGGATTATAGATACCAAAATCTGATCAGATTTCTGATTTAAGGAGTTCTTGGGAAAGGAGTTTGGGGACCTAGAGAGAACTCCAGTTTTAAGAATAACTTGTTTCATGAGAAAGAGAATTAGAGCCATAGAGTGTCAGGAGGGGAGACCTAGAGAAGGGACATAACTGAGAGAGTCACAGGTTTTATTTCATAGTGGCAGGGCTGGTATAAGGATATGGCCACTGTGACTTGAGATGAGGAGTGAAGTTTAGGGGTAGTAAGTTAATTTATCAGGATAGACATGAAACAGACAAAATGAAGCCCTGAAATATTAACCATCTTCTACCACCTACTAATCCCTTGGTAGGTGTGGGGTGGGTTGACATGGAGCATGCAGTGGAAACCTGGGGAGTTAGGGTCTGGACATTCCTGTTGTTCTTCCTAGGCTTCATCGGTCTCACTTTCCAAATCTGTAAAGTGGACATAAATTTTATTTCTGGGAACATTGTGGAACTTTATTTTTTCTTAAATACACATAAAGCACTTAGTATAGTTCTAGGTAGAGATGGAAGACTCAAGCTTTTATTGGTTTTATAATTTTAACCACAATAATACATAATCATGTGTACCACTTTATTAGCAATCAAACACCATTCACATACTATGCTTTATCACAAATAATAGAGGACAGAATTATTACTGCTAATAATGTTGAACATAAGGCTTTTGCTTTCTTATACATCTGATTGCTAGGGCTAGTGAATCATTAGCAGTAGTTAAAATTTCCCACTTCTTATGGTTCATTGCAGTAAAAGTATGATCAATGTTAAAAATGTTTAATGAAACCACAGAACAATTTTATAATTCTGTACCTTTCAGGGTTCTCAGAGGTGTGGCAGAGAGTAAAATACTTGAGGGTCTCCTAGGATTTGAGGGCCTTCTAATCTTCATTTAATACTGTAAATCCCAAGGCAAATTAGGAAAACATTCATGCAAAAAAAATGATAAAATATAAAGCCTGTTTACTGTCATGTAAACAAATGGTAAAAATATTATGTCTGAGATACAATGAAAGACAGAATTAATAACCTGAGATATTTAAAAAGCTGATAGTCTGCACCACCCCATTTTTGATCCTACAGAAGAGAATGAGTACCTCTTTGGAAATTAATTAGTTATCAAAGCATGGTTTCTTGCTGAAGATGATATTAAGCATTCCAAAAGAGGCTACTCAAATATTTCCTTAAAAATTCTATTTGGAATGTTTCCCATTTGATCCACAATCAGGCTTACATTTGCAAACCTACAGTAATTTTTTATAATCCAGTCCTCACTACTGTCATACTCTTAATCAGGGAGGAAATTGCTTCCTTGGGTTTGGCCAAGAAAGAGGGAAATGTGCATCATCAACATACTATTATCTAGAATTATGTAATCCATGGTGGATAATAATATGTAGGTGCCCAGAACAGGACTACAATTTCTAGTTTAGTGAAGTTTTATTATTTTGTTTATAATATTTGTAACCTGTGTTGACCTCATGTCAAAACCACTTCTGGATTTTTGATTTTGGGCTAACTGGACACAGTAGCATGCACCTGTAGTCCTAAGTACTTGAGAGACTAAGGTAGGAGGATCTCTTGAACCCAGGAATTAGAGGCCAGCAAGAACCCATCTCAGAAAAACTAAATCAAAGAAAACAAACAAACAAGCAATGACCCCCCAGAGTAAAACTCAAACCAGATTTTGTGCTTACCAAATACCTACTATGTGCAAGTAGTGTGCTGAGTTCTATGGAACAAAGCTAAGATGATTAAGGGCCTATTGGTGCAGTCAGAAAGCCTGCTGCCTGATCAAGTGGATGGAGCGGCATATGAGATGGGAACGTGGAGTGCCCCATGATGTTGGTGCTCAATGCTCCATGCCCACTGAGGAGGAAGAAATGTATTTTGATGGAAGATGTGCCATTTGAGCTAGACCCTGGAATTTTTGGCTGTTGGAAAGTGGGGAAAGTATTATAAGCCTCAGAAATGATGATTGAACTGGTATAATCAGGGAAGGCAGCTAACGTCTGTGAGACTGGAGGGTAAGGATAGATTTCAGAGGATCCTCAGTGCCATTTTGGGTGCCTTAGATTCAATTTGGAAAGCATTAGGGAGCCATCAGAGGTTTTAGAAAAGAAAGTTACAGGATCAAATATGTGTTTTGTGAAGACAAATGTGGCAGTTCTGTGGATTTGATTAGTGCTGTAGTAAAGAAGACAATTGGAGCCATAGAACTGGGAAGGAGAAGAAAAGTTGGAGAGAGAGATATGGAGTGTCCAGTATTCATGGAGCACTTAGATGCTGACAGTAAGGAACAGATGTGTGCCTAACGTTTTTGACCAGATTTCTAGCCCATTTGAGTCTTGGTTTCCTTACCTGAGCTATTGACTATACAGAGACAAAACTAATAGAAACAGTTTCCAAGAAATAATAAGCATGTAACATTTGCATGCACCCAAACTCCATACTTCTTTGATTGTGTGATGCTATTAGTCATAGGCACTCCATTGATTTTACAACATTTTGAAAGATAGAAATGCTGCTTTATTAAACACATAGAGCAGTGCCCCATATTCACAGTTTCAACTGTTTCAACTGCCCATGGTTGACTGCGGTCTGGAAAAATATTAAATAAAACATTCTAGAAATAGTTCATGAGTTGTTAATAAGTTTTATTGCAGCACATTGCTATACTGCCATTTTATTTATTGTTACTGTTAATCTCCTTTTGCCACGCCTATTTTTTAAATTTAACTGGAACATAGGTATACATGCATAGGGGAAAAAACGATGGGCAACTTGGATGGTATCCTCCACAATTAAGGTGGGGGGACTATTAGAAGTGCAAAAAAATATGTATCTTAAAATTAAGGAAATATGGCAATGACTTTGCAATTCTTGATTGTTAACTGACTTCTAGTTTATTGCAGAATCAAGTACAGAAGTATATACTTTCTAATATGCAAGTTCAATTCTTCTTTTTGCTTATTAATTTACTGTGAGACCTTGGACAAGTCACTTCACCTCTAGTAAAATCAAATGTCCTAAAGTGCACTGAAAGAAAGTACTATGGGAAGCCCTTGACATTATTATACTCCTTTAAGTCTTTCACTTGTTAACATATACTGTCATTCAAATTACTCTAAAAGACCCAACCAGTATGCATATTTTAATTTTATGCCTTAAATTTATAAAACAAAACAAAACAAAAAACTGATCAAACCTGGTTGCACATTCAGACTTCCCACGAAGTTGGTAAAGAATATTAAAGAACAATTTCTTGAACTCTTTTGAGTAATTAGTGTTTTTAGGGAATGGATCCCAGAATCACATCTTTTAAAACAAGCTCCAGTTGATTCTGATGCATAACCAGTGTTGATCCTCTCTGGTGCCTTCTCCAGGACACTATGGGATCTGGATAGTGACCCTGGGACTCATGGTCTTTTGTCGTCTTCAAGCAGTTTGAATTTTCTGCCAGGGAAGCAGGGGATTCTTTTCTCTGCCTATCGCCACAGATGGATTTGACTCATTTGAATTATTTGAGTGTTTTTTGCTTCCTGAACCCTCAGCATTGGCAAATCATCAGTTCTTCATCATTTGCTTTGCTACGAGTTTAATAAAATAAGAAAAAAAGAAAGGAACAGGCACAAGTTAGCCATAATTCAAAATTTTTCCAATTAACTATAGCATGCTCCTGAATTCTTAAGAACATAAAAAATGTAATTATCAAGGCTTTTTTTTCAGATAGGATGTGTCTTTTTTTCAGATAGGAAGTAATGGGCTTGTGTCTGTCTGGATTTAATGTTGACATTATAGAATAGAAATGCTAATCACTGAAGCTCCAGTAGAAATAAAAAAAATTAAAACCTTCTTTCCTATAAAATATTATATTGTAAATTTCACATGGGAAAGGCATTTTGAACTTCCATACTCTTTCTAGAAATTTATACTGTTTTCTAAACTCTTATACTATTTGCTTGACTGTTTTCTCATCAAATACAGATATTTTAAATGTCTTTGGTCCCCAAGGCTTCCAGGCCTATAAAGAAGTAATCATTCCTTTCAGGACCTCAAACCCACTACCGGAAATCTTATCATCTATTTAGCCCCATGCATATTAAAATTTAGCAATTAATTATCTCTTGTTCTAATCCAGTAAGCCTCTGCAATTAACATCTGGGATTCAGTTCATCTTTTTGCTGACTTTCTAATTTAAGGCTTGGGATGTAGTGTATCTCTCTACAAGACACATTTAATGAAGATTGTTTCCTGTAATTAGATGATCTTCCTTTTTAAACTCAGGGTACATTTTGTGCAATATTTTCATTACACTTTCTCTACATTTTTCCTACAGGAAAGTTCGTTAGCAGTAAATAACTGCAAAAAAAAAAAAAAAGTAAATTTAGTTGAATTCTTTTTTTTTTAATTCCTGAATATTGTTAGCATATCAAAATTACTTACATCAGGGCCGGGCATTGTGGTGCATGCCTGTAATCCCAGCCTCTGGGGAGGCTGAGACAGGGGGATCATGAGTTCAAAGTCAGCCTCAGCAGCACCAAGGTGCTAAGAAACTCGGCGAGAACCTGCCTCTAAATAAAATACAAAAAATACAACAGGGATGTGGTTTAGTGGTCAAGTGCCCCTGAATTCAATTCCTGGTACAAAAAAAAGGACCAAATATGTCAGGAAAAGTTTTCTAGATAAGTTAACAGGTCTTGTACATCCTGGCATTCTCAGTGATCTGTCATTTTTTCTTGGCTAATCTGTTCTACCTGTTTGTCTGAAACTTGAAATTGTTATAAGATTGCTTTATTGGACCATTAAAGCATAGGCAAATGAAGTAAATAGACACCAGGAAAACAGATTCTTGGGTTTTAATTTGTACTAAGTTATAACAAATGTAAGAACTTTTTCTAGAGCTGTTGGTGATTGGCACTGAAGAGTGGATTGTGTTCCTGCTAAGGAAACAGTATCTCTAGAAGGTGGACAAGAAAGGGAGCCACACAATTGGTAAAGAAACAAGAGAGGAGAGGCTCTATGGTTTTTAATGAAGGCTGGGGCTTCATTCTAAATGCAGATGCCTACTATGGGGTACATAAGGTGGGGAATTAGGCTTTTTTGTTCTCTGAGAAGTCTTTCGTGCTTTTAATTACAAGATAACGTTGATGTCTTTTGGTTGCTATTTCTACTTTTCTTACATTGCAACCTTTATACCAATATGTGGCTCTTTTTGCAAAAGCTGTCTGATGTCAGGAGTTTATCTTTGTGTCTAAGGCTTCTTTTCCTTAGCATGACATGGGGTCCATGACAAGTGTTAACAGTTTTAGTATATCTAAAAAGTGTTTATGTTTCATTTATTTTTTTTTAAATTATAGTGCTGACTTAGTTTTTTTTTTAATTTGGAAACTGCAGAAAAAATTTTAAAAAATCAACAATAATTCTGTATTTCTCAGATAAAACCATAATTAATATTCTATTAAATTTGCTGCCAGTGATTTTTTTCTATTCATATCTAAATGCAAATATACATGCATTTGTGGGTCTTTTGTATATTCACAAAGTTTACATATCCATACGTGTATGTTTGCACAATTTATGTTCTGCTTTTTTGCTCTGAACCCAGGGGTGTTTTACCACTGGGCTACATCCAGAGCCCTTTTCCCTTTCTGTTTTTCATTTTATTTATTTTGGTACTGGAGATTGAACCCAGGGGTGCTTGCCCACTGAGCAACAACACCAGCCCTTTTGGTATTTAATTTAGAGATGGGATCTTGCCAGTTGCTTAAGGCTTCACAAAGTTTTTAAGGCTGGCTTTGAACTTGCAATCCTCCTGCCTCAGCCTCTGGAGCCACTGGGATTACAGGTTAGTGTCACTTCACCAGGCTTTTTTTTTTTTTTTTTTGATACATGCTCTTGTCAATTTGCTGAGGCTGGCCTTAAACTTGCAATCCTTCTGCCTCAGCCTCCCAAGTTGCTGGAATTACTGGTGTACACAAGAGTGCCTGGAATTTTTTTTACATTATTCAATACTAAATCCTGATTTCTTAATTTCTTTCAAATATTAGTGCCTTCTGCATTAGAATTTGTCCTCTCCTTTAATATAGCGGTTAATATAGCTTTGTTGTTGGTATGCATAAAACTGGTGAATATTTCACAACTGGTCTTTTTCTGGGTTTCTGATAATTACACCAGCATAAATTTCTAGAAAAGTGAGAATAGCTATTTGAATATATATGCTGACTTGCATTTAGTTGGGGTGTGTATGTGAGCATTTTTCCATATAACCTCTGCACATTTTTATTGAATTTTCTCCTATTTTTAATAAAATGCCCTATTATTGTTTAAAGTTATAGTTAATTGAATGTAGTAAAGTTGAATATTTTCCATATTGTACTTACTCATCCATATTTCTTTTTTATGGACTATTCATGGTTTACTTCTAGTTTTCTAATAAATTTGCATCTAATTGATTTGTAATAACTCCTTATCTAAAGATGTTAGCTTTTAGTCTATAACACATTTTTCAAGTAGGTTTTCCCCATATTTCTTCTTCATTTTATTGATCATGGTTTTGGGGAACTGAATGTTTTAATTTTCCCTAGTGATATGTATAATTGTTTTTTCTCCTTGGTCATTTTGTTTTAAACATATAATCCCATCCAGATAGATTTTCTTTTCTTGATAAAATGGCTCAATTTTCATTGTCTGCCCATATTTATCTTAACAAATGCATTGTTCATTTTAATATTTGATGGGAAGAAGAAATGTAGATAATTTTTCCCTAAATAGTCAATGTTTTCATTATTTGTTGTGTTGTTCTTCCTTTGTTTGCAAGTTTTGATCTGACAACCTCTGTCAGATGGTGATTTTTATAAACAAATAATCCTCAAATTACGATGAGGTTACATCTTCCTGATAAACCCATCAGAAGTTGAAAATATTTTAATCAGAAGGTTCATTGAGTGCTCTTATCCTGCTGATCACCCATGCTTAGCAACAAAGTGTCTTGAAGAGTATGGGCTGCTTCCTCTCCTGATGGCGGCTGATGAAGAGCTATGGCTCATTGCCCCTGCCCAGCAACACAAGAGATCACACCACTTATCACTAGTCCAGAAAAAGAAACAAGTTCAAAACTCAAAGTATGGTTTCCTCTGAAAACATATTACTATCACTCCATTGTAAAGCAGAACCACAAAATTATGGGACATCCATACCCTGTGAGGATCTCTTGCTAGCCTTTTTCTTCTGGTCTTCAACCTGGGATATCTTTGGGTCACTTTTCTTCCAAATACTGCAGTCTCCATTCATCTTTTCTTTCTAAAAAAGTTTTTTACTTTTAAGTAAGTTTAGCCAGGATGGCAAGGTTTAGTTTGTTCTCATTTAATTTAGGGGCAACATAAATGTGTGTGTGTGTGTGTGTGTGTGTGTGTGTGTGTGTGTGTGTTGATTCAGTTGCCTGTCTACAAGAAACAGTGGATAGTTGTCAAACTTAGAGAAGAGAATGGAATAATTACAAACATGGTGCTGTGACTTCTTGGTGTCCAGATATGTTTTAGAGATTTTAAGATTCTGGTCTCAGCCCTGCCCCGACCTAGCTGTGTAACTTTCGTGTGTGTGTGTGTGTGTGTGTGTGTGTGTGTGTGTGTGTGTGTTTGCTTGTAGTGCTAGGGATCCCACCCAGGGCCTCATGCATAGTAGGCAAGTGCTTTGCCACTGGGATTCATCTCCCCAACTCTGTTAGCATTTTAAAAATAGGGAGATTCACAGTGCTTGCCTTGTATGACTATGAAGATTAAATAAGTAATTTACATAAAATGCTGTGCTTAGCTCTTATACTGAATTTTTTCTTTTATAATTGTGGATATATATATATTAAAGTTAACAGCCTACCATTATTAAGTATGCAGTTGTATAACGCTGAATAAGTTCACATTGTTGGATAGCCACACTGCAGAATTCTTTCCATCTTCCAAAAGTGAAATTCTGTACCCATGAAATGAGAGCTACCCAATGACACCCTTTTCCTCAGCTCTGGGTAACAACAATCTATTTTCTATGAATTTGACAACTCCAGGTTTTCCAAATGAGTTTAATCATATAATATTTATCTCTTTGTGACTGGCTTATTTCACTTAATAAAATATATTCAGGTTTCATGTGGTAATACAAGAAAGAATTTCTTTCCTTAATAAGATGGAATAATGGTCCATTCTATGTATATACTGTTTCTATTCCTCCATAGGTGACCACTTGGGCTGCATCTACCTTTGACATGTTGTGGACAATGGTGCTATAAATGTGAATAGAAATATTTTTTTGAGGACTTGATTTCCCTACTTTTGAGTATATATCCAGAATTGGTGATTATGTGGTAATTCTATTTTTAATTATTTGAGAAAGACCACAATATGATTTTCATTGTGTCTCTTATAGCATTTTCTTAATCCTCATGGGCTATCGATCTTGTTAGGCCCAAGGAATCTGATTCACAAATGTCTAATATTAAGGCACAGTGAGTGGAACATTGTCTTCAAATCCTGAATCCCAAACACTGTGCCACTTTATGAATTAGTGGTATAGGGCCCTGCACACACACATTAAACTGCTCTTACTTTGCATCCTGTTTTAACTGAACTGCTAAACTGGCTAACTGGGAAAGGCATAAGGACTCTGACCATGTTACAGTGGTAATGTTTACATAGCATGTGGAGAATTGCCTACTCACTTATGCATTCAAAAATTTATGGATTTCTGAGCATGTAGCTCGTGCTGTTCTGAATATCAGGGACATAAATGTGAAAAACAACTTATTCCTGGCTGGGTAAAGGAGACAATACACAGACAAAAAATGGGAAGATAATTTCAGAGTGTGCTAAGTGCCATGAAGACTTAGCAAGAGGATGTGCGATGCAGGAAGTTAGACTGCTTAAGATCAAGTGGTCAGGAAAGGCCTTTTTGATAAAATATGTAAAGAAAAACCCTACAGAAGACACTGTGCTTGACTTTCTACTGATGTTCCATGTAAGTCAATCAGCCCCGAGCATTCTCTGGTCACTAGGATAGGGCTATAAGTATGGAAATGGCTTCAATGTCCCAGTAAAATGAAAGGAAGACCTTCTATAGGATAGTCAAGGAAGGGTTTTCTCTTTTCTTAGCTCTTGGATTGTATGAAAGGCCCGGGCGGCCTCGTTGGCTACTGGCTTCCCTCATGCTCCAATGGAGGGCCTCACTCCATGAGGCTTATATTGTTGTGTACTCTCCATGAGTTTCTTCAGCTTCCATTCTTTTCCCATTCAAGTGAGGGTTATGAGGAAACTGAAGGCAACATTGCAGAAAATTTTTAGCCACGTTCCTGGTGCACAAAGTTTTCTCCAATTAGATGTGTTCAAGTGATGATGTTCAGAAGTGGAAATGGAGGTGGAGAATTTTTAGGCCTCCTTTGACATTTCTTTTTTTTTATTTTATTGGTTATTTTGAGGTATATATGGCAATAGAATCCATTTTGATATAATTATACAAAGATGGAATATATCTTCTTCTAATTCAGTCCCAAGTACCTCTCCTTCACTTTCCTTACCCCTGCTTCCTTCCCTCAGTTGATCTACCATTTACCCATAGTTATTTTTTCAAGTTAATTTCTTGAGGGTGTGCACAAGGGTTAAGATTCACTGTAGTGTATCCATATATGTTCATAGAAAAGTTTTGTCAGATTGATTCCACTGTCTTTCTTTTTCCTATCCCCCGCTTCATTTCCCTTTGTCTAATCCACTAAACTTCTATCCCTACCCCATATGTAGATTAACTTCCACATAATAGAGAATAAAATGAAATTTTGGTTTTGGGGACTTTCTCATTTCACTTACCATGATAGTCTCCAAATCCACTCATTCACCAGCAAATGACATAAATCATTCTTTGTGGCTGAGTAATATTCCATTGTGTATATACACCACAGTTTCTTTATCCATTCATCTATTGAAGGGAACCTAGGTTGGCTCCATAGCTTAGCTATTATGAATTGTGCTGCTATAAACACTGAGGTAACTGAGCCTCTGTAGAATGATGATTTTAATCCTTTGGATATATACTGAGGAGTGGGATTCACCACATAACTAGACTTAAAGATAAGAATCACATGATTTCAGTAGGTGCAGAAAAAGCATTTGATGAATGCTTTCACCCATTCATGTTTAAAATGCTAAAAAAAAACTAGGAATAGGAGGAATATACCTAAACATTGTAAAAGCTGTTGCCACGTCCGGCTATGGGAGCCGAGTCTGGCAAGGGATGGTGAGGTTAAGAAATACACAGGACACCAAGGTTCTTCATCCAGGAGGAAGCGTGTGCTGCCACGGTTTTTTGACAAATTTGTTCCCCTTATATATCTTTTGAAACAGCTGGGGAAATGACTCAAAAGCCAGGAGGGAAGAGTAATAACTGTGTCCTTGGGTTACCATCATGTCCCCTATCAGGAGGCTCCAAACAGGTCAAAATGTTCCCAAAGAGGCACATATGTCTGGGGCAGATAAACAGGAAACTGCAATCCAGCTCATGACTCTGTGAGCTGGCCACTTTGACATGCAGAAAAAGAATCGGAGGGCTGAGCCCTGGGGGCCAGGGCGGGCCTGCTACCAGCAGCTGTATACAATAATCTCAGGGCCAATATCATTCTGAGTGGAGGTACATGGAAAGTATTCTATTTAAAACCAGGTACAAGACAGGGATGTAACACTTTCACCACTTCTATTTAACATAGTCCTTGAAATTCTAGCCAAAGCAATTAGGCAAAAAAAAAAAAAAAAAAAAAAATTAAAGGGCTATGAATAGAAAAAAGAAAAAAAAAAGATCTCAAACTGTTTGCCGACCACATGGACACAATCTTATATTTAGAAGACCCAAGAAACTCCACCACAAAACTTCTAGAACTCACAAATAAATTCAGAAAAAAAAGGACACAAAATCAACATTATTTTGCTGTTTCTGTCAGCAAACCAGAGTGTGGAAATGTCAGGGTTTCCTGCAGTCCCTTTCCTGAGTCCCTTTTCCAACTCTCTGGCTTGAAGTAATGGTTGGGGTGTCAGGATCAGTGGTAACAACACTTTGATCTGGATTTCCATACTCTGGGCCACAGCTACAGGTATGCATGCTATAGTTTGATTCATGCACAGAGGTAGTTGTCATGTGAAAGAGTCTTGTTGTTTTTTTTTTTATTATGACTCCCAGTTGGTCTCAAAGGAATAGCCCCTTGTGACTTCCCTCTGGTCAGTGGGATATTGCTCTGGAAGTCACCCTTGAAAGCTCAGCCTGAAGCTTCTTTCTTTTTCCCTTACAGTGATTTTTTAGAAGCACCAACTTCCTCATATTAAAACCTTTTGTTTAAAATATCTAGAATGGATTCTGAGTTTTGTGATGGAGGCTGATATTGGTGCTTCTAGAAAACAAAGAATTAATCCCATACTTGATGAATGCCTTATTCATTTGTAGATCATTATTGTGAGACAATTTCCTTTAATACTTTAATCCTTTCCTGTTTTGGTGGGAAATTTATTTTTCTTGTGAAGAAAAGCATTTTAAGAGATGCAGAGCTGAGCAATAAGAATGGGCAAAATGCCAAAGCACACAGGGAATGGTGTTCAGGTACAGGATTGAGTGATGTTTAGTTTGAGGTGTATCTTGCATGTAGAGGTGAGGATGTCTGGGAGACGCTGACTGTATTAGCTGAAATCTCTACAGAAAGATTTGGTCTGTATGTACAAACCTGAAGCAGGGCAAGAGCTAGTCAAAAGCAGGGTCACAACTTATGGATTTCTACCATGGGTAGTTTGACAGCATTTTCTCCTCTTTGTAAATCTATGTTCTCATGTATGTATGTATGTATGTATTTATGCATTTAATTTAATTTTTGGTTCTGGGGGTTGAACTCCAAAGCTTAACCACTGAGCCACATCCCTAGGCCTTTTTAGTTTTTACTTTTTTTAAGACAGGACCTCACTGAGTTGCTGAGGCTGGCTTTGAACTTGTGATCCTCCTGACTCAGCCTCTTGAGCTGCTGGGATTGCAGATGTGTGCCACTGTATTTGGCTGTTCTATTCCTTTTTAAAAAGGCACTAAATTTTAAGGTATTAAAGGACAGCTACTCATAGTGCTTCAAGTATGTTTTATTTGAGGAATGCATAATATAAATGAAAATATTCTCAACTCTCCATTGAAACAAAGTGCAAATGAATCAGTTAGCCCACATTTATAGAAGAAATAGATTGGGTAGCTCCTTTCCAGGCGACCAATAGGGATCTATCAAAAAACAGTGATTTCAGGTGGCCATTTGGTTTTATTTACCTGTAATTTCCATTAAAGAAAATGTTTGTTTTATCAGAGGGAGATTTTTAACTTTACTTTCTTTACTTCCAATATTCTAGCTATGTCTTTAGCCATAGTTGCAGGTATTCTTTTTCAGTGAATTGTTCTAATACTGATCTAAATTCTATACACAGACTATTTTAAAGACTGTGCAAATCAATATGCCATGACTTTCTCTGGTAGGAAAAGAGTGTATCTTTTTTTTTTCCTCTTTGGCATATGGGTGTCTCCTAGGCTCTGTGGTAGTTTTGTCCCACAGGGCAGATGAAGTAGAAAAACACTTAGCAGGATTAGGTAGGGTATATTGTGATGCATATAAAATAAGAGACATTGGTTAGATAGATTTAGATATCAAAATTGAGCAGATCTTTAAGACAATTCCAAAACCTTTATATCAGAAGGAATTGTGATTTTTCATGTCAAGTCCCCTTTATTAACCAGGGGATATCCACCACGTCTCATGCTCAGTGGATATTGAGATAAATAAATGAAAACTTGAAATAAAATTACTGTACATAAGGCAAAATATTTGCCATCATGGGTATTTATCATAGGGTAAACATCCCAATGAAAAAGTATTAGTATCTTTGTTTTACAGATCAAGAAACTGTTGTTCAGAGAGATGAACTAACTTGTCCAAGAATACACAGCTACCAAAAGCAAAAACAGAAATTGAGCCCAAGTCAGCTTGGCTCTATAACACATCTTCTTGGCCTTACCAAAGCATTAACAATGGAGTTGCTTCAGTGATTTTTGGATTCGCTTAGAAAAAGAACCTCCCATCCCATTAACCATTCCTTTAAGTTATTCTGTCCTTATAAGAAAGGAGCATAATGTTATAGAGAGTTGCAAGACATGTAGTGATTTCTTAGAATAACTTTGTGTTCCTGGGAGGAGATGTGCAAGATGGATAAGTGAGTTGAAAGGGTGTAGCTTATTCTGTCCCCACCCTTAGTGACTTACAGTTCATATTAGTACAAACCATGCTAATAAAAGTCCTGATATTTAACTCAGCAATTCATTTGACCACAAAATGAATTATCATTTTATGAAGATAGCCCAACCCCCTCAATTAACAAGACCGGACACAGAATGGAAAGCTCAAGAAAGTTGTCCTTGGGACACAGCTTTTCTGTTTGCTGTGTAGCCATGACATTGGACTAGTTTTGGTCTGATTGAGTTGTGTGAATCATTAAGTATGTAGGATCCAAGCCTGCATATTTCTTTCATATTCCCATTGGATTTTTCTAGAAGCAATTCTCCAAGCAGTGAGCTGAAAACACAAATTTGAACAATTATTACCCTATTTAAAAAAAGGGGGGGCAAGTGCAGGAAATATACCATTGTGTTACATCTGACTGCTGCTGTGGGTTAGCAGCCAGCTGGGAGGGAGAGGGAGAACTGGACTATAGAGAAGCACTTCACGTACAGAAAGGTCAGATTCATGCAGAACATCAGCAGGTGAAGCTGAGAATAGGGCCTCTAGGGCCCTCGAGTTCCATTTTCACCTTTTCTTCTTGCTAAGCCTTGATACCTTAGGATACTTATGTCCACACAAGCCACTTTCTGCAGCATTTAAGAAAACCATTAACCACTTGCTTCTGTTTTTCTCACAATGTGCATTCTATTCTTTTCTCTGTACTGCTTTCTCTGTACTGCTTTACCTGCTGGGATTTGAAGGCATTTGGATCAGAAACCCTAAGGGTTATAATGCTTCCTATTATTTGGCCCAAGAAATATCTCTGTTTTTCCCTTTCCTTTTCTTCTTCTTCTTCTTTTTTCTTTCCCTTCCTTGGGAATAATCCAGAAATGGATTTTTTGTTGTTGTTCTCTAAGATTTATTTATAGAGTCTAAATGGGGAAATATTTCACCTTTGGAAATATTTTGTGTTTTCCGAAGCTTAATACCCTCTGAGATGCATGGGATGGTATGAAAAGTACAAATACAAACTGTGCTGGCCAATTCCTGTGTGAAGGACATTAACTGAAGAGCTATTATTTCTTCCAGGCTCCTGTGCTGAACATAGAAATTCAGGTCTAGTTTAATATAATGAGGTGGGGGAGATAAACAGCACATTCATGTTACCCTTTGAATCTGTGTCTCTTCTCCCTCTTACTCTGGCCAGAGAAGAGTGAGCAATCTGTGAAGAAGGTTCCATTAGGAGGTTTTCAGTGGGTAACCATGGACTCAGCTCTGGTCATATGGAGTAAAAGGGAGTTTTACTAGCTTATAGTAAGAGCTAATGGAATCCATAAGTGGCCAAAGAACAAAACGTAGAAAATAGAAGAAACCAAGACAGATTTGAGGGCCAAGATATGAGAAACACAGCATCTGATGTGAGAGAGATCAGAAGAGCTAGGAGGCCTCTGTAGTTCAGGCTCTGGGAACAAAGAGGGAAGAGTCAGTCTGGTAAAGGAAAAACACTTCCCATCCCACCAAGAGCCCCCATAATGAGAATTCTGGCAAAACAGGACAGAGGGCCAGGTTGTAGATAGGCAGAAAATAAAATCAAAATACACAGAAAAGCTGGACAGTGACCTGGGAAGGAAGGCATATAACCTAAATGTCTTTTTGACTATTCTTGCTGATACTCAACTTTTGAACTCACGCCTGAATTAGTTGTTTTGGTTTGAGTGCTGGGGATTGATCCCTAGCATCTGATTTTGTTTTCAGAAAAGTCCTCACATAGTTAGTTATTTCTGTGGCTTCAGAATCTCAAATTGTGTTCAGTTCAGAGCAACTTTCCCAAATGACCTAAGTAAAAACATAAGGCTTTGTTATGGAAACAACCCTATAAATTCGTTGACATGATACATAGAGTCAATGTCAAACAAAGGCTTCCAGCTCCATAAAACTGTATTAGGGTTAAATTGACTAATGTGTCAAAATTATCAAAGTAAGGTGTATGTGAAAACAAAACTTTGGAGAAAATTTGACAAGGATTTTAGGTACTCTGATTGTCCATTCAGAACATCCTCAGAACAGTATGCATTTCTGATTTAAAATTAAATGAAGTCAATGTGTCGAGCCAAACAGAAATTATTACTTTCTTATTGCCTTAGGAAAGCAAACTGAAATTGTCAACTACATATTCTGTTATTTATGCAGGGTTATATCAAAAAGCTATCTGCATATATTCAGTCTATTTTAATCTTCTATTGGTAGGTTATTCTGATAAGTGCATGAATTGTAGATATCTATTTTTATCTGTAAGAAAAGCTGTTTGTAGCAATATAGTTTACTGTGAAGATCTGTCTATGTGTATATGCTCTGGAAGGTTAAAATGATTCAAACCTCACAGAAATATCATTCGTGTTAAAAAAAATGCATAAAGATATATCAAGGTCAAAATTTGTTTAATTAAATGAGTCTTTTCCTGGGAAAAAAATTAATCAGCTTTGTTTTCATATGCATACATTTAAGAAATGACATATTCATCTAGTATAAAACCAATGTGAATTATCACTAATCTAAGTTATTTGTAGACAATGGAAAGCCCTACAATAAATAACTGTGGCATTTCCTGTTATCAGAGCAATTTTTCATAGGGAAGTTTTGCATTTCTTCAGCGTTCCAAATTATTTCATTTAACCACAAAGAATTGTGTTGTTGGGAATGGATTCTATCTTTCAGCTTCTTCAGTGTTCAAATATTGGATATTTCCTGTTTTACATCATGATGTTGTGGATTTTAGATTCACTTCTGTGTGTGAGAGACTGGTGGAGTGGGTACCGCATGTAAACTTTGTGAATATAGAAAGGATTGAAAATTCTTGTGTTATCTGAGCAATGCAGGGTGCTCTAAGTTAGGCACCTGAGATTTTTGTGTTTGTTTTATTGGTTTCTTTTCTCTGAAAATCCATTCCTTAGTACTAATTTTAAAACCTCTTTTTCTTCTTGGGATATAATTTCAAAGGTTTTTAGAGTGAAAGAAAAATACTTCACCCTGGGGTTGCAGCAACCACATTTATCTTTTTATAAATTTGGAGTTGGAAATTTGGGTGTGAAAGCTTCTGCATCTCATATTTTTGTCTTGCTAACATATTTAATTATACATACCAGAGCAGAGGAAGATAGTTCCTGAACTATCTTAATTAAGAGATATTTCTTTGTTGCTAGCTTTATAGTTAACCAGAGAGTAAAGTGCAGTTTTGTAGGCTCATGTTCTTCTATGTTTGATTCTGATTACAAAACAAGACATAAAAGGTAAAATGTGAATTAATTCTGTTAGGTTTTAAAGTCCTAGCAAAGCAGAGAATCCACACATATCTCAATCTTGAGAAATAAGTGTATTTCTCTATGACTTAACAGAGCACATTGGCATAGAGCACAAAAGTGATAATATTATGTGCAAAATTAGAGTGATTACCTGTGTGTTATACATATATGTGTATGTGTGTTTATTTTCATGTACTATACAGTACCAATGAAATCTTATCATCTATAAAATAAAAGTGATATGATGTTTAGCTTAAGCTCAGAACCAGTGATTGCCTGCAATGTAACAGAAAAACATCCCTTACAACATCCCTTGATGACTTTTCTGTCCAAACAGCAGCCATATAGCTAGTTGGTTCATGAGAAACAGAAGTAGTTTTCTTAATTTAAAAGTGTCATACTTGTGGGGTATGGTGGTGTATGCCTGTTATCCCAGCAACTTGGGAGGCTGATGGAAGGAGGATCACAAGTTCAAAGCTAGTCTCAGCAACTTAGGCATACGCAACTTAGTGAGAGCCTTTCCATAAATAAAGAAATGGAAAAGGCTGGGGATATGGCTCAGTGATTAAGCAATCCTGGGTTTAATCCCTGGTAATGAAAAAGAGTAATACTTTACTGTAAAAGTATGAAATGCAGGAAAAAGTCATCCAGCCAGATGTCAAAACACTAATTAGGCTTCATTGACCTTTTTTTATTGTTATGTTTTTATTTTATTTTAAAATATATTAATACAGTAAGCATTTTAAGAGAGAATATCCAACAATCTTCTTTGGTCTTGAATTTAGCTGACTAAAGCTGCTGGTGTTTGAAAATTTTTTTCCTCCTTTCCAAAAAAGGGACTTTAGTTCCCCTAGCAAATAAGTTTAATGGATTCTTTGTAACTTCAGTGGCTAAGTGTAAACTTTGGTGAGATACCTGGTTGTTCTGGCTTTTAAAATTACATATATATGTGTGTGTGTGTGTGTGTGTGTGTGTGTGTGTGTGTGTGTGTGCGTGCACGCGTGTGTGTGTGTGTGTGTGTCAGGTTCCCTTTTTCTGCTCTCACCATCTAGAAGGTCATTAGCTGAAATTTGCTTTTTTGTTCATTGTTATTTTAATCTGAAATTCTCATTCTTAATATTTTAGCAGTATTTTAGCATCACTATTGATGGTGTTGCAATTCTGAAAGATAAAGTATACCCAGTTCTCTCTGTGTTTCTCATTCTCTCCCTCTGTCTCAGAAACCAGTTGATCATTATAAAAAATTAGTAGCCCCTTCAAGACTTCTGCATTTGCATATTCAAGTCAGTCCTTTGCTACTGTGCATGTAAAGTCATTTATAGTTGTTTAGAATGAGTAAAGTCATTCAATGATAAACATAACAAAGCCAATGAACTAAGACCTTGAACACCCATAGAAGCTTTTTTTTTTTTTTTTGGTTCTAGTCTATTGTTGGAATTTAATGAAGACTGATTGACTGATGACAGGTTGACAAGAAGGTGACATTCTTATGGCTAATGGCCACTCACAGGAATAAATGAAAACTAATCTTTGGTGCTCCATGATGTAAAATGAAAAGTTATTGTTTGTGCATATCCAAGGAAAACGTACTCCTGGCGGGGGGAGTGTGAAATATATGCAATATATTTATCACGTTGTCATAAATATGTCTGTCAACTACAGGGATACAACCATCTCCTTTCCAGTGGGCCAAACAGGGAGGAAAGAACTTTCCAGAAAAAGAAGACAGGAGAAAAATGGGCTGCATCTAGGAAAGGGGTGTGCTGTGTTCTCTTTTCATAAGAAGGAAAAATGGGAGCATGTGCTTCATAATTTTTAAACTGCATGGATGAATAATAATAATTGCTACGTGTACTCAGAAAGAAAAAAAAAATCAGAGAATTGTTCAACTTTTGATAATTCCCCATAGTGGACCTTCTCAAATAATGTGGCGTTTTGGAGCAGTTAAATATATATTTGACTATAAAAATCGTGATTTTATCTACACAGGACTCATGTTCCTTGGTGTGTAGGTGTGTTATCCCCCCACACCACCTTAGTTTTTCAAATTATCCTGCACATTCTTTTGATTTCATTGTCCCTTGAATCCAGTAATGATGTTAGTTACAATGGTCTTTATGAACCTAAGAATGGAAAAGAAATGAAGTGCCGAGAGTAACTTATATTGACATGGGTGAACTTTATTACTAAAAAGTGCTTTCTTACACATAAAGATGAAGGGTATTTTTAAGTTCTTACTCATTTAGAAATAATTTTCTAAAATAGCTTAATGAGCACATCAAGAACTTTGGATTTGAAGAATCAGAACTTGTGTCTTTGCAAGGAGTTTTTTAATTGTGACTGGATATTGCTGAGGTACCCAGAGGCTCTCCTAGAACTTCAAGTAAGAAAAATAAGACTGCCGTGGACTAACCCTCTCTATTGTGGTGGACATGACAGTACAGAGGACTGGTTCATTCATGATGTTGCATTTCTCTTCTTTCCAAGTCTCACCTGGAATCTGTCTCTTTCACAAGCCACAACACTTAATACCTTTGCACTAACTGGTCTACTGCACGACTTGGTTATTTAATTCCTTGCATGGTTTATGCTGCCACCATAAGAAGCCCTCGGTATTATTCTCCACTGCATCATGGAATCAAAATACAGTGGGTGCTCAATAAATGATAGTTATGTTGAACCAGTTCATTTGCCTAACATTTGTTGAACACTTACGGTATGCCAGACTCTGTGCGGAAGATAATGGTGTGATCTAGCCATGGTTCATATACTTCTGGGATTCACCCATTGAAAGGAAAGCAGTCCTTTTAAGAAATTGTAACTGTATTTCACTTTGGGACAAAGATTCCTTTTAGGATTTGAAATCCTAAAGGAGGTAACAAGCTGAACTTTGAGTCAGGTCAGACTTGAGTAGGGTAAGGGAGAAAGCTGTCCTAACAAGAGGTGACAGCTGGTATCGAATTTCAGAGACAAGATTAAAAGTGACTTGTTGTTTCCTACAGTGAGGCTCTGGGTGCAAAGTGTGATTGGTCCATGGAGGACAACACTTGTTTAAGAGGTTGGAAGGAACTTCAGGGGTCAAGAGGATGGCTGACCTTGTAATGTGATGGAACTTCGTGTCAGTTATTTATTTCACAGATACTTGACATGTTCCAAGTGAATAGGGGGGACAAACACAAACAAGACAAGTGATATTTATGCCCTCATGTGACTTGCATTCTAATATTACAGTATTAAAAAATTGAAAATAAGTAAATATATATATAAAAAATCATTACTCATTGTGCAAAAAAATACCAACAAAAAACATATCATATGATAGAATATAGTGATGATTGGGGAAGGGTGAAGGAAGACAGAGGCAATTAAAGAAAAAGTATAGTCACAGAGGATGTGTTGAGGAAGTGACACTTAACCAAGACTCATGGGATAGGCATGAGTCAACCATGGAAAGCTGAGAGTGAAGAGCTCCAGGCCAAAGCAAAAGGAAATGCTCAGGTGGGAGAAGGTCCAGTGAGTCCAGAATGCAGGAGAGTGACCTGAGGTGGACATAACATCTGGGGACAAACCAGATTATGCAGGGCCATGTGGGCCAGGTGATAGACTTGATTATTCTCAGTGCAATGCACCTTTGAAAAAGAGGCTTGGAATGACCAGCTATGCATTTGTGTAAGGACTCTCTATCTGCTGTGTGGGCAGTGGATGGGGGGGGGGGTGAGAGGTGTCTGGAAGCCCAGTTAGAAGAGGGTATTGCACTTCTCCCCAGGTGGGAGACATGGTGGTCTTGCCTGGGGTTCTGGAATTTGAGATGGAAGGAAATGGACATATTCAGATCATGTTTTGGAAACAGAACCAATGGACATTTGGACTATTGTATACTCCTAACTAGTTGAACCAGGACATTGCCTTTAAATGGTTTTATGAAACTTTTCTTTCTTTTTCAATGTTTCACCTGTGATTTGTCCATGGAGCAGAGCACTTGATTAAGAGGGTGGAAGCAACTGCAGGGGTCCAGATGATGGCTGACCTTGTAATGTGAATTGCATAATTCTTTAATGTTACACATACAAAAATAGAAGAAAAGTAAGTGAAATATGGAAACAACTTATCTAGTTTTGATTTTGTCTCCTTGGCATGGCTGGTGGTGTATCTCCACTATGATTCTACCTTTTAGTTTTAAGGATAAGAAAAAAAATGACTTTATGAAGTCATTGTAGAATGGTTGCATTTCAATGTTAAGTTAAACTTCGTCCTCCCAGTCCCTTCTGTCCCAAGACAAAATAATCCCAGTGATTTTCATTGTTTTAGATGAAACACCAGTGGTGGGAACCCTGGAGTGGTGGGGCTGGATCCACTCAAAGTCAAGGTCTGTGTGGTAAGGCAGGAAGGTTCCCATGAAGACACAAACCTAGTTTGTTGTTGTTGCTGTTGTTTTTATTTTTTAACAAATAACATTATTCTGGATTTGTCCAAAAGCCAACTCAAGTGATTTTGTTTGCGCATTGTACCGGTGAAGAATTTCACAGTTTCAAACAATGAGTTATAACCACACTGCTTGGTCAAGCTTTGCAGTTTGACCCTGTACCTGACAGTCCACTTGGGCTGCTTGTTAAGGCTGAGGCAGCACCCTGAGAAAAGAGAGGGGTCTCAGATCTGTTATTGTGAGAAACCTCAATTTTTTGCTCTTGATGTTTATTCAAGCAGCATTTTCAACAAACACAACTACTAGTCATAGAGTTCTGCTGTTGTGTGAATCACTGGAAAGATTCTCATTCAACAAATAAACTTTTGCATCTTCTGCATCTGAGGCACTCTCTGGGGAGATGAGGCAGAGCTCCTACTTTCTATGAGATTTCCTCATAGTTGTTGGCGTGAGATAAATATGCAATTCTGTCAGGTGAGGCCAATGAGATAACTTGGATGGAAGGAAGGGTTGGGTCCTAATGAAGCATTCATAAAGGAATCCAGGGAGGAATGATAGCATAAAGTTTCAGAATTCCAGTGTTAGTAGGATCACTGGAGGCATAGAAGCTGCATGTTAACTGCTGTCTAAAAAATCCTTATTGCTTTGGTCAGAATCCCCTTGAGTGATCTTGGACATGTCCCTTCACCCTCCTAGGTCTCATCTGTAAGATGAACATTATTATCTCTCTCTCCTGGTGTGCTTATGAGAGTAAACATATAATATGTGCATCATGCAGTTCCGGGTACCATGAGAGCTATCATTGTTTTTATTGTTCTAGCCCAATTTTATCTGATACGGTGTTAACATGATGCTGTCTGACACTTCTCCTAGAATACCTGCAGTGCCAGGTATTCCCTCTCCGAGGTTTTTCAATTTGTGAATCATTTCAGGTGTTAAATGTTCTTAAATGATAGATAAATTATCAAGAGGTAGAGGGGAAGGGAGAGCCTTCCAGGTTGGAAAATCTGCATGAGCAATAGCAGCACATGATTCCTGTTTGATTGCACCATTGGATTTTAGGCACAGTGAGAGATGAGATGAGAAGACAAGGGCAGTTGCACTGGTACCTCAGGGGCCCTAAGCACTAGAGTCAGTAGACAGATCTAATCATTCCACTATGTGGTGGGACCATTCTTTCATATTACTCAGGAGAAGTATGTGATCAGGTAAGATAACAAGTGGTGAGTTAATAGAGTATACATTTGAGGCCGTGCTAGGAAACAGGAGCTAGTTAGTTGCCCAATGAGCACAATGTTAATAAGAAGATTGGTGTGCCCTTTGTGTATTGCTACCCTGGGATCTTAGGGCAATTCCTAACTCATTCTCTTCAGACCAGGAACAGACTTCTTCTTCATAAGGTTCTGTGTACATTATTCACCCTCCTTTTGGAGGACTGGTCAATTTCCCAGACCATAAGATGTTGGGTTATGTATAGGAGATAACCCAGTCTTAGTTGAGTATGGTAACTGACTGAGGTTTGGGGGTGGTTGCCAATGGGGTTCCTCATTTGATATTTGGGCAATCTTTTTCCTAGCCACCTGGTCCTCTAGATGGAGATTAAAACTCTTTAATTACTCAAGTTCTTCCATTGTTTCTCTACCGTAAAATCATACCCTCTAGTGTTCTCCTGATCCTTCCTCACCCTGAGCTATCCTAGTCTCTGGGGTCTAAAATCATTCGCTTGATAAACAGGCTATGAAATATTGTACTCTGAATTTAGCCAGCACTTTATTTCTGGATCAGCATATCTGCTTCAGTTTGAATTGGGGAAAGGAAGGGAGCCACACAGAAACAAACAGAAACCTGCCACTGGACTGTCAGTGAGAAAAAAAAAGATATGTAGAAAATAAACTGACAAGTACATGATTCCTTCCAGGTGTATATATAATCCCTGGTCATCTTATTCTTCCTTCTTCCTGAAGTCAGCTGCCTAGGGAAGTAGCTTGGAGGAAATATAAAAGAAGCCAGAGTGGGAGGCAAGTGCCCTAGGACATAATCGAGACTGTAGTGATGACTCAATTATATTTTGAACAAAATCAGTAAACTTCTGCTCGACTTGACTTTCAATTTTTAAAATAAGGTACTTGCACCAGATTACCTAGCTTAAGTGGGCCTTTGCAGAACTGACAAGCCATGATTTCTGCCTTTCTCAGCCCATGAGAGATTTATCTTTGATTCTTCAACATGCACACAAGGCTGATTATCTAGAAAACATCTGTATTGAAATAGCTGAGGAGAGAATTGGATTTGGTCCCTGTAGTCTGAGATTTCCCTCTGTGTGCTTGGCCTTCCTGTAAACAAATAGCCTTTCTCCTGAGCAAGACTCACTTGTAATATGCAGTTTCCTAATCAGAAGAGGAAGAATATGCATCCAAAATAATTTCTTGAGGTTTGATTCAGTGTTTGCTTTGTATGGTGTTATATTTAGCCACATTTTAAGCTCTCTGGCTTCCTTTAAAATGCACATGGGAGGGAAATGAAGGGAAGCAATTGGAAAACAATAGAGAAAATATTTAGTACAAATAGAGAAAGGCTTGGTGAAACCTACAAATATTTGGGAAATACTTCAAGAATTTCTACAGAGCCTTCCACATACCACCTGTTCTTCTCATTTGGGGTTTAAATGGGATGTGTGCCGCTGCTTTCAAAACTATCAAGAACTTTAGAAGTTTTGCCTCCAGGGTGATGTATAAAATGTACCATCCTCCCGGTTGCCTATCAGTACACCCTGTTTCAGACCTTTTTGAAGATAAGCCTTCTCCTTGCAGCTTTTTTACTTCCTAGTTCATAATTGCCCAGCTAAGCTAATGAAGCCCATTTGGTGCTACACGCATTCAAAGTACTCATCTGCATGAAAGCTACTGCCCCTTAATTATGTAAAACAGATAATAAAAAATAATTCCCTGCCTCTAATTGGGATCAAGACTCTAGGGCTGAATCCTGAAATTTAAGCGCGTTTACAGCCATCCTTTCATGCTCATAATCATTTGCTGAACTTGCACCACTTTGGGCTTCCTGCTGCTTCTTTCTTAGGTGCCATTTTTCTCCATTGCTCTTCGTTGCCTGCACTGGTGGTGCAACATGAGTGGCACCCAGCTACCACTCTGTTCACTCAGTAAAAGGAGTATTCCAAGTTAGGAATCACAATTAAGGGAAATGTGATGTGGCTTTGGCATGCACTTCCTTTTCACAGGAGTCTTATTATGTTTTGACAGGTGTCTGACTCGAGATGCTGTCAGAACCTGGATTTAACCTTGCAGTGCCACCTTCAATTAGGGTGTCTGTGGAGAGGGAACAAGGAAATGGATTTGGGAGGCTGATGCCTTGATATTTTTGTATCTAATTTCATTTCTGTTCCAGATGCACTGCATGTACGGGCACTTTTTTTTTAAGGTGTGACAAAAATAAGTGGGCTTTGTCACTAGAACTGTGAGTTTGATAAGCTGTTCTTGTAGAGGAAGTTGGATGAAACAGAGCTGTCATCCTAAAATATATTCAGCGGAAGGCAGATCTGCTATTGTTTTGATACCTTCACATGTAATAGTGTTTTAATTTATCATAAATGTCTAGACAGCCGATAGCAATAAAACTCATTAGACATCATTTGCAAAATATACAAAACGTAAGTAAATGCTTGAGAGCTTAAGATAAGGAAAATGCTACTAGTGGGTATCCTCCTTTAGAAACTGTGCTCTGGGTTTGTCAAGATGTTTGTGAAGTCTGTATTGTGTTTCTCATTGCCAACCCTCAGTATGATTATTTGGGGTTTTCTGGTTTGGGAGAGCAGCTGAAAGCCATCTATTCAGCTCTGCTGATCAAAATGGGTGTGATTCTCACCCTGTAAACATACAGAGTTTGCACAAATAAGAGAATATCCTGGTTCTTGCAGTAGTTGGAGCTGGATTTTTTTTTTTTTAAATAAACATGAAGCTTTGAAGCAGACGAGAGCAGATAGTACAGAATACTGCTCTCCTTCCAGAGATGTCTGGGTCCTAATCCCTGGAAACTATGAATATGTTTTCTTACATGAAATGTGGAATTGAGGTTGTAGATGAAATTGAGGTTGCTCAAGATAATAGGAATATTACCTTGGACTACTCAGGTGAGCCCAGTGTAATTGCAAGGGGTCTCAAGGGGGAAGAAGGAAGGAGAAGAGGTCTGAGTGACTCCACTGGAGGACTCTAGCTACCACTCCCACTGGAACAGACCATGATTTATTTTATCCTCCCTGATCCCTGAGATTATATGAGAAAATTAGTTGTGATCAGTTATTCTCACTCTGAGTACCCATATTTTTATTTACTTACAAAGTTCTTTTGCTCATAGTACATGTTACTATCATTGTTTTTATTATTATTTTGCTCTTCCTGCTAGTCAGACTTCTAGGTTCATCTTGTTGGACTTGAGATGAATTTGCTAGTTTGGGCTCTCCTTTCCATCCCCTTTGATTATTTTAATCTTTTTCTCATAGTTTCTTGTTAATTTTTCTTTTAATAAAATCATCCTTGGTTTCAGACATAAAGAAAAGCACCTCTGAATTCAATTCATATAGCAATGTTGCTACATTTTACAGTGATTTTAGTTTGAAGTCAGGCCTCCATGTGGAAATTGTGTGTACTCAAACCATTACACTAAATTCTTTTACATCATTCTTAAAGTATCACATAGATATTGTCACTTTCTCTCTCAATCCCGTCCAGTCTTTGTTTGGAACAGATCACCATCTTTGAGTTAACCAAATGGAAAGGTTGACTTATATTCTGAGGTGATGTTGGCTGTAGATATTTATGCATCAAAACTCACATGGCACCAAGTAGAAATAATTAAATTAGTGTAAACTAATCACATTTATGAAACAAATATACTGTGTAAACACTTACTCATTTGTATTCATTTAATAGTAATGTATTGAACATCTACTGCTTCCTGAGCATAGCTTCTGACAAGAATGACTTTTATTTGATTCCATGTGTATTTATGAACATTTTTTCATTGTAGTTTTCTTTGACAATACCTTTGCCATTTATGTAAGTCACCAATGTTGGGGATTGTGAGTAATAGTTACCCAAGGGCAGATGCTAACTTGGTAGGCAGGTTGGAGGGACCATGGTTAATATACAAAGCAACTCAATTCTCTTTAGTACATGGGAGGCCTCAGAGAGGAATGTTCTATGCTAGATCACATGTAGTACTCCCCTCCTTACCCAACTCCTGATCACCCCAGGAACAAATAAATTATAGCCATTTGTTCATTGGAAATTAGATTCTAGAATCTGACCAAGGGCATTTAAGTGAAATTTTGACAACAACTACAGAAAGATTTTCACTTTCTTATAAAAAACAAAATCCTTTCCTGGATTGTGGGTATGGCTCACTGGTAGAATGCACAAAGCCCTAAATTCAGTCTCCAGCACCACACACAAAAAGCAAAAAGGCAAAGTAATGTGCTTCCTATTAATCTATCCTCAAAGCATTTTTTAAATCCATCAATTCAGAAGATGAGATGGGTGCTATGATTTGAATATTTCCCCCAAATGTCATATATTAGAAGGTTAATCCCCAAGGCAATAGTGTTGACAGGTGGCTAGGTCATGGGGGCTCTGCCCTCATGAATGGATTAAAGCCTTTTTCTCAAAACATGTTTATTGTAAAAGTGTGTTCTGATCCTCATGTGTTTCTTGCATATTCTATGCCTTTTACCATGATTTGATGCAGCAAGGATCCCCTCCCCAGAGAACTCTTATGTTGGCCCTCTTAGCCTCCAAATTGTAAGGCAAATAAATTTATGTTCATTTTAAATTATCCAATCTTTGGCAAAATCATGTGCCATGTAATACTGTTCTGGAATGTTCCAAGATTATATTGCCTAGTAATGTAGCCATCATTGATTTGGGCAAGTACACTCTATGATGTTCACACAACAATAGACTCACCTAAACACATGTCTCAGAATGTACTATATCATTTTGGGATCCAAGATTGTATTTTGTTAGGGCAAAATAAAATGGACTGATGTAAGAACTTTAGCAAAGTTCAGAGAGAGAGAGTATTTGAGAATAAAAAGTTTTGCTTTCCTAATCCTTCCTGCTTCTATAGGCCTGTGAGCCCTCAACACTGTCTCTGTTGAATAGTTTGCATTTACCAAAACAGCTTCATAAAGTGAGGGGCTGTAGAGCATTGACTTCCCAAGGAAGAGCTATCTATGTCTGCATTAGTGAACTGGAGCCAAGAGGTTTGCCATTCTGGACTTCATGATTAATCAGTCCTTATAAATGATTAAATTATATTTTTAAATCATTCCTGTTATGTTTTACCTTTTCAATCTTGCTTGGCTCATTGATTTTCTTCAGTTATGTCTTAAGGACTTTACCCTGAGCATCAGGTTCAGAAAGCTGTTCTTGTCACAGTATGTTGGTAGGCCATGGCTTCTAAGAAGCCAGGATGCTTGTTTCTCACATCTGTTTTACCCAAAGCCTTTGTGGTTTGATTGGCAGCACATATCCTCTGAATCAAGAATCAGAGCTGCCCATCAAAGACACACCTTTCTCACGCATGATCTCTCATCTATCCAAGACCCCAGCATGTCACTCTGTTGGTAGATAGCAAAACCAGGATTGTCACTTTACTTCATTGGTCATTCGAAGAGGCTCTTTCCCTTCTATTACTCATGGGTGTCAGAAGAAGAAAGAGAACACTGGAGAGGTATAATGTGTTGTGGCACTTCAAAGGTGATTACTTTTTGTTCCTATCAATCATGTAAAGAAAATTCTCCTAACTCACTGGATTATCCTGTTTTTCCTTTGAAGAAGAGAGACTGACTTTCTAACAAATGAGCCATTGAATTAACACAGTCATTACTGACTTTTGAACTCATTAGGGCTTATTTTCCATCCCCAAGCTGTACCAGGGTCTGAAAATGATTTCTCCTGTGAAGAGGGGGATGGCATTTTTGCAGAAAATAAATTACACATTGATTTTTTCAGATTTTCAGGCATTCTCTTTGGCTGGGTAGTTAATGAAGGATTAACTTGACTTTGAGAATTAAATTCTGCAATACCTTATAGATCTTATGTGTGTTTGTCAGTCCATGGTCACATTCTCCTATTTTTTTTTAATACTGGGGATTTAACCCAGGTGTGATTTACCACTGAGCCTCATCCCCAGCCTTTTATATTGTTTATTTTGACACAGGGTCTCAGTTGCTTAGGGCCTCCCTACATTGCTGAGGTTGGCTTTGATTTTGAGATCCTCCTGTCTCAGCCTCCTGAGTCACTGGGATTACAGGTGTGCGCTATTGCAGTCAGTCACATTCTCCTTTTCAAAGGTGATATTTTGGTTCTAGGTCAAGAAGGGACACTTTTCTTTGCATTAAGAATTAAGTGTTAAGGACTGAGGATGTGGTTCAATGATATAGAGTTATTCTAGAATGAAGAAGACCCTGAGCTTGAACCCTAGCACCACAAAACAACAAAATAATTCATTTCTAAAAAGAAGAAAAATTCATAGTTCATATATGTCAACCAGTGATAGAAGTGCTTGCACACAGTAAGTTATGAGAATTATTATTTTGCAACCATTTCTGTGCATGTTGTCAACCTTTCATTTATTGACTGCTGTGGTTTGATATTCGTGTCCCCTTACAAATGTGTGTTGAAATGTAATCCAAGTGCAACAGTATTAGGGAATATGACCTTTGAGAAGTGATTTTAGGTCCTGAGGACTCTGCCTTTTGGAGTGAATTATTATTCTTCAGAAAGGGGCTGAAGGAAACTAGTCAGGCTCCCTCTTTTTTTGTTTTTTGCTCTGTGCCATATGAGGTCCAAGTTTATCCATTCCCTTGGATAGATATACATCATTAAAGCAGAAGAAGGCCTTCATCAAACATTTAATTCAGCACATACACATAGGTCTTCGATTTCTCAGCTTCTAGAACTTAGAGAAACAAATTTATATTGTTTATAAATTACCTGTTCTCAGGTTTTTTTTTTTTTTTTTGGTTGTAGCAGAATGGACTCAAGAAATTGGATAAGCCTTTCACCTCTTCTGTAATATGATGAGACTCATTTTTTCCAGGGGGGGGGTTGTCAAGACCTTGCCTTTATTATTTGGATTTATGACTCGAGGCCATCTAGAAAAATAAATATTTATTTAAGGTAAATATATACTGGTATCTAATGGAAGCCCAAGGAAAAAATGTAGCAGGGCCTTTAAAAGAACCTAAACCTCAAAACTCATGCAGACATGGACAAAATGATCTTTTCATCTTCTCTCTGCATGTTTGAACTATTATTTTCTCTCGTAGGGCCTTTGACTCCCTCCTTTGAGTTAACGTGTTGAAAAATTCAGACCACTTTATTTTCTTCCCTTGTTTTAAATATCTGAGGAGGAAATACTGTTCCATCTGGCATCAACTGTCTAAACCCAATGTTATAATACACAAACATGGCTGTAGGAAATCTATCCCTTTGAAAAGGGCCAACCAATTCCAAAGAAGGTGTTGGGTAGATAACTCAAAAAATAGTACTTCCATCTCATAGAAGAGAATACATGGTCCCTGCCTTTATTTTCTCAGAAGTGAGGGTTCTAAAAGGAGAGGCCTGAAATATAGGAGTAAGATCATGACATCCAGAATCATTAGGATCTATGTAGAAAGTTAGCCAAGGAGGACCCCTCAATGCCTCACATGACGGAATTTCTATCCAAGTCTCTTTAAAACAGCTGTTGTGATTGTGTGTCCATAATTACTTCAAGAAAATTGTAGGTAGATGGTATGCAAGGTGCGTCATACCTATATACTGAGTCTAATCTCCTCACATGTTAATGCCAATCATCCTTCCATATGTCATATTTCTATATTCACTAACACAGATTTTATATTCCAGTAAAATGGGTATGGCATTCAATAAATAATTTAGTATAAGAATTTTATCATATATACTCCAAATGTTGAAATTCTAATTGTTTCAGTAGTGCCTTTTATCCTACCTACATCCTACATTCCATGAATTCCCCACCTAGTTTAGTGTCTACTCTAGGTATGGAATGAATGAATGAGTGATTGCTTAACCATAGAAAACTTATGTGGGAACTAGAGGAATTTAGTTAATGAAAGGCTTCTGGCACTTATAAAACCATAATCTGATTTTCCCCATATTTTAATATAAAAAAACCTTTATTTGCTCATATTAACAAATTCAAAGGCTACAAAAGAATGTAAAAATGACAAAGTTATTTTTTCCTTTCCATTCCTAATTCCATTTTGCAGAAGTAAGTCCTGTAATCTTAGTGCAGATTGAATATTCCTTTTCCAAAATGTATATGGCCAGGACTGTTTAAGTTTGAGAGTAATATACTTTGGAATATTTGCATAGATTTTGCTGGTTGAGCATTCCTAACCCAAAAATTAAAAATCTGAGATGTCTCCAAATTGGCACTTTTTGAGTGTTATATCTCTACTCAAAAAAAATTAGATTCAGGATCATTTCAGTTTTAACATTGTCAGATTAGGGGTAGATGCTAGCCCATTATTCTTTATATAATGTTACAAACCTATTAATGCAATGTTATTATTTTATTTGTTTGATTTTTTTAAAATGCTACAAAATGTGATTTTTTTTCAACCTCTGGTTATCACAAAGAGGACCACAGAGTTAAATTGATGCTGAGAGAC